>NC_084960.1:23131327-23451898 GCF_949316205.1 Platichthys flesus
ATAACAATTACATATTACAAAAAACTTGAGGCATGTAAGCATATGATGATAGATAAAGCAATAGGTTATGTTGGATAGTTTGAAGGTTACTTACCTCTAGTTCAGCACCAGCGGCTGGCCAGAAGAAGTGGAGCGATCTTCCTTGCCGCACAGGGCAAACGCAGGCAATGTGAAGACGAGCGCTTGGTCATCGAACGTTCTTTCTTCCCCGACCGCAACAGACTTGAAATTGCCTGTGCTCGGGCCCGTTAGTGCTACAACGTAGCCCTAGTTATTATTATTAGGGCCCGAGCACCGAATGGTGAGAGGCCCTATTGAATCTGTAAGGATTTTTATTATTAGGGCCCGAGCACCGAATGGTGAGAGGCCCTATTGAATCTGTAAGGATTTTTATTATTATTATTATTATTATTATTATTATTATTATTATTATTATTTCCCTTTGGGGGGCTTTTTCAGGGTCTAGACATGCTCAAAAAGTTATGAAACTTTGCAGGAAATTAAAGGTCTGCGGATATTTTAGTATTCTGGAGTAATTGGAATTGGGCGTGGCAAAATGGCTCTACAGCGCCCCCTGGAACCAGCCCCTAGGTTTCCACATAACGGATTTTCATCAAAATCTGGATATAGGTGTATCGTGACCAGTCATGAAAAAAAGTCTCATGGAGCATTGTGAAAAACGCAACAGGAAGTCCGCCATTTTGCTTTTAGTGGCCATTTTGGCAATATCCCACATTTTTACTTTTACGTACTTGTCCCAGGGCTTTCATCAGATCAACTTCAAATTCAGATGAGTGTCATCACAACAAGATGGAGATAAAAAATGATTGAGGGATTTTTTTTTTATCACACCGTGTGACCGTGGCATGGCGTTAAAAAATGGTTACACGCCATCAAAACACGGGCATCCGTATCTCGGACATACATGTTCCAATCAAGTCCAAACTAGACATGTAAGACAATAGTCCCCGCCTGATGACATCTATGCATAAATGATGACTTAAAACCGCAGCGCCCCCTGGTGGCAACAGGAAATGTCTTGTTTTTTGCTTGTCTTACACTTGGATGAATTTCTCCTCATCCACTGACCTCAACCATGTCAAACTGTATCAAATGGGTCCCAAGACATTGACAATGAAGACATAAGATTACCGTGACTTTTCGTCAAACGCCATATGAATGGCGTGGCATTAAAGTTCATCAACTCGCCGTGAAACACGAAATTGCTGTAACTTCAGTGTTCATGATTCTATCTCTCTCAAACTACATGTGTATAACAACAGCCCCCCCCTGAAGATATTCATATGGTTTTAAGAAATGGGCGTGGCAAAAAAACTGACCAGCGCCCCCTATAGGGCAACCCCGGCACTACGATGGCCGACATTTATACAAATCTATCGGGACATGTGTCGTTTCATAACAAACAAAAAAATATCTTGGATAGGTATGCTTGACCAAACAGGGAGGCCGCCATTTTGGATTAAGTGGCCATTTTTTTTCCATATTCCACATTTTTACTTGATGCACTTGTCCCAGGGCTTTCATCAGATTAACTTCAAATTAAGATCAGTGCCATCACAACAAGATGGAGATAAAAAGTGATTAAGAGATTGACCTTTCGTCACACCGTGTGACCGTGGCGTGGCGTCTTGAGTTTGATTAAACGCCATCAAAACACGAGGTTCTGTATCTCGGACATACATTGTCCAATCGAGTCCAAACTAGACATGTAACACAAGGGTGCCATCCTGATGACATCTACACAGAAATTATGACTTGAAATCACAGCGCCCCCTGGTGGCAACATGAAGTGACATGTTTTATACTTTGATGAACTGCTCCTGGCTGATTTACAATATACAGCTCAAATCAGCTCAGTCAAGTCATTAGATCATGGTCAGAATTGTGACGTTTCCTCAAACCGTGTAAACATTGATGTGCGGCGAAGGATTTTCCTTCGCCAAAGGACACGATGTTATCATAACTCCACTGTGCATTGTCCTATCACTACAAAACTTCTGTCACATGGTCAGAGTCCAAGCCTGAACAGCTCTATGTGTCAATATTTCCTCAGTGTCATAGCGCCACCTACTGATTCGCCAGGAAACAGGAAGTACTTTGTTAATCCACTCTGCATTATCCAACCGGCTCCAAACTACTGACCTATGATCACAATCCTGAATAGAACAGCTCCATATATGAATATTAGTTCAGGATCATAGCGCCACCTATTGATCAGTGTGAAAATTAAGTTGCGGAAACATTGTCCAATTGACACAAAATTGCTCACGCTACATCAGAGCGCCTACATGAACAGATATATATGTCTGTGCGTAATAATAGTGATGGCGCCACCTACTGGCAAACCTACTGCCGCAGAGCGCAAAACGCATGCAACGTGGAGAAGTGCATGCTCGATCGATGATGTGCGCTTGGTCATCGATCGCTCTCTCCACCGACCGCAACAGGCTTCAACGTGCGGGTGCTCGGGCCCGCAAGTGCTACAACGTAGCCCTAGTTATTAGGGCCCGAGCACCGAATGGTGAGAGGCCCTATTGAATCTGTAAGGATTTTTATTATTATTATTATTATTTCCCTTTGGGGGGCTTTTTCAGGGTCTGGACATGCTCAAAAAGTTATGAAACTTTGCAGGAAATTCAAGGTCTGCGGATATTTTAGTATTATGGAGTAATTGGAATTGGGCGTGGCAAAATGGCTCTACAGCGCCCCCTGGAACCAGCCCCTAGGTTTCCACATAACGGATTTTCATCAAAATCTGGATATAGGTGTATCGTGACCAGTCATGAAAAAAAGTCTCATGGAGCATTATGAAAAACGCAACAGGAAGTCCGCCATTTTGCTTTTAGTGGCCATTTTGGCAATATCCCACATTTTTACTTTTACGTACTTGTCCCAGGGCTTTCATCAGATCAACTTCAAATTCAGATGAGTGTCATCACAACAAGATGGAGATAAAAAATGATTGAGGGATTTTTTTTTTATCACACCGTGTGACCGTGGCATGGCGTTAAAAATTGGTTACACGCCATCAAAACACGGGCATCTGTATCTCGGACATACATGTTCCAATCAAGTCCAAACTAGACATGTAAGACAATAGTCCCCGCCTGATGACATCTATGCATAAATGATGACTTAAAACCGCAGCGCCCCCTGGTGGCAACAGGAAATGTCTTGTTTTTTGCTTGTCTTACACTTGGATGAATTTCTCCTCATCCACTGACCTCAACCATGTCAAACTGTATCAAATGGGTCCCAAGACATTGACAATGAAGACATAAGATTACCGTGACTTTTCGTCAAACGCCATATGAATGGCGTGGCATTAAAGTTCATCAACTCGCCGTGAAACACGAAATTGCTGTAACTTCAGTGTTCATGATTCTATCTCTCTCAAACTACATGTGTGTAACAACAGCCCCCCCCTGAAGATATTCATATGGTTTTAAGAAATGGCCGTGGCAAAAAAACTGACCAGCGCCCCCTATAGGGCAACCCCGGCACTACGATGGCCGACATTTATACAAATCTATCGGGACATGTGTCGTTTCATAACAAACAAAAAAATATCTTGGATAGGTATGCTTGACCAAACAGGGAGGCCGCCATTTTGGATTAAGTGGCCATTTTTTTTCCATATTCCACATTTTTACTTGATGCACTTGTCCCAGGGCTTTCATCAGATTAACTTCAAATTAAGATCAGTGCCATCACAACAAGATGGAGATAAAAAGTGATTAAGAGATTGACCTTTCGTCACACCGTGTGACCGTGGCGTGGCGTCTTGAGTTTGATTAAACGCCATCAAAACACGAGGTTCTGTATCTCGGACATACATTGTCCAATCGAGTCCAAACTAGACATGTAAGACAAGGGTGCCATCCTGATGACATCTACACAGAAATTATGACTTGAAATTACAGCGCCCCCTGGTGGCTACAGGAAGTGACATGTTTTATACTTTGATGAACTGCTCCTAGCTGATTTACAATATACAGCTCAAATCAGATCAGTCAAGTCATTAGATCATGGTCAGAATTGTGACGTTTCCTCAAACCGTGTAAACATTGATGTGCGGCGAAGGATTTTCCTTCGCCAAAGGACACGATGTTATCATAACTCCACTGTGCATTGTCCTATCACTACAAAACTTCTGTCACATGGTCAGAGTCCAAGCCTGAACAGCTCTATGTGTCAATATTTCCTCAGTGTCATAGCGCCACCTACTGATTCGCCAGGAAACAGGAAGTACTTTGTTAATCCACTCTGCATTATCCAACCGGCTCCAAACTACTGACCTATGATCACAATCCTGAATAGAACAGCTCCATATATGAATATTAGTTCAGGGTCATAGCGCCACCTACTGATCAGTGTGAAAATTAAGTTGTGTTAACATTGACCAATTGACACAAAATTTCTCACGCTACATCAGAGCGCCTACTTGAACAGATCTATATGTCTGTGCGTAATAATAGTGATGGCGCCACCTACTGGCAAACCTACTGCCGCAGAGCACAAAACGCATGCAACGTGGAGAAGTGCATGCTCGATCGATGATGTGCGCTTGGTCATCGATCGCTCTCTCCACCGACCGCAACAGGCTTCAACGTGCGGGTGCTCGGGCCCGCAAGTGCTACAACGTAGCCCTAGTTAGGGCCCGAGCACCGAATGGTGAGAGGCCCTATTGAATCTGTAAGGATTTTTATTATTATTATTATTATTTCCCTTTGGGGGGCTTTTTCAGGGTCTAGACATGCTCAAAAAGTTATGAAACTTTGCAGGAAATTCAAGGTCTGCGGATATTTTAGTATTCTGGAGTAATTGGAATTGGGCGTGGCAAAATGGCTCTACAGCGCCCCCTGGAACCAGCCCCTAGGTTTCCACATAACGGATTTTCATCAAAATCTGGATATAGGTGTATCGTGACCAGTCATGAAAAAAAGTCTCATGGAGCATTATGAAAAACGCAACAGGAAGTCCGCCATTTTGCTTTTAGTGGCCATTTTGGCAATATCCCACATTTTTACTTTTACGTACTTGTCCCAGGGCTTTCATCAGATCAACTTCAAATTCAGATGAGTGTCATCACAACAAGATGGAGATAAAAAATGATTGAGGGATTTTTTTTTTATCACACCGTGTGACCGTGGCATGGCGTTAAAAATTGGTTACACGCCATCAAAACACGGGCATCTGTATCTCGGACATACATGTTCCAATCAAGTCCAAACTAGACATGTAAGACAATAGTCCCCGCCTGATGACATCTATGCATAAATGATGACTTAAAACCGCAGCGCCCCCTGGTGGCAACAGGAAATGTCTTGTTTTTTGCTTGTCTTACACTTGGATGAATTTCTCCTCATCCACTGACCTCAACCATGTCAAACTGTATCAAATGGGTCCCAAGACATTGACAATGAAGACATAAGATTACCGTGACTTTTCGTCAAACGCCATATGAATGGCGTGGCATTAAAGTTCATCAACTCACTGTGAAACACGAAATTGCTGTAACTTCAGTGTTCATGATTCTATCTCTCTCAAACTACATGTGTGTAACAATAGCCCCCCCCTGAAGATATTCATATGGTTTTAAGAAATGGGCGTGGCAAAAAAACTGACCAGCGCCCCCTATAGGGCAACCCCGGCACTACGCTGGCCGACATTTATACAAATCTATCGGGACATGTGTCGTTTCATAACAAACAAAAAAATATCTAGGATAGGTATGCTTGACCAAACAGGGAGGCCGCCATTTTGGATTAAGTGGCCATTTATTTTCCATATTCCACATTTTTACTTGATGCACTTGTCCCAGGGCTTTCATCAGATTAACTTCAAATTAAGATCAGTGCCATCACAACAAGATGGAGATAAAAAGTGATTAAGAGATTGACCTTTCGTCACACCGTGTGACCGTGGCGTGGCGTCTTGAGTTTGATTAAACGCCATCAAAACACGAGGTTCTGTATCTCGGACATACATTGTCCAATCGAGTCCAAACTAGACATGTAAGACAAGGGTGCCATCCTGATGACATCTACACAGAAATTATGACTTGAAATTACAGCGCCCCCTGGTGGCTACAGGAAGTGACATGTTTTATACTTTGATGAACTGCTCCTGGCTGATTTACAATATACAGCTCAAATCAGATCAGTCAAGTCATTAGATCATGGTCAGAATTGTGACGTTTCCTCAAACCGTGTAAACATTGATGTGCGGCGAAGGATTTTCCTTCGCCAAAGGACACGATGTTATCATAACTCCACTGTGCATTGTCCTATCACTACAAAACTTCTGTCACATGGTCAGAGTCCAAGCCTGAACAGCTCTATGTGTCAATATTTCCTCAGTGTCATAGCGCCACCTACTGATTCGCCAGGAAACAGGAAGTACTTTGTTAATCCACTCTGCATTATCCAACCGGCTCCAAACTACTGACCTATGATCACAATACTGATCTGAACAGCTCCACCTATAAATATTGGTTCAGGGTCATAGCGCCACCTACTGATCAGTGTGAAAATTACGTTGTGTTAACATTGTCCAATTGACACAAAATTTCTCACGCTACATCAGAGCGCCTACATGAACAGATATATATGTCTATGCGTAATAATAGTGATGGCGCCACCTACTTGCAAACCTACTGCCGCAGAGCGCAAAACGCATGCAACGTGGAGAAGTGCATGCTCGATCGATGATGTGCGCTTGGTCATCGATCGCTCTCTCCACCGACCGCAACAGGCTTCAACGTGCGGGTGCTCGGGCCCGCAAGTGCTACAACGTAGCCCTAGTTATTATTATTTCCCTTTGGGGGGCTTTTTCAGGGTCTAGACATGCTCAAAAAGTTATGAAACTTTGCAGGAAATTCAAGGTCTGCGGATATTTTAGTATTCTGGAGTAATTGGAATTGGGCGTGGCAAAATGGCTCTACAGCGCCCCCTGGAACCAGCCCCTAGGTTTCCACATAACGGATTTTCATCAAAATCTGGATATAGGTGTATCGTGACCAGTCATGAAAAAAAGTCTCATGGAGCATTATGAAAAACGCAACAGGAAGTCCGCCATTTTGCTTTTAGTGGCCATTTTGGCAATATCCCACATTTTTACTTTTACGTACTTGTCCCAGGGCTTTCATCAGATCAACTTCAAATTCAGATGAGTGTCATCACAACAAGATGGAGATAAAAAATGATTGAGGGATTTTTTTTTTATCACACCGTGTGACCGTGGCATGGCGTTAAAAATTGGTTACACGCCATCAAAACACGGGCATCTGTATCTAGGACATACATGTTCCAATCAAGTCCAAACTAGACATGTAAGACAATAGTCCCTGCCTGATGACATCTATGCATAAATGATGACTTAAAACCGCAGCGCCCCCTGGTGGCAACAGGAAATGTCTTGTTTTTTGCTTGTCTTACACTTGGATGAATTTCTCCTCATCCACTGACCTCAACCATGTCAAACTGTATCAAATGGGTCCCAAGACATTGACAATGAAGACATAAGATTACCGTGACTTTTCGTCAAACGCCATATGAATGGCGTGGCATTAAAGTTCATCAACTCGCCGTGAAACACGAAATTGCTGTAACTTCAGTGTTCATGATTCTATCTCTCTCAAACTACATGTGTGTAACAACAGCCCCCCCCTGAAGATATTCATATGGTTTTAAGAAATGGGCGTGGCAAAAAAACTGACCAGCGCCCCCTATAGGGCAACCCCGGCACTACGATGGCCGACATTTATACAAATCTATCGGGACATGTGTCGTTTCATAACAAACAAAAAAATATCTTGGATAGGTATGCCTGACCAAACAGGGAGGCCGCCATTTTGGATTAAGTGGCCATTTATTTTCCATATTCCACATTTTTACTTGATGCACTTGTCCCAGGGCTTTCATCAGATTAACTTCAAATTAAGATCAGTGCCATCACAACAAGATGGAGATAAAAAGTGATTAAGAGATTGACCTTTCGTCACACCGTGTGACCGTGGCGTGGCGTCTTGAGTTTGATTAAACGCCATCAAAACACAAGGTTCTGTATCTCGGACATACATTGTCCAATCGAGTCCAAACTAGACATGTAAGACAAGGATGCCATCCTGATGACATCTACACAGAAATTATGACTTGAAATTACAGCGCCCCCTGGTGGCTACAGGAAGTGACATGTTTTATACTTTGATGAACTGCTCCTGGCTGATTTACAATATACAGCTCAAATCAGATCAGTCAAGTCATTAGATCATGGTCAGAATTGTGACGTTTCCTCAAACCGTGTAAACATTGATGTGCGGCGAAGGATTTTCCTTCGCCAAAGGACAAGATGTTATCATAACTCCACTGTGCATTGTCCTATCACTACAAAACTTCTGTCACATGGTCAGAGTCCAAGCCTGAACAGCTCTATGTGTCAATATTTCCTCAGTGTCATAGCGCCACCTACTGATTCGCCAGGAAACAGGAAGTACTTTGTTAATCCACTCTGCATTATCCAACCGGCTCCAAACTACTGACCTATGATCACAATACTGATCTGAACAGCTCCACATATAAATATTAGTTCAGGGTCATAGCGCCACCTACTGATCAGTGTGAAAATTAAGTTGTGTTAACATTGTCCAATTGACACAAAATTGCTCACGCTACATCAGAGCGCCTACATGAACAGATATATATGTCTGTGCGTAATAATAGTGATGGCGCCACCTACTGGCAAACCTACTGCCGCAGAGCGCAAAACGCATGCAACGTGGAGAAGTGCATGCTCGATCGATGATGTGCGCTTGGTCATCGATCGCTCTCTCCACCGACCGCAACAGGCTTCAACGTGCGGGTGCTCGGGCCCGCAAGTGCTACAACGTAGCCCTAGTTATTATTATTATTATTATTATTATTTCCCTTTGGGGGGCTTTTTCAGGGTCTAGACATGCTCAAAAAGTTATGAAACTTTGCAGGAAATTCAAGGTCTGCGGATATTTTAGTATTCTGGAGTAATTGGAATTGGGCGTGGCAAAATGGCTCTACAGCGCCCCCTGGAACCAGCCCCTAGGTTTCCACATAACGGATTTTCATCAAAATCTGGATATAGGTGTATCGTGACCAGTCATGAAAAAAAGTCTCATGGAGCATTATGAAAAACGCAACAGGAAGTCCGCCATTTTGCTTTTAGTGGCCATTTTGGCAATATCCCACATTTTTACTTTTACGTACTTGTCCCAGGGCTTTCATCAGATCAACTTCAAATTCAGATGAGTGTCATCACAACAAGATGGAGATAAAAAATGATTGAGGGATTTTTTTTTTATCACACCGTGTGACCGTGGCATGGCGTTAAAAATTGGTTACACGCCATCAAAACACGGGCATCTGTATCTCGGACATACATGTTCCAATCAAGTCCAAACTAGACATGTAAGACAATAGTCCCCGCCTGATGACATCTATGCATAAATGATGACTTAAAACCGCAGCGCCCCCTGGTGGCAACAGGAAATGTCTTGTTTTTTGCTTGTCTTACACTTGGATGAATTTCTCCTCATCCACTGACCTCAACCATGTCAAACTGTATCAAATGGGTCCCAAGACATTGACAATGAAGACATAAGATTACCGTGACTTTTCGTCAAACGCCATATGAATGGCGTGGCATTAAAGTTCATCAACTCGCCGTGAAACACGAAATTGCTGTAACTTCAGTGTTCATGATTCTATCTCTCTCAAACTACATGTGTGTAACAACAGCCCCCCCCTGAAGATATTCATATGGTTTTAAGAAATGGGCGTGGCAAAAAAACTGACCAGCGCCCCCTATAGGGCAACCCCGGCACTACGATGGCCGACATTTATACAAATCTATCGGGACATGTGTCGTTTCATAACAAACAAAAAAATATCTTGGATAGGTATGCTTGACCAAACAGGGAGGCCGCCATTTTGGATTAAGTGGCCATTTTTTTTCCATATTCCACATTTTTACTTGATGCACTTGTCCCAGGGCTTTCATCAGATTAACTTCAAATTAAGATCAGTGCCATCACAACAAGATGGAGATAACAAGTGATTAAGAGATTGACCTTTCGTCACACCGTGTGATCGTGGCGTCTTGAGTTTGATTAAACGCCATCAAAACACGAGGTTCTGTATCTCGGACATACATTGTCCAATCGAGTCCAAACTAGACATGTAAGACAAGGGTGCCATCCTGATGACATCTACACAGAAATTTTGACTTGAAATCACAGCGCCCCCTGGTGGCAACATGAAGTGACATGTTTTATACTTTGATGAACTGCTCCTGGCTGATTTACAATATACAGCTCAAATAAGCTCAGTCAAGTCATTAGATCATGGTCAGAATTGTGACGTTTCCTCAAACCGTGTAAACATTGATGTGCGGCGAAGGATTTTCCTTCGCCAAAGGACACGATGTTATCATAACTCCACTGTGCATTGTCCTATCACTACAAAACTTCTGTCACATGGTCAGAGTCCAAGCCTGAACAGCTCTATGTGTCAATATTTCCTCAGTGTCATAGCGCCACCTACTGATTCGCCAGGAAACAGGAAGTACTTTGTTAATCCACTCTGCATTATCCAACCGGCTCCAAACTACTGACCTATGATCACAATCCTGAATAGAACAGCTCCACATATGAATATTAGTTCAGGATCATAGCGCCACCTATTGATCAGTGTGAAAATTAAGTTGCGGAAACATTGTCCAATTGACACAAAATTTCGCACGCTACATCAGAGCGCCTACTTGAACAGATCTATATGTCTCTGCGTAATAATAGTGATGGCGCCACCTACTGGCAAACCTACTGCCGCAGAGCGCAAAACGCATGCAACGTGGAGAAGTGCATGCTCGATCGATGATGTGCGCTTGGTCATCGATCGCTCTCTCCACCGACCGCAACAGGCTTCAACGTGCGGGTGCTCGGGCCCGCAAGTGCTACAACGTAGCCCTAGTTATTATTATTATTTCCCTTTGGGGGGCTTTTTCAGGGTCTAGACATGCTCAAAAAGTTATGAAACTTTGCAGGAAATTCAAGGTCTGCGGATATTTTAGTATTCTGGAGTAATTGGAATTGGGCGTGGCAAAATGGCTCTACAGCGCCCCCTGGAACCAGCCCCTAGGTTTCCACATAACGGATTTTCATCAAAATCTGGATATAGGTGTATCGTGACCAGTCATGAAAAAAAGTCTCATGGAGCATTATGAAAAACGCAACAGGAAGTCCGCCATTTTGCTTTTAGTGGCCATTTTGGCAATATCCCACATTTTTACTTTTACGTACTTGTCCCAGGGCTTTCATCAGATCAACTTCAAATTCAGATGAGTGTCATCACAACAAGATGGAGATAAAAAATGATTGAGGGATTTTTTTTTTATCACACCGTGTGACCGTGGCATGGCGTTAAAAATTGGTTACACGCCATCAAAACACGGGCATCTGTATCTCGGACATACATGTTCCAATCAAGTCCAAACTAGACATGTAAGACAATAGTCCCCGCCTGATGACATCTATGCATAAATGATGACTTAAAACCGCAGCGCCCCCTGGTGGCAACAGGAAATGTCTTGTTTTTTGCTTGTCTTACACTTTGATGAATTTCTCCTCATCCACTGACCTCAACCATGTCAAACTGTATCAAATGGGTCCCAAGACATTGACGATGAAGACATAAGATTACCGTGACTTTTCGTCAAACGCCATATGAATGGCGTGGCATTAAAGTTCATCAACTCGCCGTGAAACACGAAATTGCTGTAACTTCAGTGTTCATGATTCTATCTCTCTCAAACTACATGTGTGTAACAACAGCCCCCCCCTGAAGATATTCATATGGTTTTAAGAAATGGGCGTGGCAAAAAAACTGACCAGCGCCCCCTATAGGGCAACCCCGGCACTACGATGGCCGACATTTATACAAATCTATCGGGACATGTGTCGTTTCATAACAAACCAAAAAATATCTTGGATAGGTATGCTTGACCAAACAGGGAGGCCGCCATTCTGGATTAAGTGGCCATTTTTTTTCCATATTCCACATTTTTACTTGATGCACTTGTCCCAGGGCTTTCATCAGATTAACTTCAAATTAAGATCAGTGCCATCACAACAAGATGGAGATAAAAAGTGATTAAGAGATTGACCTTTCGTCACACCGTGTGACCGTGGCGTGGCGTCTTGAGTTTGATTAAACGCCATCAAAACACGAGGTTCTGTATCTCGGACATACATTGTCCAATCGAGTCCAAACTAGACATGTAAGACAAGGGTGCCATCCTGATGACATCTACACAGAAATTATGACTTGAAATTACAGCGCCCCCTGGTGGCTACAGGAAGTGACATGTTTTATACTTTGATGAACTGCTCCTGGCTGCTTTAAGATATACAGCTCAAATGAACTCAGTCAAGTCATTGAATCAAGGTCAGAATTGTGACATTTCCTCAAACCATGTAAACATTGATGTTTGGCGAAGGATCATCCTTCGCCAAAGGGCACAATGTTTTCATAATTACACTGTGCATTGTCCTATCACTACCAAACTTCTGTCACATGATAAGAGTACAAGCCTGAACAGCTCTATGTGTCAATATTTCCTCAGTGTCATAGCGCCACCTACTGATTCGCCAGGAAACAGGAAGTACTTTGTTAATCCACTCTGCATTATCCAACCGGCTCCAAACTACTGACCTATGATCACAATACTGATCTGAACAGCTCCACATATAAATATTAGTTCAGGGTCATAGCGCCACCTACTGATCAGTGTGAAAATTAAGTTGTGTTAACATTGTCCAATTGACACAAAATTGCTCACGCTACATCAGAGCGCCTACATGAACAGATATATATGTCTGTGCGTAATAATAGTGATGGCGCCACCTACTGGCAAACCTACTGCCGCAGAGCGCAAAACGCATGCAACGTGGAGAAGTGCATGCTCGATCGATGATGTGCGCTTGGTCATCGATCGCTCTCTTTACCGACCGCAACAGGCTTCAACGTGCGGGTGCTCGGGCCCGCAAGTGCTACAACGTAGCCCTAGTTAGGGCCCGAGCACCGAATGGTGAGAGGCCCTATTGAATCTGTAAGGATTTTTATTATTATTAGGGCCCGAGCACCGAATGGTGAGAGGCCCTATTGAATCTGTAAGGATTTTTATTATTATTATTATTATTATTATTATTATTATTATTATTATTATTATTATTTCCCTTTGGGGGGCTTTTTCAGGGTCTAGACATGCTCAAAAAGTTATGAAACTTTGCAGGAAATTCAAGGTCTGCGGATATTTTAGTATTCTGGAGTAATTGGAATTGGGCGTGGCAAAATGGCTCTACAGCGCCCCCTGGAACCAGCCCCTAGGTTTCCACATAACGGATTTTCATAAAAATCTGGATATAGGTGTATCGTGACCAGTCATGAAAAAAAGTCTCATGGAGCATTATGAAAAACGCAACAGGAAGTCCGCCATTTTGCTTTTAGTGGCCATTTTGGCAATATCCCACATTTTTTCTTTTACGTACTTGTCCCAGGGCTTTAATCAGATCAACTTCAAATTCAGATGAGTGTAATCACAACAAGATGGAGATAAAAAATGATTGAGGGATTTTTTTTTTATCACACCGTGTGACCGTGGCATGGCGTTAAACATTGGTTACACGCCATCAAAACACGGGCATCTGTATCTCGGACATACATGTTCCAATCAAGTCCAAACTAGACATGTAAGACAATAGTCCCCGCCTGATGACATCTATGCATAAATGATGACTTAAAACCGCAGCGCCCCCTGGTGGCAACAGGAAATGTCTTGTTTTTTGCTTGTCTTACACTTGGATGAATTTCTCCTCATCCACTGACCTCAACCATGTCAAACTGTATCAAATGGGTCCCAAGACATTGACAATGAAGACATAAGATTACCGTGACTTTTCGTCAAACGCCATATAAATGGCGTGGCATTGAAGTTCATCAACTCGCCGTGAAACACGAAATTGCTGTAACTTCAGTGTTCATGATTCTATCTCTCTCAAACTACATGTGTGTAACAACAGCCCCCCCCTGAAGATATTCATATGGTTTTAAGAAATGGGCGTGGCAAAAAAACTGACCAGCGCCCCCTATAGGGCAACCCCGGCACTACGATGGCCGACATTTATACAAATCTATCGGGACATGTGTCGTTTCATAACAAACAAAAAAATATCTTGGATAGGTATGCTTGACCAAACAGGGAGGCCGCCATTTTGGATTAAGTGGCCATTTTTTTTCCATATTCCACATTTTTACTTGATGCACTTGTCCCAGGGCTTTCATCAGATTAACTTCAAATTAAGATCAGTGCCATCACAACAAGATGGAGATAAAAAGTGATTAAGAGATTGACCTTTCGTCACACCGTGTGACCGTGGCGTGGCGTCTTGAGTTTGATTAAACGCCATCAAAACACGAGGTTCTGTATCTCGGACATACATTGTCCAATCGAGTCCAAACTAGACATGTAAGACAAGGGTGCCATCCTGATGACATCTACACAGAAATTATGACTTGAAATTACAGCGCCCCCTGGTGGCTACAGGAAGTGACATGTTTTATACTTTGATGAACTGCTCCTGGCTGATTTACAATATACAGCTCAAATCAGATCAGTCAAGTCATTAGATCATGGTCAGAATTGTGACGTTTCCTCAAACCGTGTAAACATTGATGTGCGGCGAAGGATTTTCCTTCGCCAAAGGACACAATGTTATCATAACTCCACTGTGCATTGTCCTATCACTACCAAACTTCTGTCACATGATAAGAGTACAAGCCTGAACAGCTCTATGTGTCAATATTTCCTCAGTGTCATAGCGCCACCTACTGATTCACCAGGAAACAGGAAGTACTTTGTTAATCCACTCTGCATTATCCAACCGGCTCCAAACTACTGACCTATGATCACAATACTGATTTGAACAGCTCCACATATAAATATTAGTTCAGGGTCATAACGCCACCTACTGATCAGTGTGAAAATTAAGTTGTGTTAACATTGTCCAATTGACACAAAATTGCTCACGCTACATCAGAGCGCCTACATGAACAGATATATATGTCTGTGCGTAATAATAGTGATGGCGCCACCTACTGGCAAACCTACTGCCGCAGAGCGCAAAACGCATGCAACGTGGAGAAGTGCATGCTCGATCGATGATATGCGCTTGGTCATCGATCGCTCTCTCCACCGACCGCAACAGGCTTCAACGTGCGGGTGCTCGGGCCCGCAAGTGCTACAACGTAGCCCTAGTTAGGGCCCGAGCACCGAATGGTGAGAGGCCCTATTGAATCTGTAAGGATTTTTATTATTATTATTATTATTTCCCTTTGGGGGGCTTTTTCAGGGTCTAGACATGCTCAAAAAGTTATGAAACTTTGCAGGAAATTCAAGGTCTGCGGATATTTTAGTATTCTGGAGTAATTGGAATTGGGCGTGGCAAAATGGCTCTACAGCGCCCCCTGGAACCAGCCCCTAGGTTTCCACATAACGGATTTTCATCAAAATCTGGATATAGGTGTATCGTGACCAGTCATGAAAAAAAGTCTCATGGAGCATTATGAAAAACGCAACAGGAAGTCCGCCATTTTGCTTTTAGTGGCCATTTTGGCAATATCCCACATTTTTACTTTTACGTACTTGTCCCAGGGCTTTCATCAGATCAACTTCAAATTCAGATGAGTGTCATCACAACAAGATGGAGATAAAAAATGATTGAGGGATTTTTTTTTTATCACACCGTGTGACCGTGGCATGGCGTTAAAAATTGGTTACACGCCATCAAAACACGGGCATCTGTATCTCGGACATACATGTTCCAATCAAGTCCAAACTAGACATGTAAGACAATAGTCCCCGCCTGATGACATCTATGCATAAATGATGACTTAAAACCGCAGCGCCCCCTGGTGGCAACAGGAAATGTCTTGTTTTTTGCTTGTCTTACACTTGGATGAATTTCTCCTCATCCACTGACCTCAACCATGTCAAACTGTATCAAATGGGTCCCAAGACATTGACAATGAAGACATAAGATTACCGTGACTTTTCGTCAAACGCCATATGAATGGCGTGGCATTAAAGTTCATCAACTCGCCGTGAAACACGAAATTGCTGTAACTTCAGTGTTCATGATTCTATCTCTCTCAAACTACATGTGTGTAACAACAGCCCCCCCCTGAAGATATTCATATGGTTTTAAGAAATGGGCGTGGCAAAAAAACTGACCAGCGCCCCCTATAGGGCAACCCCGGCACTACGATGGCCGACATTTATACAAATCTATCGGGACATGTGTCGTTTCATAACAAACAAAAAAATATCTTGGATAGGTATGCTTGACCAAACAGGGAGGCCGCCATTTTGGATTAAGTGGCCATTTTTTTTCCATATTCCACATTTTTACTTGATGCACTTGTCCCAGGGCTTTCATCAGATTAACTTCAAATTAAGATCAGTGCCATCACAACAAGATGGAGATAAAAAGTGATTAAGAGATTGACCTTTCGTCACACCGTGTGACCGTGGCGTGGCGTCTTGAGTTTGATTAAACGCCATCAAAACACGAGGTTCTGTATCTCGGACATACATTGTCCAATCGAGTCCAAACTAGACATGTAAGACAAGGGTGCCATCCTGATGACATCTACACAGAAATTATGACTTGAAATTACAGCGTCCCCTGGTGGCTACAGGAAGTGACATGTTTTATACTTTGATGAACTGCTCCTGTGTGATTTACAATATACAGCTCAAATCAGATCAGTCAAGTCATTAGATCATGGTCAGAATTGTGACGTTTCCTCAAACCGTGTAAACATTGATGTGCGGCGAAGGATTTTCCTTCGCCAAAGGACACGATGTTATCATAACTCCACTGTGCATTGTCCTATCACTACAAAACTTCTGTCACATGGTCAGAGTCCAAGCCTGAACAGCTCTATGTGTCAATATTTCCTCAGTGTCATAGCGCCACCTACTGATTCGCCAGGAAACAGGAAGTACTTTGTAAATCCACTCTGCATTATCCAACCCGCTCCAAACTACTGACCTATGATCACGATACTGATCTGAACAGCTCCACATATAAATATTAGTTCAGGGTCATAGCGCCACCTACTGATCAGTGTGAAAATTAAGTTGCGGAAACATTGTCCAATTGACACAAAATTTCTCACGCTACATCAGAGCGCCTACTTGAACAGATCTATATGTCTGTGCGTAATAATAGTGATGGCGCCACCTACTGGCAAACCTACTGCCGCAGAGCGCAAAACGCATGCAACGTGGAGAAGTGCATGCTCGATCGATGATGTGCGCTTGGTCATCGATCGCTCTCTCCACCGACCACAACAGGCTTCAACGTGCGGGTGCTCGGGCCCGCAAGTGCTACAACGTAGCCCTAGTTAGGGCCCGAGCACCGAAATCGGTGGGAGGCCCTATTGAAATTGAAATGATTATTATTATTATTATTATTATTTTTCTTAGCTTAAATGAATTGGCTTTTTGAGGGCTTTAATGTGCTCAAAAAGTTGTAGGAGTTTGCAGTAAATTCGAAGGCGGCGTAAAATTACGTATTCTGGAGTATTTTGAAAAGGGCGTGGCAAAATGGCTAAAGAGCGCCACCTACGGAAAAGCCCCTCATTTAGCATTCACCGATCCTCAAAAAAAACAAAGATTATTGTGTATCATGACTAGATGCACAAAAAAGTCCATCAGTGCATTATGAATAACGCAACAGGAAGCCCGCCAGTTTGACTTTAGTGGCCATTTTGGTCATATTCCATATTTTTTCTTTGATGTACTTGTCGTACAGCTTTCATCAGATCAACTTCAAATTTAGACGATTGTCATCACAACAAATTGGAGATCTAAAGTTATTGAAGGATTACGTTTTAGCAAAACCGTCTGACCGTGGTGTGGCGTTAAAGTTTGATGAAACGCCATCAAAACACAAGCTTCCATATTTCAGACATATTTTGTCCAATTGAGTCCAAACTAGACACATTCGACAAGAGTCGCCACCAGAAGACATGGGTGCAGAAATTGTGACTTACAATCACAGCGCCCCCTGGTGGTAACACGAAATGTCTTGTTTTGGTACGTGTTATGTTTTTATGTACTACTCAGACAGCTTTCATCAGATCAACTTAAAAATTAGATGAGACTCTACAAAACAAGATGAAGATCTAAAGTTTTCAGAATTTAAACTTTTCATCATACCGTGTGACCGTGGTGAGGTCTCAAAGTTCGACTAAACGCCAATATAAGCGAGCTTCTGTAACTTAGACATATTTTGTCCAATCGACTCCAAACTACACATATAAGACAAGAGTCGCGACCGGAAGACATCTACCTAGAAATCATGACTTAAAAGGAAAGCGCCCCCTGGTGGCATCAGGAAATGTCTTGTTTTGGTCATCTTACTCTTTGATGTATTTCCCTCCAGCCACTTTACTAAACCATGTCAAACTGTGTCAAATTGGTCTCAAGATATTGATAATGTAGGCATAACATTATTGTGACTTTTCATCATGCAGATTGTTAATGGCGTGGCATCAAAGTTCATCAGCTCACCATGACCAATGAAACCCATTTTAACAGAGTTACCCTGAACGCAGCATGAGACCGCTTTCGGTTTGTTACGTCTCACACTTGGATGTATTTCTCCTCATTCACTTTGCTAAACCATGTCAAACTGTGTCACATGGGTCTCAATATATTGATAATGTAGGCATAACATTGCTGTGAGTTTTCATCATGCGGATTATTCATAGCTTTGCAGCAGACTTCTTCAACTCGCCATGACAAACGAAGCTGCATTTAACACAGCTGCAAGTGAACGCCTCATGAGACTCTGAAAAAGTTACGTCGTCACAAGCTGCGGAGCTATGTATCACGAAGAACCAGAGAACGGTTGGCGAGTCTGGATGAGAGGACGGCGGCGGAGTCACTGTGGACGTTGTTCGCTCAGCAGGTTAGAGTGTGGGACTCAAAGCTTTTTTCCCCTCTCCCGTTGTGTCTTTTCCTGTGTGAACTCTGCCGCTCTCAACAGCAGCACTGGCTATGAGCTAGCTCCTGCTAGCTCCAACGAAGCATCTCTCAACTGCTACGTAAGTTAAACGGACACTTCTGACTGACTGTGATGATAAGCAAAAGAGACACTGTGGATGTGTGATGTGTTGTACTGCATTTGTTTGATCTGTTTACTAATACTAGCTCTAATAAATACTGTATAAATTATATTTTGCTCCTGAATTGAACTGTGTTAAAGGGGTTCACATGGAAAATATATGTTCAATTATTTAAGGGTGATTTTTGTTACTATTATACTAATGGAGATTTAGCACTTGCTACACATTGTAAGAGCAGCTGTTCAAAGGAGCACTACGTCTTTTAAGGCTCTTTATTCAGAGTCACGGTGTTGATGTCCTGTCACGTGTTACAGTGAAAAATAACCGTGTCTCCCACCTTCAGTATTTAAATCGTTAATCTCAGACAGACTTCACTGAATTCTTTTGGTAAATATGAGTAAGTCATAGCCTTGTACCTTTACTAGAACAGACAGTGTCATACAGAGTTGTGGGCTTATATGCACTACCTATTTCCTAATCTGAAATGATTATGCTCTGATTAACTTTGAACTAATATTTTATTTTTACCATTTAAAAGTCTGTTAATTACTTAACCTGGCCCATGTATGACTTTACATATCTGTGTATTGGTTTCATGTTCCTCTAGAAGGTCCAACTTGACACACAACTTGAATCCAACCAGACTGAACACTGACTCCAGGTACAGACCTGATTTCATTACTTAAAAACAATCAAAGTATTGCACATAATACATAATGTATTAAATTATAATGCAATACTTTTAATGTGAAATAGCTCCATTAAAAACATTCATTGTCATGGTAGTGCACGTTTTAATCCAAAAGCATATTCAAATACACAGTTGAATATCCACAGAAAATAAGATTACACACTTTGTTCATATGTAACTCTTCCTCTACAATAATGACGATCACTTTCATGTTTCCTATCATTTTATTAGGGACAGACGAGCCTGAAGGACACAGCTGTGATGACCATGTTCTGTCTCTTATGGCAAAGCAGAAATATAAAACACTGGGTTCTTATCTAAAGTGTATCAAATCAGATCTCCACCATGTTGCTGCTGAGGACATCAGGTGCTGCAGTTCTTCATCTATGAAGAGAAAAAACGCACTGTTAAAGAATGTTTTGTGTTGTGTATAAAGCACAACAGATTTCAGATAGAACTGTTGTACTGTGGTCTTGGTTTATATCCTCATGGTGAAATGTACATATTTTAAGTCCCTTCTGATAAAAGTGCTGAAAGAAATACAACATTGTACAAATACATAAAATGTCTTTCTACCTCATCAGTACTATTCAAGGTGATAATCTCCCACAGACCTATTGATAACAGTCCAAATCAAGTCTTTCCACTTCTCTCAGTGTGAAAACATAATTCTATAATTAATTTGAGAACTGTTTACAACACTGATGTGTGGAGATTAAAATCATACCTAAACTGTCTAATTCACTGTAAAACTCCATGACATTCGCAGGCCATCTGTAGTTAAGGGAGCAACGCATGGAGTGATGTGTAGATTACTAGTTTGATGATGCATGAGGAGAGGCGGTGGTCGAGTGGCAGAAACTTGGACTATGGGCAGAGAAGGTCTCTGGTTCGTCTTTGGTTCGACTCCATGGAGAGACAACAAAAGTCGAACCTGGATTGATCTGTCCAAAAATCCAAGAGTCTCCCTACCCTCTCTAGTGCCCATGAGCAAGGCACCTCACTCCCCCAACATCTGCTCCCCCGAGCGCCGTACATGGTCGCTCACTGCTCTGTGTGTCCTGCACCAGATGGGTAAAAAGCAGCGATTAAATTTCCCTACCTGCATGAGTGTGCCTTTGCATGTCTGTGCATGTGTTTGGGATGAATAAATGGATTTTAATCTTAATCTTTTAATCTTAATCAGTTGTCTTCCAGTTGACCAGCATGAAGCTGCAGATCTCCACCATGTTGCTGCTGGGGACATCAGGAGCTGCATTAATGAGGAGGAGAAGCGTACTGTTATGAATGTTTTGTGTTGTTTATGAAGCACTACTTATTTCAGCTAGAACCGATGTACTAGGGTCTGGGTTTGTATCCTAATGGTTAAATGCACATACTTTAAATCGCTTTTGATAAAACGTGACAAAGAAATACAACATTGTACACATAGATAAAATGTCTTTCTACCTCATCTGTAATATTCAAGGTGATGATCTCCCACAGAGCTGTTGATAACAGTCCACATCAAGTCTCTCCACTTCCCTCAGTGTGAAAACATAATTATATAATTAATTGGAGAAGTGTTTACAACACTGATGTGTGGACATTACAATGTTATCACTACTGTCTAGTTCACTCTACAACTCCATGACAGACTAAATAAACGATGTGAAAATAGTAATGGCGGATATACCATCCTGTATCAGAATATTGGTGAAACAGTTACTATCACATGAAACGTACACGTGTAGCGTATTGATAGTAACTCATTAAAAAAAATAATGTCACAACCAAAACAAGACTGTCGAGTTATCTTGCTTCAATCTGTTCATTAGACGTGATAAATAAACGGTAACTTTTATAACAATTACATATTACAAAAAACTTGAGGCATGTAAGCATATGATGATAGATAAAGCAATAGGTTATGTTGGATAGTTTCAAGGTTACTTACCTCTAGTTCAGCACCAGCGGCTGGCCAGAAGAAGTGGAGCGATCTTCCTTGCCGCACAGGGCAAACGCAGGCAATGTGGAGACGAGCGCTTGGTCATCGAACGTTCTCTCTTCCCCGACCGCAACAGACTTGAAATTGCCTGTGCTCGGGCCCGTTAGTGCTACAACGTAGCCCTAGTTAGGGCCCGAGCACCGAAATCGGTGGGAGGCCCTATTGAAATTGAAATGATTATTATTATTATTATTATTATTTTTCTTAGCTTAAATGAATTGGCTTTTTGAGGGCTTTAATGTGCTCAAAAAGTTGTAGGAGTTTGCAGTAAATTCGAAGGCGGCGTAAAATTACGTATTCTGGAGTATTTTGAAAAGGGCGTGGCAAAATGGCTCAAGAGCGCCACCTACGGAAAAAGCCCCTCATTTAGCATTCACCGATCCTCAAAAAAAACATAGACTATTGTGTATCATGAGTAGATGCACAAAAAAGTCCATCAGTGCATTATGAATAACGCAACAGGAAGCCCGCCAGTTTGACTTTAGTGGCCATTTTGGTCATATTCCATATTTTTTCTTTGATGTACTTGTCGTACAGCTTTCATCAGATCAACTTCAAATTTAGACGAATGTCATCACAACAAAGTGGAGATCTAAAGTTATTGAAGGATTACGTTTTAGCAAAACCGTCTGACCCTGGTGTGGCGTTAAAGTTTGATGAAACGCCATCAAAACACAAGCTTCCATATTTCAGACATATTTTGTCCAATTGAGTCCAAACTAGACACATACGACAAGAATCGCGACCAGAAGACATCGGTGCAGAAATTGTGACTTACAATCACAGCGCCCCCTGGGGGCAACAGGAAATGTCTTGTTTTTAAGACGTGTTATGTTTTTATGTACTACTCGGAGAGCTTTCATCAGATCAACTTAAAAATTAGATGAGACTCTACAAAACAAGATGAAGATCTAAAGTTATCAGCATTTAAACTTTTCATCATACCGTGTGACCGTGGTGAGGTCTTAAAGTTCGACTAAACGCCAATATAAGCAAGCTTCTGTAACTTAGACATATTTTGTCCAATCGACTCCAAACTACACATATAAGACAAGAGTCGCGACCGGAAGACATCTACCTAGAAATCATGACTTAAAAGGAAAGCGCCCCCTGGTGGCATCAGGAAATGTCTTGTTTTGGTCATCTTACTCTTTGATGTATTTCCCTCCAGCCACTTTACTAAACCATGTCAAACTGTGTCAAATTGGTCTCAAGATATTGCTAATGTAGGCATAACATTATTGTGACTTTTCATCATGCAGATTGTTAATGGCGTGGCATCAAAGTTCATCAGCTCACCATGACCAATGAATCCCATTTTAACAGAGTTACCCTGAACGCAGCATGAGACCGCTTTCGGTTTGTTACGTCTCACACTTGGATGAATTTCTCCTCATTCACTTTGCTAAACCATGTCAAACTGTGTCACATGGGTCTCAATATATTGATAATGTAGGCATAACATTGCTGTGACTTTTCATCATGCGGATTATTCATAGCTTTGCAGCAGACTTCTTCAACTCGCCATGACAAACGAAGCTGCATTTAACACAGCTGCAAGTGAACGCCTCATGAGACTCTGAAAGAAGTTACGTCGTCACAAGCTGCGGAGCTGTGTATCACGAAGAACCGGAGAACGGTTGGCGAGTCTGGATGAGAGGACGGCGGCGGAGTCACTGTGGACGTTGTTCGCTCAGCAGGTTAGAGTGTGGGACTCAAAGGTTTTTGTCCCCTCTCCCGTTGTGTCTTTTCCTGTGTGAACTCTGCCGCTCTCAACAGCAGCACTGGCTATGAGCTAGCTCCTGCTAGCTCCAACGAAGCATCTCTCAACTGCTACGTAAGTTAAACGGACACTTCTGACTGACTGTGATGATAAGCAAAAGAGACACTGTGGATGTGTGATGTGTTGTACTGCATTTGTTTGATCTGTTTACTAATACTAGCTCTAATAAATACTGTATAAATTATATTTTGCTCCTGAATTGAACTGTGTTAAAGGGGTTCACATGGAAAATATATGTTCAATTATGTAAAGGGTGATTTTTGTTACTATTATACTAATGGAGATTTAGCACTTGCTACACATTGTAAGAGCAGCTGTTCAAAGGAGCACTACGTCTTTTAAGGCTCTTTATTCAGAGTCACGGTGTTGATGTCCTGTCACGTGTTACAGTGAAAAATAACCGTGTCTCCCACCTTCAGTATTTAAATCGTTAATCTCAGACTGACTTCACTGAATTCTTTTGTTAAATATGAGTAAGTCATAGCCTTGTACCTTTACTAGAACAGACAGTGTCATACAGAGTTGTGGGCTTATATGCACTACCTATTTCCTAATCTGAAATGATTATGCTCTGATTAACTTTGAACTAATATTTTATTTTTACCATTTAAAAGTCTGTTAATTACTTAACCTGGCCCATGTATGACTTTACATATCTGTGTATTGGTTTCATGTTCCTCTAGAAGGTCCAACTTGACACACAACTTGAATCCAACCAGACTGAACACTGACTCTAGGTACAGACCTGATTTCATTACTTAAAAACAATCAAAGTATTGCACATAATACATAATGTATTAAATTATAATGCAATACTTTTAATGTGAAATAGCTCCATTAAAAACATTCATTGTCATGGTAGTGCACGTTTTAATCCAAAAGCATATTCAAATACACAGTTGAATATCCACAGAAAATAAGATTACACACTTTGTTCATATGTAACTCTTCCTCTACAATAATGACGATCACTTTCATGTTTCCTATCATTTTATTAGGGACAGACGAGCCTGAAGGACACAGCTGTGATGACCATGTTCTGTCTCTTATGGCAAAGCAGAAATATAAAACACTGGGTTCTTATCTAAAGTGTTTCAAATCAGATCTCCACCATGTTGCTGCTGAGGACATCAGGTGCTGCAGTTCTTCATCTATGAAGAGAAAAAACGCACTGTTAAAGAATGTTTTGTGTTGTGTATAAAGCACAACAGATTTCAGATAGAACTGTTGTACTGTGGTCTTGGTTTATATCCTCATGGTGAAATGTACATATTTTAAGTCCCTTCTGATAAAAGTGCTGAAAGAAATACAACATTGTACAAATACATAAAATGTCTTTCTACCTCATCAGTACTATTCAAGGTGATAATCTCCCACAGACCTATTGATAACAGTCCAAATCAAGTCTTTCCACTTCTCTCAGTGTGAAAACATAATTCTATAATTAATTTGAGAACTGTTTACAACACTGATGTGTGGAGATTAAAATCATACCTAAACTGTCTAATTCACTGTAAAACTCCATGACATTCGCAGGCCATCTGTAGTTAAGGGAGCAACGCATGGAGTGATGTGTAGATTACTAGTTTGATGATGCATGAGGAGAGGCGGTGGTCGAGTGGCAGAAACTTGGACTATGGGCAGAGAAGGTCTCTGGTTCGTCTTTGGTTCGACTCCATGGAGAGACAACAAAAGTCGAACCTGGATTGATCTGTCCAAAAATCCAAGAGTCTCCCTACCCTCTCTAGTGCCCATGAGCAAGGCACCTCACTCCCCCAACATCTGCTCCCCCGAGCGCCGTACATGGTCGCTCACTGCTCTGTGTGTCCTGCACCAGATGGGTAAAAAGCAGCGATTAAATTTCCCTACCTGCATGAGTGTGCCTTTGCATGTCTGTGCATGTGTTTGGGATGAATAAATGGATTTTAATCTTAATCTTTTAATCTTAATCAGTTGTCTTCCAGTTGACCAGCATGAAGCTGCAGATCTCCACCATGTTGCTGCTGGGGACATCAGGAGCTGCATTAATGAGGAGCAGAAGCGTACTGTTATGAATGTTTTGTGTTGTTTATGAAGCACTACTTATTTCAGCTAGAACCGATGTACTAGGGTCTGGGTTTGTATCCTAATGGTTAAATGCACATACTTTAAATCGCTTTTGATAAAACGTGACAAAGAAATACAACATTGTACACATAGATAAAATGTCTTTCTACCTCATCTGTAATATTCAAGGATATGATCTCCCACAGAGCTGTTGATAACAGTCCACATCAAGTCTCTCCACTTCCCTCAGTGTGAAAACATAATTATATAATTAATTGGAGAAGTGTTTACAACACTGATGTGTGGACATTATAATGTTATCACTACTGTCTAATTCACTCTACAACTCCATGACAGACTAAATAAACAATGTGAAAATAGTAATGGCGGATATACCATCCTGTATCAGAATATTGGTGAAACAGTTACTATCACATGAAACGTACACGTGTAGCGTATTGATAGTAACTCATTAAAAAAAATAATGTCACAACCAAAACAAGACTGTCGAGTTATCTTGCTTCAATCTGTTCATTAGACGTGATAAATAAACGGTAACTTTTATAACAATTACATATTACAAAAAACTTGAGGCATGTAAACATATGATGATAGATAAAGCAATAGGTTATGTTGGATAGTTTCAAGGTTACTTACCTCTAGTTCAGCACCAGCGGCTGGCCAGAAGAAGTGGAGCGATCTTCCTTGCCGCACAGGGCAAACGCAGGCAATGTGGAGACGAGCGCTTGGTCATCGAACGTTCTCTCTTCCCCGACCGCAACAGACTTGAAATTGCCTGTGCTCGGGCCCGTTAGTGCTACAACGTAGCCCTAGTTATTAGGGCCCGAGCACCGAAATCGGTGGGAGGCCCTATTGAAATTGAAATGATTATTATTATTATTATTATTATTTTTCTTAGCTTAAATGAATTGGCTTTTTGAGGGCTTTAATGTGCTCAAAAAGTTGTAGGAGTTTGCAGTAAATTCGAAGGCGGCGTAAAATTACGTATTCTGGAGTATTTTGAAAAGGGCGTGGCAAAATGGCTCAAGAGCGCCACCTACGGAAAAGCCCCTCATTTAGCATTCACCGATCCTCAAAAAAAACAAAGATTATTGTGTATCATGACTAGATGCACAAAAAAGTCCATCAGTGCATTATGAATAACGCAACAGGAAGCCCGCCAGTTTGACTTTAGTGGCCATTTTGGTCATATTCCATATTTTTTCTTTGATGTACTTGTCGTACAGCTTTCATCAGATCAACTTCAAATTTAGACGATCGTCATCACAACAAATTGGAGATCTAAAGTTATTGAAGGATTACGTTTTAGCAAAACCGTCTGACCGTGGTGTGGCGTTAAAGTTTGATGAAACGCCATCAAAACACAAGCTTCCATATTTCAGACATATTTTGTCCAATTGAGTCCAAACTAGACACATTCGACAAGAGTCGCCACCAGAAGACATGGGTGCAGAAATTGTGACTTACAATCACAGCGCCCCCTGGTGGTAACGCGAAATGTCTTATTTTGGTACGTGTTATGTTTTTATGTACTACTCAGACAGCTTTCATCAGATCAACTTAAAAATTAGATGAGACTCTACAAAACAAGATGAAGATCTAAAGTTATCAGAATTTAAACTTTTCATCATACCGTGTGACCGTGGTGAGGTCTCAAAGTTCGACTAAACGCCAACATAAGCGAGCTTCTGTAACTTAGACATATTTTGTCCAATCGACTCCAAACTACACATATAAGACAAGAGTCGCGACCGGAAGACATCTACCTAGAAATCATGACTTAAAAGGAAAGCGCCCCCTAATGGCATCAGGAAATGTCTTGTTTTGGTCATCTTACTCTTTGATGTATTTCCCTCCAGCCACTTTACTAAACCATGTCAAACTGTGTCAAATTGGTCTCAAGATATTGATAATGTAGGCATAACATTATTGTGACTTTTCATCATGCAGATTGTTAATGGCGTGGCATCAAAGTTCATCAGCTCACCATGACCAATGAAACCCATTTTAACAGAGTTACCCTGAACGCAGCATGAGACCGCTTTCGGTTTGTTACGTCTCACACTTGGATGTATTTCTCCTCATTCACTTTGCTAAACCATGTCAAACTGTGTCACATGGGTCTCAATATATTGATAATGTAGGCATAACATTGCTGTGAGTTTTCATCATGCGGATTATTCATAGCTTTGCAGCAGACTTCTTCAACTCGCCATGACAAACGAAGCTGCATTTAACACAGCTGCAAGTGAACGCCTCATGAGTTACGTCGTCACAAGCTGCGGAGCTGTGTATCACGAAGAACCGGAGAACGGTTGGCGAGTCTGGATGAGAGGACGGCGGCGGAGTCACTGTGGACGTTGTTCGCTCAGCAGGTTAGAGTGTGGGACTCAAAGCTTTTTTCCCCTCTTCCGTTGTGTCTTTTCCTGTGTGAACTCTGCCGCTCTCAACAGCAGCACTGGCTATGAGCTAGCTCCTGCTAGCTCCAACGAAGCATCTCTCAACTGCTACGTAAGTTAAACGGACACTTCTGACTGACTGTGATGATAAGCAAAAGAGACACTGTGGATGTGTGATGTGTTGTACTGCATTTGTTTGATCTGTTTACTAATACTAGCTCTAATAAATACTGTATAAATTATATTTTGCTCCTGAATTGAACTGTGTTAAAGGGGTTCACATGGAAAATATATGTTCAATTATGTAAAGGGTGATTTTTGTTACTATTATACTAATGGAGATTTAGCACTTGATACACATTGTAAGAGCAGCTGTTCAAAGGTGCACTACGTCTTTTAAGGCTCTTTATTCAGAGTCACGGTGTTGATGTCCTGTCACGTGTTACAGTGAAAAATAACCGTGTCTCCCACCTTCAGTATTTAAATCGTTAATCTCAGACAGACTTCACTGAATTCTTTTGTTAAATATGAGTAAGTCATAGCCTTGTAACTTTACTAGAACAGACAGTGTCATACAGAGTTGTGGGCTTATATGCACTACCTATTTCCTAATCTGAAATGATTATGCTCTGATTAACTTTGAACTAATATTTTATTTTTACCATTTAAAAGTCTGTTAATTACTTAACCTGGCCCATGTATGACTTTACATATCTGTGTATTGGTTTCATGTTCCTCTAGAAGGTCCAACTTGACACACAACTTGAATCCAACCAGACTGAACACTGACTCCAGGTACAGACCTGATTTCATTACTTAAAAACAATCAAAGTATTGCACATAATACATAATGTATTAAATTATAATGCAATACTTTTAATGTGAAATAGCTCCATTAAAAACATTCATTGTCATGGTAGTGCACATTTTAATCCAAAAGCATATTCAAATACACAGTTGAATATCCACAGAAAATAAGATTACACACTTTGTTCATATGTAACTCTTCCTCTACAATAATGACGATCACTTTCATGTTTCCTATCATTTTATTAGGGACAGACGAGCCTGAAGGACACAGCTGTGATGACCATGTTCTGTCTCTTATGGCAAAGCAGAAATATAAAACACTGGGTTCTTATCTAAAGTGTATCAAATCAGATCTCCACCATGTTGCTGCTGAGGACATCAGGTGCTGCAGTTCTTCATCTATGAAGAGAAAAAACGCACTGTTAAAGAATGTTTTGTGTTGTGTATAAAGCACAACAGATTTCAGATAGAACTGTTGTACTGTGGTCTTGGTTTATATCCTCATGGTGAAATGTACATATTTTAAGTCCCTTCTGATAAAAGTGCTGAAAGAAATACAACATTGTACAAATACATAAAATGTCTTTCTACCTCATCAGTACTATTCAAGGTGATAATCTCCCACAGACCTATTGATAACAGTCCAAATCAAGTCTTTCCACTTCTCTCAGTGTGAAAACATAATTCTATAATTAATTTGAGAACTGTTTACAACACTGATGTGTGGAGATTAAAATCATACCTAAACTGTCTAATTCACTGTAAAACTCCATGACATTCGCAGGCCATCTGTAGTTAAGGGAGCAACGCATGGAGTGATGTGTAGATTACTAGTTTGATGATGCATGAGGAGAGGCGGTGGTCGAGTGGCAGAAACTTGGACTATGGGCAGAGAAGGTCTCTGGTTCGTCTTTGGTTCGACTCCATGGAGAGACAACAAAAGTCGAACCTGGATTGATCTGTCCAAAAATCCAAGAGTCTCCCTACCCTCTCTAGTGCCCATGAGCAAGGCACCTCACTCCCCCAACATCTGCTCCCCCGAGCGCCGTACATGGTCGCTCACTGCTCTGTGTGTCCTGCACCAGATGGGTAAAAAGCAGCGATTAAATTTCCCTACCTGCATGAGTGTGCCTTTGCATGTCTGTGCATGTGTTTGGGATGAATAAATGGATTTTAATCTTAATCTTTTAATCTTAATCAGTTGTCTTCCAGTTGACCAGCATGAAGCTGCAGATCTCCACCATGTTGCTGCTGGGGACATCAGGAGCTGCATTAATGAGGAGCAGAAGCGTACTGTTATGAATGTTTTGTGTTGTTTATGAAGCACTACTTATTTCAGCTAGAACCGATGTACTAGGGTCTGGGTTTGTATCCTAATGGTTAAATGCACATACTTTAAATCGCTTTTGATAAAACGTGACAAAGAAATACAACATTGTACACATAGATAAAATGTCTTTCTACCTCATCTGTAATATTCAAGGTGATGATCTCCCACAGAGCTGTTGATAACAGTCCACATCAAGTCTCTCCACTTCCCTCAGTGTGAAAACATAATTATATAATTAATTGGAGAAGTGTTACAACACTGATGTGTGGACATTATAATGTTATCACTACTGTCTAATTCACTCTACAACTCCATGACAGACTAAATAAACGATGTGAAAATAGTAATGGCGGATATACCATCCTGTATCAGAATATTGGTGAAACAGTTACTATCACATGAAACGTACACGTGTAGCGTATTGATAGTAACTCATTAAAAAAAATAATGTCACAACCAAAACAAGACTGTCGAGTTATCTTGCTTCAATCTGTTCATTAGACGTGATAAATAAACGGTAACTTTTATAACAATTACATATTACAAAAAACTTGAGGCATGTAAGCATATGATGATAGATAAAGCAATAGGTTATGTTGGATAGTTTGAAGGTTACTTACCTCTAGTTCAGCACCAGCGGCTGGCCAGAAGAAGTGGAGCGATCTTCCTTGCCGCACAGGGCAAACGCAGGCAATGTGGAGACGAGCGCTTGGTCATCGAACGTTCTCTCTTCCCCGACCGCAACAGACTTGAAATTGCCTGTGCTCGGGCCCGTTAGTGCTACAACGTAGCCCTAGTTATTATTATTAGGGCCCGAGCACCGAAATCGGTGGGAGGCCCTATTGAAATTGAAATGATTATTATTAGGGCCCGAGCACCGAAATCGGTGGGAGGCCCTATTGAAATTGAAATGATTATTATTATTATTATTATTATTTTTCTTAGCTTAAATGAATTGGCTTTTTGAGGGCTTTAATGTGCTCAAAAAGTTGTAGGAGTTTGCAGTAAATTCGAAGGCGGCGTAAAATTACGTATTCTGGAGTATTTTGAAAAGGGCGTGGCAAAATGGCTCAAGAGCGCCACCTACGGAAAAGCCCCTCATTTAGCATTCACCGATCCTCAAAAAAAACAAAGATTATTGTGTATCATGACTAGATGCACAAAAAAGTCCATCAGTGCATTATGAATAACGCAACAGGAAGCCCGCCAGTTTGACTTTAGTGGCCATTTTGGTCATATTCCATATTTTTTCTTTGATGTACTTGTCGTACAGCTTTCATCAGATCAACTTCAAATTTAGACGATCGTCATCACAACAAATTGGAGATCTAAAGTTATTGAAGGATTACGTTTTAGCAAAACCGTCTGACCGTGGTGTGGCGTTAAAGTTTGATGAAACGCCATCAAAACACAAGCTTCCATATTTCAGACATATTTTGTCCAATTGAGTCCAAACTAGACACATTCGACAAGAGTCGCCACCAGAAGACATGGGTGCAGAAATTGTGACTTACAATCACAGCGCCCCCTGGTGGTAACGCGAAATGTCTTATTTTGGTACGTGTTATGTTTTTATGTACTACTCAGACAGCTTTCATCAGATCAACTTAAAAATTAGATGAGACTCTACAAAACAAGATGAAGATCTAAAGTTATCAGAATTTAAACTTTTCATCATACCGTGTGACCGTGGTGAGGTCTCAAAGTTCGACTAAACGCCAATATAAGCGAGCTTCTGTAACTTAGACATATTTTGTCCAATCGACTCCAAACTACACATATAAGACAAGAGTCGCGACCGGAAGACATCTACCTAGAAATCATGACTTAAAAGGAAAGCGCCCCCTGGTGGCATCAGGAAATGTCTTGTTTTGGTCATCTTACTCTTTGATGTATTTCCCTCCAGCCACTTTACTAAACCATGTCAAACTGTGTCAAATTTGTCTCAAGATATTGATAATGTAGGCATAACATTATTGTGACTTTTCATCATGCAGATTGTTAATGGCGTGGCATCAAAGTTCATCAGCTCATCATGACCTATGAAACCCATTTTAACAGAGTTACCCTGAACGCAGCATGAGACCGCTTTTTTACCGCAGATTGTTAATGGCGTGGCATCAAAGTTCATCAGCTCATCATGACCTATGAAACCCATTTTAACAGAGTTACCCTGAACGCAGCATGAGACCGCTTTCGGTTTGTTGGTCATCTCACACTTGGATGTATTTCTCCTCATTCACTTTGCTAAACCATGTCAAACTGTGTCACATGGGTCTCAATATATTGATAATGTAGGCATAACATTGCTGTGAGTTTTCATCATGCGGATTATTCATAGCTTTGCAGCAGACTTCTTCAACTCGCCATGACAAACGAAGCTGCATTTAACACAGCTGCAAGTGAACGCCTCATGAGACTCTGAAAGAAGTTACGTCGTCACAAGCTGCGGAGCTGTGTATCACGAAGAACCGGAGAACGGTTGGCGAGTCTGGATGAGAGGACGGCGGCGGAGTCACTGTGGACGTTGTTCGCTCAGCAGGTTAGAGTGTGGGACTCAAAGGTTTTTGTCCCCTCTCCCGTTGTGTCTTTTCCTGTGTGAACTCTGCCGCTCTCAACAGCAGCACTGGCTATGAGCTAGCTCCTGCTAGCTCCTGCTAGCTCTAACGAAGCATCTCTCAACTGCTACGTAAGTTAAACGGACACTTCTGACTGACTGTGATGATAAGCAAAAGAGACACTGTGGATGTGTGATGTGTTGTACTGCATTTGTTTGATCTGTTTACTAATACTAGCTCTAATAAATACTGTATAAATTATATTTTGCTCCTGAATTGAACTGTGTTAAAGGGGTTCACATGGAAAATATATGTTCAATTATGTAAAGGGTGATTTTTGTTACTATTATACTAATGGAGATTTAGCACTTGCTACACATTGTAAGAGCAGCTGTTCAAAGGAGCACTACGTCTTTTAAGGCTCTTTATTCAGAGTCACGGTGTTGATGTCCTGTCACGTGTTACAGTGAAAAATAACCGTGTCTCCCACCTTCAGTATTTAAATCGTTAATCTCAGACTGACTTCACTGAATTCTTTTGTTAAATATGAGTAAGTCATAGCCTTGTACCTTTACTAGAACAGACAGTGTCATACAGAGTTGTGGGCTTATATGCACTACCTATTTCCTAATCTGAAATGATTATGCTCTGATTAACTTTGAACTAATATTTTATTTTTACCATTTAAAAGTCTGTTAATTACTTAACCTGGCCCATGTATGACTTTACATATCTGTGTATTGGTTTCATGTTCCTCTAGAAGGTCCAACTTGACACACAACTTGAATCCAACCAGACTGAACACTGACTCCAGGTACAGACCTGATTTCATTACTTAAAAACAATCAAAGTATTGCACATAATACATAATGTATTAAATTATAATGCAATACTTTTAATGTGAAATAGCTCCATTAAAAACATTCATTGTCATGGTAGTGCACGTTTTAATCCAAAAGCATATTCAAATACACAGTTGAATATCCACAGAAAATAAGATTACACACTTTGTTCATATGTAACTCTTCCTCTACAATAATGACGATCACTTTCATGTTTCCTATCATTTTATTAGGGACAGACGAGCCTGAAGGACACAGCTGTGATGACCATGTTCTGTCTCTTATGGCAAAGCAGAAATATAAAACACTGGGTTCTTATCTAAAGTGTTTCAAATCAGATCTCCACCATGTTGCTGCTGAGGACATCAGGTGCTGCAGTTCTTCATCTATGAAGAGAAAAAACGCACTGTTAAAGAATGTTTTGTGTTGTGTATAAAGCACAACAGATTTCAGATAGAACTGTTGTACTGTGGTCTTGGTTTATATCCTCATGGTGAAATGTACATATTTTAAGTCCCTTCTGATAAAAGTGCTGAAAGAAATACAACATTGTACAAATACATAAAATGTCTTTCTACCTCATCAGTACTATTCAAGGTGATAATCTCCCACAGACCTATTGATAACAGTCCAAATCAAGTCTTTCCACTTCTCTCAGTGTGAAAACATAATTCTATAATTAATTTGAGAACTGTTTACAACACTGATGTGTGGAGATTAAAATCATACCTAAACTGTCTAATTCACTGTAAAACTCCATGACATTCGCAGGCCATCTGTAGTTAAGGGAGCAACGCATGGAGTGATGTGTAGATTACTAGTTTGATGATGCATGAGGAGAGGCGGTGGTCGAGTGGCAGAAACTTGGACTATGGGCAGAGAAGGTCTCTGGTTCGTCTTTGGTTCGACTCCATGGAGAGACAACAAAAGTCGAACCTGGATTGATCTGTCCAAAAATCCAAGAGTCTCCCTACCCTCTCTAGTGCCCATGAGCAAGGCACCTCACTCCCCCAACATCTGCTCCCCCGAGCGCCGTACATGGTCGCTCACTGCTCTGTGTGTCCTGCACCAGATGGGTAAAAAGCAGCGATTAAATTTCCCTACCTGCATGAGTGTGCCTTTGCATGTCTGTGCATGTGTTTGGGATGAATAAATGGATTTTAATCTTAATCAGTTGTCTTCCAGTTGACCAGCATGAAGCTGCAGATCTCCACCATGTTGCTGCTGGGGACATCAGGAGCTGCATTAATGAGGAGCAGAAGCGTACTGTTATGAATGTTTTGTGTTGTTTATGAAGCACTACATATTTCAGCTAGAACCGATGTACTAGGGTCTGGGTTTGTATCCTAATGGTTAAATGCACATACTTTAAATCGCTTTTGATAAAACGTGACAAAAAAATACAACATTGTACACATAGATAAAATGTCTTTCTACCTCATCTGTAATATTCAACGTGATGATCTCCCACAGAGCTGTTGATAACAGTCCACATCAAGTCTCTCCACTTCCCTCAGTGTGAAAACATAATTATATAATTAATTGGAGAAGTGTTTACAACACTGATGTGTGGACATTTTAATGTTATCACTACTGTCTAATTCACTCTACAACTCCATGACAGACTAAATAAACGATGTGAAAATAGTAATGGCGGATATACCATCCTGTATCAGAATATTGGTGAAACAGTTACTATCACATGAAACGTACACGTGTAGCGTATTGATAGTAACTCATTAAAAAAAAAAATAATGTCACAACCAAAACAAGACTGTGGAGTTATCTTGCTTCAATCTGTTCATTAGACGTGATAAATAAACGGTAACTTTTATAACAATTACATATTACAAAAAACTTGAGGCATGTAAGCATATGATGATAGATAAAGCAATAGGTTATGTTGGATAGTTTGAAGGTTACTTACCTCTAGTTCAGCACCAGCAACTGGCCAGAAGAAGTGGAGCGATCTTCCTTGCCGCACAGGGCAAACGCAGGCAATGTGGAGATGAGCGCTTGGTCATCGAACGTTCTCTCTTCCCCGACCGCAACAGACTTGAAATTGCCTGTGCTCGGGCCCGTTAGTGCTACAACGTAGCCCTAGTTATTATTATTATTATTATTTTTCTTAGCTTAAATGAATTGGCTTTTTGAGGGCTTTAATGTGCTCAAAAAGTTGTAGGAGTTTGCAGTAAATTCGAAGGCGGCGTAAAATTACGTATTCTGGAGTATTTTGAAAAGGGCGTGGCAAAATGGCTCAAGAGCGCCACCTACGGAAAAGCCCCTCATTTAGCATTCACCGATCCTCAAAAAAAACAAAGATTATTGTGTATCATGACTAGATGCACAAAAAAGTCCATCAGTGCATTATGAATAACGCAACAGGAAGCCCGCCAGTTTGACTTTAGTGGCCATTTTGGTCATATTCCATATTTTTTCTTTGATGTACTTGTCGTACAGCTTTCATCAGATCAACTTCAAATTTAGACGATCGTCATCACAACAAATTGGAGATCTAAAGTTATTGAAGGATTACGTTTTAGCAAAACCGTCTGACCGTGGTGTGGCGTTAAAGTTTGATGAAACGCCATCAAAACACAAGCTTCCATATTTCAGACATATTTTGTCCAATTGAGTCCAAACTAGACACATTCGACAAGAGTCGCCACCAGAAGACATGGGTGCAGAAATTGTGACTTACAATCACAGCGCCCCCTGGTGGTAACGCGAAATGTCTTATTTTGGTACGTGTTATGTTTTTATGTACTACTCAGACAGCTTTCATCAGATCAACTTAAAAATTAGATGAGACTCTACAAAACAAGATGAAGATCTAAAGTTATAAGAATTTAAACTTTTCATCATACCGTGTGACCGTGGTGAGGTCTCAAAGTTCGACTAAACGCCAATATAAGCGAGCTTCTGTAACTTAGACATATTTTGTCCAATCGACTCCAAACTACACATATAAGACAAGAGTCGCGACCGGAAGACATCTACCTAGAAATCATGACTTAAAAGGAAAGCGCCCCCTGGTGGCATCAGGAAATGTCTTGTTTTGGTCATCTTACTCTTTGATGTATTTCCCTCCAGCCACTTTACTAAACCATGTCAAACTGTGTCAAATTGGTCTCAAGATATTGATAATGTAGGCATAACATTATTGTGACTTTTCATCATGCAGATTGTTAATGGCGTGGCATCAAAGTTCATCAGCTCATCATGACCTATGAAACCCATTTTAACAGAGTTACCCTGAACGCAGCATGAGACCGCTTTCGGTTTGTTACGTCTCACACTTGGATGTATTTCTCCTCATTCACTTTGCTAAACCATGTCAAACTGTGTCACATGGGTCTCAATATATTGATAATGTAGGCATAACATTGCTGTGAGTTTTCATCATGCGGATTATTCATAGCTTTGCAGCAGACTTCTTCAACTCGCCATGACAAACGAAGCTGCATTTAACACAGCTGCAAGTGAACGCCTCATGAGTTACGTCGTCACAAGCTGCGGAGCTGTGTATCACGAAGAACCGGAGAACGGTTGGCGAGTCTGGATGAGAGGACGGCGGCGGAGTCACTGTGGACGTTGTTCGCTCAGCAGGTTAGAGTGTGGGACTCAAAGCTTTTTTCCCCCGTCCGTCGTGTCTTTTCCTGTGTGAACTCTGCCGCTCTCAACAGCAGCACTGGCTATGAGCTAGCTCCTGCTACCTCCAACGAAGCATCTCTCAACTGCTACGTAAGTTAAACGGACACTTCTGACTGACTGTGATGATAAGCAAAAGAGACACTGTGGATGTGTGATGTGTTGTACTGCATTTGTTTGATCTGTTTACTAATACTAGCTCTAATAAATACTGTATAAATTATATTTTGCTCCTGAATTGAACTGTGTTAAAGGGGTTCACATGGAAAATATATGTTCAATTATGTAAAGGGTGATTTTTGTTACTATTATACTAATGGAGATTTAGCACTTGCTACACATTGTAAGAGCAGCTGTTCAAAGGAGCACTACGTCTTTTAAGGCTCTTTATTCAGAGTCACGGTGTTGATGTCCTGTCACGTGTTACAGTGAAAAATAACCGTGTCTCCCACCTTCAGTATTTAAATCGTTAATCTCAGACAGACTTCACTGAATTCTTTTGTTAAATATGAGTAAGTCATAGCCTTGTAACTTTACTAGAACAGACAGTGTCATACAGAGTTGTGGGTTTATATGCACTACCTATTTCCTAATCTGAAATGATTATGCTCTGATTAACTTTGAACTAATATTTTATTTTTACCATTTAAAAGTCTGTTAATTACTTAACCTGGCCCATGTATGACTTTACATATCTGTGTATTGGTTTCATGTTCCTCTAGAAGGTCCAACTTGACACACAACTTGAATCCAACCAGACTGAACACTGACTCCAGGTACAGACCTGATTTCATTACTTAAAAACAATCAAAGTATTGCACATAATACATAATGTATTAAATTATAATGCAATACTTTTAATGTGAAATAGCTCCATTAAAAACATTCATTGTCATGGTAGTGCACGTTTTAATCCAAAAGCATATTCAAATACACAGTTGAATATCCACAGAAAATAAGATTACACACTTTGTTCATATGTAACTCTTCCTCTACAATAATGACGATCACTTTCATGTTTCCTATCATTTTATTAGGGACAGACGAGCCTGAAGGACACAGCTGTGATGACCATGTTCTGTCTCTTATGGCAAAGCAGAAATATAAAACACTGGGTTCTTATCTAAAGTGTATCAAATCAGATCTCCACCATGTTGCTGCTGAGGACATCAGGTGCTGCAGTTCTTCATCTATGAAGAGAAAAAACGCACTGTTAAAGAATGTTTTGTGTTGTGTATAAAGCACAACAGATTTCAGATAGAACTGTTGTACTGTGGTCTTGGTTTATATCCTCATGGTGAAATGTACATATTTTAAGTCCCTTCTGATAAAAGTGCTGAAAGAAATACAACATTGTACAAATACATAAAATGTCTTTCTACCTCATCAGTACTATTCAAGGTGATAATCTCCCACAGACCTATTGATAACAGTCCAAATCAAGTCTTTCCACTTCTCTCAGTGTGAAAACATAATTCTATAATTAATTTGAGAACTGTTTACAACACTGATGTGTGGAGATTAAAATCATACCTAAACTGTCTAATTCACTGTAAAACTCCATGACATTCGCAGGCCATCTGTAGTTAAGGGAGCAACGCATGGAGTGATGTGTAGATTACTAGTTTGATGATGCATGAGGAGAGGCGGTGGTCGAGTGGCAGAAACTTGGACTATGGGCAGAGAAGGTCTCTGGTTCGTCTTTGGTTCGACTCCATGGAGAGACAACAAAAGTCGCACCTGGATTGATCTGTCCAAAAATCCAAGAGTCTCCCTACCCTCTCTAGTGCCCATGAGCAAGGCACCTCACTCCCCCAACATCTGCTCCCCCGAGTGCCGTACATGGTCGCTCACTGCTCTGTGTGTCCTGCACCAGATGGGTAAAAAGCAGCGATTAAATGTCCCTACCTGCATGAGTGTGCCTTTGCATGTCTGTGCATGTGTTTTGGATGAATACATGGATTTTAATCTTAATCTTTTCATCTTAATCAGTTGTCTTCCAGTTGACCAGCATGAAGCTGCAGATCTCCACCATGTTGCTGCTGGGGACATCAGGAGCTGCATTAATGAGGAGCAGAAGCGTACTGTTATGAATGTTTTGTGTTGTTTATGAAGCACTACTTATTTCAGCTAGAACCGATGTACTAGGGTCTGGGTTTGTATCCTAATGGTTAAATGCACATACTTTAAATCGCTTTTGATAAAACGTGACAAAGAAATACAACATTGTACACATAGATAAAATGTCTTTCTACCTCATCTGTAATATTCAAGGTGATGATCTCCCACAGAGCTGTTGATAACAGTCCACATCAAGTCTCTCCACTTCCCTCAGTGTGAAAACATAATTATATAATTAATTGGAGAAGTGTTTACAACACTGATGTGTGGACATTATAATGTTATCACTACTGTCTAATTCACTCTACAACTCCATGACAGACTAAATAAACGATGTGAAAATAGTAATGGCGGATATACCATCCTGTATCAGAATATTGGTGAAACAGTTACTATCACATGAAACGTACACGTGTAGCGTATTGATAGTAACTCATTAAAAAAAATAATGTCACAACCAAAACAAGACTGTCGAGTTATCTTGCTTCAATCTGTTCATTAGACGTGATAAATAAACGGTAACTTTTATAACAATTACATATTACAAAAAACTTGAGGCATGTAAGCATATGATGATAGATAAAGCAATATGTTATGTTGGATAGTTTCAAGGTTACTTACCTCTAGTTCAGCACCAGCGGCTGGCCAGAAGAAGTGGAGCGATCTTCCTTGCCGCACAGGGCAAACGCAGGCAATGTGGAGACGAGCGCTTGGTCATCGAACGTTCTCTCTTCCCCGACCGCAACAGACTTGAAATTGCCTGTGCTCGGGCCCGTTAGTGCTACAACGTAGCCCTAGTTAGGGCCCGAGCACCGAAATCGGTGGGAGGCCCTATTGAAATTGAAATGATTATTATTATTATTATTATTATTATTTTTCTTAGCTTAAATGAATTGGCTTTTTGAGGGCTTTAATGTGCTCAAAAAGTTGTAGGAGTTTGCAGTAAATTCGAAGGCGGCGTAAAATTACGTATTCTGGAGTATTTTGAAAAGGGCGTGGCAAAATGGCTAAAGAGCGCCACCTACGGAAAAGCCCCTCATTTAGCATTCACCGATCCTCAAAAAAAACAAAGATTATTGTGTATCATGACTAGATGCACAAAAAAGTCCATCAGTGCATTATGAATAACGCAACAGGAAGCCCGCCAGTTTGACTTTAGTGGCCATTTTGGTCATATTCCATATTTTTTCTTTGATGTACTTGTCGTACAGCTTTCATCAGATCAACTTCAAATTTAGACGATCGTCATCACAACAAATTGGAGATCTAAAGTTATTGAAGGATTACGTTTTAGCAAAACCGTCTGACCGTGGTGTGGCGTTAAAGTTTGATTAAACGCCATCAAAACACGGGCTTCTATATCTCAGACTTATTTTGTCCTATCGAGTCCAAACTACACACATAAGACAAGAGTAGAGATATGAAGACATCTATACAGAAATCGTGACTTAAAGTGACAGCGCCCCCTGGTGACAGCAGGAAAAGTCTTGTTTTTGTCACGTTTTATGTTTTTATATACTAGTCGTACAGCTTTTATCAAATCAACTTAATATTTAGACGACTGTCATCACAACAAAATGAAGATCTAAAGTTATTGAAAGATCGACTTTTCGTCAAACCGTGTGATTGTGGCGTGGCGCTAAAGTTTGATGAGACTTCGGTGAAACGCACTAAAACACGAGCTTCTGTATCTTGGACATATTTTGTCTAATCAAGTCCAAACTAGACACATAAGACAATAGTTGCGATATGAAGACATCTATACAGAAATCGTGACTTAAAATGACAGCGCCCCCTGGTGGCAGCAGGAAATGTATAGCTGACACTCTGATGTATTCCTGCTCATCCAATATGCAAAACCATGTCAAACTTTGTTTAATGGGTCTCAAGACATTGATAATGTAGCCATAAGATTATTGTGACTTTTTATCATGCGGTTTATTAATGGCATGGCTTGAAAGTTCATCAGCTCGTCGGAGAGAGTCCCATTGAATCCCATGTTAAAATGCCCAATTTTAGAGTAGAATTAAACCTGTTTACAGCATTATTCAAACTTTGGTTTTAGTCTCAATCGCTATGTTCTTCCTTCATTAAAACTCTGAGGGGGTGAACTTTTTCGTAACTACCTCTATATCGCTATAATAAGCGATATAGTGGTTTGAAATTTACGTGACGTCACAGTGAGCTGCGCCCTCCCTTCTCCTTACTTTTTCCTGTGTCATTGAACACAACTCGAGACTTTCGAAACCTCCCACTCAGTATCGGATGAATAACACAGTTTGATGTTTTGCTTGTTCTGCTGACGGACACGTTAAAGACGTCTGCGCTCCCGTTTCTGTGGTAAGTCAAGCTCAGTATTTTATTTAGATGTGTAGAAGTGATTCGCAGGGTGTTTTAGTACCATGCATTCGAGCTAACGTCCGTTAGCATGGAGGCTAAATACGAACTCCGATCTGGGGCATTAACTCCTGTTTAATGCGAACGGCACTATTACCGACACACACCGATATGAACCGACATGAGTAGGTCCGCCCAGCAGTGGCATGCGTTAGTTTATGAGGTTAAATCTGAGACAGGAGACTGTGTGTGTCCGGTGAATTAGCTCCATCAGGATATCTATTGCTATAAAATGGTTTCACTCGCCAAGGCATTTGACTTGACAATGTTACACAGTTAGTTATTCTACTGAAACAGACTTACAGTGATCAATTGAAACGTGCGTATTTAAAGTCACATCTGTATTTTAAGAGCAGATGTTTAAAGGGGAATTCAACTTCCAAAGCTCTTTATTCAGAGTATTGTTATGATGTCTTACAGAGAAAGCTAAACGTTCTGCTGCCTGCACTGTTTACATTGTAATCTCAGGCAGATTTCACTGAATTGTTCTGTTAAATATAAATAAATTATAGCCTTGTATCTTTATTAGAACAGACAGTGTAATAGAGAATTTGATGCTGATGTACACTAACTATTTCCTAAGCTGAAATGATTATGATCTGTTTAACTTTGAAGTAATACACTTCCTTTTTTACCATTTAAAGTGTGTTAAGGACTTAACCTGGCACATGTATGACTTTACACATTTGTATATTTATGTTGAAATTTTCTCTAGCATGTCCAGCATGAGACAACTGGAATTCAACCACATTGAACACCGACTTCAGGTACAGACCTCTTTTCATTAATTACAAACAACCATGGCAAAGTACTGCACATAATACATTGTGTATTAAATAATATATGCAATACTTTGAATGTGAAATAACTCCATACTGTACATTCATTGTCATGGTAGTGCACGTTTTAATCCAAAAGCATATTCAAATACACAGTTGAATATCCACAGAAAATAAGATTACACACTTTGTTCATATGTAACTCTTCCTCTACAATAATGACGATCACTTTCATGTTTCCTATCATTTTATTAGGGACAGACGAGCCTGAAGGACACAGCTGTGATGACCATGTTCTGTCTCTTATGGCAAAGCAGAAATATAAAACACTGGGTTCTTATCTAAAGTGTATCAAATCAGATCTCCACCATGTTGCTGCTGAGGACATCAGGTGCTGCAGTTCTTCATCTATGAAGAGAAAAAACGCACTGTTAAAGAATGTTTTGTGTTGTGTATAAAGCACAACAGATTTCTGATAGAACTGTTGTACTGTGGTCTTGGTTTATATCCTCATGGTGAAATGTACATATTTTAAGTCCCTTCTGATAAAAGTGCTGAAAGAAATACAACATTGTACAAATACATAAAATGTCTTTCTACCTCATCAGTACTATTCAAGGTGATAATCTCCCACAGACCTATTGATAACAGTCCAAATCAAGTCTTTCCACTTCTCTCAGTGTGAAAACATAATTCTATAATTAATTTGAGAACTGTTTACAACACTGATGTGTGGAGATTAAAATCATACCTAAACTGTCTAATTCACTGTAAAACTCCATGACATTCGCAGGCCATCTGTAGTTAAGGGAGCAACGCATGGAATGATGTGTAGATTACTAGTTTGATGATGCATGAGGAGAGGCGGTGGTCGAGTGGCAGAAACTTGGACTATGGGCAGAGAAGGTCTCTGGTTCGTCTTTGGTTCGACTCCATGGAGAGACAACAAAAGTCGAACCTGGATTGATCTGTCCAAAAATCCAAGAGTCTCCCTACCCTCTCTAGTGCCCATGAGCAAGGCACCTCACTCCCCCAACATCTGCTCCCCCGAGCGCCGTACATGGTCGCTCACTGCTCTGTGTGTCCTGCACCAGATGGGTAAAAAGCAGCGATTAAATTTCCCTACCTGCATGAGTGTGCCTTTGCATGTCTGTGCATGTGTTTGGGATGAATAAATGGATTTTAATCTTAATCTTTTAATCTTAATCAGTTGTCTTCCAGTTGACCAGCATGAAGCTGCAGATCTCCACCATGTTGCTGCTGGGGACATCAGGAGCTGCATTAATGAGGAGCAGAAGCGTACTGTTATGAATGTTTTGTGTTGTTTATGAAGCACTACTTATTTCAGCTAGAACCGATGTACTAGGGTCTGGGTTTGTATCCTAATGGTTAAATGCACATACTTTAAATCGCTTTTGATAAAACGTGACAAAGAAATACAACATTGTACACATAGATAAAATGTCTTTCTACCTCATCTGTAATATTCAAGGTGATGATCTCCCACAGAGCTGTTGATAACAGTCCACATCAAGTCTCTCCACTTCCCTCAGTGTGAAAACATAATTATATAATTAATTGGAGAAGTGTTTACAACACTGATGTGTGGACATTATAATGTTATCACTACTGTCTAATTCACTCTACAACTCCATGACAGACTAAATAAACAATGTGAAAATAGTAATGGCGGATATACCATCCTGTATCAGAATATTGGTGAAACAGTTACTATCACATGAAACGTAAACGTGTAGCGTATTGATAGTAACTCATTAAAAAAAATAATGTCAAAACCAAAACAAGACTGTCGAGTTATCTTGCTTCAATCTGTTCATTAGACGTGATAAATAAACGGTAACTTTTATAACAATTACATATTACAAAAAACTTGAGGCATGTAAGCATATGATGATAGATAAAGCAATAGGTTATGTTGGATAGTTTCAAGGTTACTTACCTCTAGTTCAGCACCAGCGGCTGGCCAGAAGAAGTGGAGCGATCTTCCTTGCCGCACAGGGCAAACGCAGGCAATGTGGAGACGAGCGCTTGGTCATCGAACGTTCTCTCTTCCCCGACCGCAACAGACTTGAAATTGCCTGTGCTCGGGCCCGTTAGTGCTACAACGTAGCCCTAGTTATTATTATTTTTCTTCGCTCAGTGAATTGGCTTTTTGAGGGCTTTAACGTGCTCAAAAAGTTTCTAAAGTGTACAGTAAATTACAAATGTGCGCAAGTTTACGTTTTCTGAAGTATTTTGAAAAGGGCGTGGCAAAATAGCTCAAGAGCGCCACCTACGGAAAAGCCCCTCATTTAGCATTCACCGATCCTCAAAAAAAACATAGACTATTGTGTCTCATGACAAGATGCACAAAAAAGTCCATCAGTGCATTATGAATAACGCAGCAGGAAGCCCGCCAGTTTGACTTTAGTGGCCATTTCGGTCATATTCCATATTTTTTCTTTGATGTACTTGTCGTACAGCTTTCATCAGATCAACTTCAAATTTAGACGATCGTCATCACAACAAATTGGAGATCTAAAGTTATTGAAGGATTACGTTTTAGCAAAACCGTCTGACCGTGGTGTGGCGTTAAAGTTTGATGAAACGCCATCAAAACACAAGCTTCCATATTTCAGACATATTTTGTCCAATTGAGTCCAAACTAGACACATACGACAAGAATCGCGACCAGAAGACATCGGTGCAGAAATTGTGACTTACAATCACAGCGCCCCCTGGGGGCAACAGGAAATGTCTTGTTTTTAAGACGTGTTATGTTTTTATGTACTACTCGGAGAGCTTTCATCAGATCAACTTAAAAATTAGATGAGACTCTACAAAACAAGATGAAGATCTAAAGTTATCAATATTTAAACTTTTCATCACACCGTGTGACCGTGGTGAGGTCTCAAAGTTCGACTAAACGCCAATATAAGCAAGCTTCTGTAACTTAGACATATTTTGTCCAATCGACTCCAAACTACACATATAAGACAAGAGTCGCGACCGGAAGACATCTACCTAGAAATCATGACTTAAAAGGAAAGCGCCCCCTGGTGGCATCAGGAAATGTCTTGTTTTTGTACATCGTGCGCTTTGATTTATTTGTCGGAGAGCTTTCATCACATCAATTTAAAATTTAGACGGGTGGCATCACAACAAGATGGAGATCTAAAGTTATCAAAGAAACAACTTTTCGACACACCGTCTGACTGTGGCGGGGCGTCAAATCAGCTCACCATGACACACGAAACCGCTTAAAGGGGACATATTCGCTTTAAAGGGGACATATTATTTCCATTTCAACACAGTTGATATGGTTCCTTGGGGTCTTAATGAAATGTCTGTAAAATATTTTGGTAAAAATACCCCAAGGATAATTTAAAACAGCACCTTTTTACTCTGTCTAAAACAGACCTCCTCAGATCAACCTGCCCCCATCTTACCCCACCCCCTTTCACCCCTCTCATCCCTCCCCCTTCTCACCCCTCCCCCCTCTCATGGAGGTGTAGGACATGTGCTTGAATGTGTTCTCACTACAGAATGCATTCAACATCTATAGGGCAGATTATGGGCCTCGTGAAAATTTACGTAATCTGGGGTATTTGGAAATGGGTGTGGCAAAATGGCTCAACAGCGCCACCAACAGTGCTTTCCCTCATTTACGGAGAAACACCTCATTTAGCATTCACTGATCCGCACGAAATTGAAGACAGTTGTGTATCATCACCAGATGCACAAAAAACGCGCTCGGAGCAATATGAAAAACGCAACAGGAAGCACGCCATTTTCGATTTCGTGGCCATTTTGGTCATATTCCATAATCTTTTACTTTGATATACTTCTCGTACAGCTTTCATCACATCAACTGAAAATTTAGACGAGCGTCATCACAACAAGATGGAGATCTAAAGTTATCAAAGAAACAACTTTTCGTCACACTGTCTGACTGTGGCGGGGCGTCACATCAGCTCGCCATGACACACGAAAACGCTTTAACTTCCGTGTTCATGGGTCCAGCTCCCTCAAACTACATGTGTGTATCATCAGCCCCCCTCCCTTGAAGATATTCAGATGGTTTTAAAGAATGGGCGTGGCAAAATGGCTCAACAGCGCAACCAACGGAGCTTCCCCTCATTTATGGAGAAACACCTCATTTAGAATTCACTGATCCTCACGAAATTGAAGACAGTTGTGTATCATCACCAGATGCACAAAAAACGCGCTCGGAGCAATTTGAAAAACGCAACAGGAACCCCGCCATTTTCTATTTGGACCATATTCCATGTTTTTTATTTTCAAGTACTTCTTGGAGAGCTTTCATCAGATCAACTGAAAATTTAGACGAGTGTCATCACAACAAGATGGAGATCTAAAGTTATTGAAAGATCAATTTTTCGCCACACCGTGTGACCGTGGCGAGGCGTCAAAATGTGACTAAACGCCATCAAAACACAAGCTTCTGTATCTTGGACATATTTGGTCCAATCGAGTTCAAACTACACATGTAAGACAAGAAGCGCGACCTGATGACATCAACAAAGACACCATGACTTAAAATCATAGCGCCACCTGCTGGCTACAGGAAGTGAAGCGTTTATATCGCAGCAGTGCGCAAATGCATGCAACGCTGAGACGAGCGCTTGGTCATCGAACGTTCTCTCTTCCCCGACCGCAACAGACTTGAAATTGCCTGTGCTCGGGCCCGTTAGTGCTACAACGTAGCCCTAGTTATTATTAGGGCCCGAGCACCGAAATCGGTGAGAGGACCTATTGAAATTGAAAAGATTATTATTAGGGCCCGAGCACCGAAATCGGTGAGAGGACCTATTGAAATTTAAAAGATTATTAGGGCCCGAGCACCGAAATCGGTGGGAGGCCCTATTGAAATTGAAATGATTATTATTATTATTATTATTATTTTTCTTAGCTTAAATGAATTTGTTTTTTAAGGGCTTTAATGTGCTCAAAAAGTTGTAGGAGTTTGCAGTAAATTCGAAGGCGGCGTAAAATTACGTATTCTGGAGTATTTTGAAAAGGGCGTGGCAAAATGGCTCAAGAGCGCCACCTACGGAAAAGCCCCTCATTTAGCATTCACCGATCCTCAAAAAAAACAAAGATTATTGTGTATCATGACTAGATGCACAAAAAAGTCCATCAGTGCATTATGAATAACGCAACAGGAAGCCCGCCAGTTTGACTTTAGTGGCCATTTTGGTCATATTCCATATTTTTTCTTTGATGTACTTGTCGTACAGCTTTCATCAGATCAACTTCAAATTTAGACGATCGTCATCACAACAAATTGGAGATCTAAAGTTATTGAAGGATTACGTTTTAGCAAAACCGTCTGACCGTGGTGTGGCGTTAAAGTTTGATGAAACGCCATCAAAACACAAGCTTCCATATTTCAGACATATTTTGTCCAATTGAGTCCAAACTAGACACATTCGACAAGAGTCGCCACCAGAAGACATGGGTGCAGAAATTGTGACTTACAATCACAGCGCCCCCTGGTGGTAACGCGAAATGTCTTGTTTTGGTACGTGTTATGTTTTTATGTACTACTCAGACAGCTTTCATCAGATCAACTTAAAAATTAGATGAGACTCTACAAAACAAGATGAAGATCTAAAGTTATCAGAATTTAAACTTTTCATCATACCGTGTGACCGTGGTGAGGTCTCAAAGTTCGACTAAACGCCAATATAAGCGAGCTTCTGTAACTTAGACATATTTTGTCCAATCGACTCCAAACTACACATATAAGACAAGAGTCGCGACCGGAAGACATCTACCTAGAAATCATGACTTAAAAGGAAAGCGCCCCCTGGTGGCATCAGGAAATGTCTTGTTTTGGTCATCTTACTCTTTGATGTATTTCCCTCCAGCCACTTTACTAAACCATGTCAAACTGTGTCAAATTGGTCTCAAGATATTGATAATGTAGGCATAACATTATTGTGACTTTTCATCATGCAGATTGTTAATGGCGTGGCATCAAAGTTCATCAGCTCACCATGACCAATGAAACCCATTTTAACAGAGTTACCCTGAACGCAGCATGAGACCGCTTTCGGTTTGTTACGTCTCACACTTGGATGTATTTCTCCTCATTCACTTTGCTAAACCATGTCAAACTGTGTCACATGGGTCTCAATATATTGATAATGTAGGCATAACATTGCTGTGAGTTTTCATCATGCGGATTATTCATAGCTTTGCAGCAGACTTCTTCAACTCGCCATGACAAACGAAGCTGCATTTAACACAGCTGCAAGTGAACGCCTCATGAGACTCTGAACAAAGTTACGTCGTCACAAGCTGCGGAGCTGTGTATCACGAAGAACCGGAGAACGGTTGGCGAGTCTGGATGAGAGGACGGCGGCGGAGTCACTGTGGACGTTGTTAGCTCAGCAGGTTAGAGTGTGGGACGCACTCAAAGCTTTTTTCCCCCGTCCGTCGTGTCTTTTCCTGTGTGAACTCTGCCGCTCTCAACAGCAGCACTGGCTATGAGCTAGCTCCTGCTAGCTCCAACGAAGCATCTCTCAACTGCTACGTAAGTAGCAGTTGAACAAATGCAGTACAACACATCTTAAACGGACACTTCTGACTGACTGTGATGATAAGCAAAAGAGACACTGTGGATGTGTGATGTGTTGTACTGCATTTGTTTGATCTGTTTACTAATACTAGCTCTAATAAATACTGTATAAATTATATTTTGCTCCTGAATTGAACTGTGTTAAAGGGGTTCACATGGAAAATATATGTTCAATTATGTAAAGGGTGATTTTTGTTACTATTATACTAATGGAGATTTAGCACTTGCTACACATTGTAAGAGCAGCTGTTCAAAGGAGCACTACGTCTTTTAAGGCTCTTTATTCAGAGTCACGGTGTTGATGTCCTGTCACGTGTTACAGTGAAAAATAACCGTGTCTCCCACCTTCAGTATTTAAATCGTTAATCTCAGACAGACTTCACTGAATTCTTTTGTTAAATATGAGTAAGTCATAGCCTTGTAACTTTACTAGAACAGACAGTGTCATACAGAGTTGTGGGCTTATATGCACTACCTATTTCCTAATCTGAAATGATTATGCTCTGATTAACTTTGAACTAATATTTTATTTTTACCATTTAAAAGTCTGTTAATTACTTAACCTGGCCCATGTATGACTTTACATATCTGTGTATTGGTTTCATGTTCCTCTAGAAGGTCCAACTTGACACACAACTTGAATCCAACCAGACTGAACACTGACTCCAGGTACAGACCTGATTTCATTACTTAAAAACAATCAAAGTATTGCACATAATACATAATGTATTAAATTATAATGCAATACTTTTAATGTGAAATAGCTCCATTAAAAACATTCATTGTCATGGTAGTGCACGTTTTAATCCAAAAGCATATTCAAATACACAGTTGAATATCCACAGAAAATAAGATTACACACTTTGTTCATATGTAACTCTTCCTCTACAATAATGACGATCACTTTCATGTTTCCTATCATTTTATTAGGGACAGACGAGCCTGAAGGACACAGCTGTGATGACCATGTTCTGTCTCTTATGGCAAAGCAGAAATATAAAACACTGGGTTCTTATCTAAAGTGTATCAAATCAGATCTCCACCATGTTGCTGCTGAGGACATCAGGTGCTGCAGTTCTTCATCTATGAAGAGAAAAAACGCACTGTTAAAGAATGTTTTGTGTTGTGTATAAAGCACAACAGATTTCAGATAGAACTGTTGTACTGTGGTCTTGGTTTATATCCTCATGGTGAAATGTACATATTTTAAGTCCCTTCTGATAAAAGTGCTGAAAGAAATACAACATTGTACAAATACATAAAATGTCTTTCTACCTCATCAGTACTATTCAAGGTGATAATCTCCCACAGACCTATTGATAACAGTCCAAATCAAGTCTTTCCACTTCTCTCAGTGTGAAAACATAATTCTATAATTAATTTGAGAACTGTTTACAACACTGATGTGTGGAGATTAAAATCATACCTAAACTGTCTAATTCACTGTAAAACTCCATGACATTCGCAGGCCATCTGTAGTTAAGGGAGCAACGCATGGAGTGATGTGTAGATTACTAGTTTGATGATGCATGAGGAGAGGCGGTGGTCGAGTGGCAGAAACTTGGACTATGGGCAGAGAAGGTCTCTGGTTCGTCTTTGGTTCGACTCCATGGAGAGACAACAAAAGTCGAACCTGGATTGATCTGTCCAAAAATCCAAGAGTCTCCCTACCCTCTCTAGTGCCCATGAGCAAGGCACCTCACTCCCCCAACATCTGCTCCCCCGAGCGCCGTACATGGTCGCTCACTGCTCTGTGTGTCCTGCACCAGATGGGTAAAAAGCAGCGATTAAATTTCCCTACCTGCATGAGTGTGCCTTTGCATGTCTGTGCATGTGTTTGGGATGAATAAATGGATTTTAATCTTAATCTTTTAATCTTAATCAGTTGTCTTCCAGTTGACCAGCATGAAGCTGCAGATCTCCACCATGTTGCTGCTGGGGACATCAGGAGCTGCATTAATGAGGAGCAGAAGCGTACTGTTATGAATGTTTTGTGTTGTTTATGAAGCACTACTTATTTCAGCTAGAACCGATGTACTAGGGTCTGGGTTTGTATCCTAATGGTTAAATGCACATACTTTAAATCGCTTTTGATAAAACGTGACAAAGAAATACAACATTGTACACATAGATAAAATGTCTTTCTACCTCATCTGTAATATTCAAGGTGATGATCTCCCACAGAGCTGTTGATAACAGTCCACATCAAGTCTCTCCACTTCCCTCAGTGTGAAAACATAATTATATAATTAATTGGAGAAGTGTTTACAACACTGATGTGTGGACATTATAATGTTATCACTACTGTCTAATTCACTCTACAACTCCATGACAGACTAAATAAACAATGTGAAAATAGTAATGGCGGATATACCATCCTGTATCAGAATATTGGTGAAACAGTTACTATCACATGAAACGTACACGTGTAGCGTATTGATAGTAACTCATTAAAAAAAATAATGTCACAACCAAAACAAGACTGTCGAGTTATCTTGCTTCAATCTGTTCATTAGACGTGATAAATAAACGGTAACTTTTATAACAATTACATATTACAAATAACTTGAGGCATGTAAGCATATGATGATAGATAAAGCAATAGGTTATGTTGGATAGTTTCAAGGTTACTTACCTCTAGTTCAGCACCAGCGGCTGGCCAGAAGAAGTGGAGCGATCTTCCTTGCCGCACAGGGCAAACGCAGGCAATGTGGAGACGAGCGCTTGGTCATCGAACGTTCTCTCTTCCCCGACCGCAACAGACTTGAAATTGCCTGTGCTCGGGCCCGTTAGTGCTACAACGTAGCCCTAGTTATTATTATTATTTTTCTTCGCTCAGTGAATTGGCTTTTTGAGGGCTTTAACGTGCTCAAAAAGTTTCTAAAGTGTACAGTAAATTACAAATGTGCGCAAGTTTACGTTTTCTGAAGTATTTTGAAAAGGGCGTGGCAAAATGGCTCAAGAGCGCCACCTACGGAAAAGCCCCTCATTTAGCATTCACCGATCCTCAAAAAAAACATAGACTATTGTGTCTCATGACAAGATGCACAAAAAAGTCCATCAGTGCATTATGAATAACGCAGCAGGAAGCCCGCCAGTTTGACTTTAGTGGCCATTTCGGTCATATTCCATATTTTTTCTTTGATGTACTTGTCGTACAGCTTTCATCAGATCAACTTCAAATTTAGACGATCGTCATCACAACAAATTGGAGATCTAAAGTTATTGAAGGATTACGTTTTAGCAAAACCGTCTGACCGTGGTGTGGCGTTAAAGTTTGATGAAACGCCATCAAAACACAAGCTTCCATATTTCAGACATATTTTGTCCAATTGAGTCCAAACTAGACACATACGACAAGAATCGCGACCAGAAGACATCGGTGCAGAAATTGTGACTTACAATCACAGCGCCCCCTGGGGGCAACAGGAAATGTCTTGTTTTTAAGACGTGTTATGTTTTTATGTACTACTCGGAGAGCTTTCATCAGATCAACTTAAAAATTAGATGAGACTCTACAAAACAAGATGAAGATCTAAAGTTATCAATATTTAAACTTTTCATCACACCGTGTGACCGTGGTGAGGTCTCAAAGTTCGACTAAACGCCAATATAAGCAAGCTTCTGTAACTTAGACATATTTTGTCCAATCGACTCCAAACTACACATATAAGACAAGAGTCGCGACCGGAAGACATCTACCTAGAAATCATGACTTAAAAGGAAAGCGCCCCCTGGTGGCAGCAGGAAATGTCTTGTTTTGGTCATCTTACTCTTTGATGTATTTCCCTCCAGCCACTTTACTAAACCATGTCAAACTGTGTCAAATTGGTCTCAAGATATTGATAATGTAGGCATAACATTATTGTGACTTTTCATCATGCAGATTGTTAATGGCGTGGCATCAAAGTTCATCAGCTCACCATGACCAATGAAACCCATTTTAACAGAGTTACCCTGAACGCAGCATGAGACCGCTTTCGGTTTGTTACGTCTCACACTTGGATGTATTTCTCCTCATTCACTTTGCTAAACCATGTCAAACTGTGTCACATGGGTCTCAATATATTGATAATGTAGGCATAACATTGCTGTGAGTTTTCATCATGCGGATTATTCATAGCTTTGCAGCAGACTTCTTCAACTCGCCATGACAAACGAAGCTGCATTTAACACAGCTGCAAGTGAACGCCTCATGAGACTCTGAAAAAAGTTACGTCGTCACAAGCTGCGGAGCTGTGTATCACGAAGAACCGGAGAACGGTTGGCGAGTCTGGATGAGAGGACGGCGGCGGAGTCACTGTGGACGTTGTTAGCTCAGCAGGTTAGAGTGTGGGACGCACTCAAAGCTTTTTTCCCCCGTCCGTCATGTCTTTTCCTGTGTGAACTCTGCCGCTCTCAACAGCAGCACTGGCTATGAGCTAGCTCCTGCTAGCTCCAACGAAGCATCTCTCAACTGCTACGTAAGTTAAACGGACACTTCTGACTGACTGTGATGATAAGCAAAAGAGACACTGTGGATGTGTGATGTGTTGTACTGCATTTGTTTGATCTGTTTACTAATACTAGCTCTAATAAATACTGTATAAATTATATTTTGCTCCTGAATTGAACTGTGTTAAAGGGGTTCACATGGAAAATATATGTTCAATTATGTAAAGGGTGATTTTTGTTACTATTATACTAATGGAGATTTAGCACTTGCTACACATTGTAAGAGCAGCTGTTCAAAGGAGCACTACGTCTTTTAAGGCTCTTTATTCAGAGTCACGGTGTTGATGTCCTGTCACGTGTTACAGTGAAAAATAACCGTGTCTCCCACCTTCAGTATTTAAATCGTTAATCTCAGACAGACTTCACTGAATTCTTTTGTTAAATATGAGTAAGTCATAGCCTTGTACCTTTACTAGAACAGACAGTGTCATACAGAGTTGTGGGCTTATATGCACTACCTATTTCCTAATCTGAAATGATTATGCTCTGATTAACTTTGAACTAATATTTTATTTTTACCATTTAAAAGTCTGTTAATTACTTAACCTGGCCCATGTATGACTTTACATATCTGTGTATTGGTTTCATGTTCCTCTAGAAGGTCCAACTTGACACACAACTTGAATCCAACCAGACTGAACACTGACTCCAGGTACAGACCTGATTTCATTACTTAAAAACAATCAAAGTATTGCACATAATACATAATGTATTAAATTATAATGCAATACTTTTAATGTGAAATAGCTCCATTAAAAACATTCATTGTCATGGTAGTGCACGTTTTAATCCAAAAGCATATTCAAATACACAGTTGAATATCCACAGAAAATAAGATTACACACTTTGTTCATATGTAACTCTTCCTCTACAATAATGACGATCACTTTCATGTTTCCTATCATTTTATTAGGGACAGACGAGCCTGAAGGACACAGCTGTGATGACCATGTTCTGTCTCTTATGGCAAAGCAGAAATATAAAACACTGGGTTCTTATCTAAAGTGTATCAAATCAGATCTCCACCATGTTGCTGCTGAGGACATCAGGTGCTGCAGTTCTTCATCTATGAAGAGAAAAAACGCACTGTTAAAGAATGTTTTGTGTTGTGTATAAAGCACAACAGATTTCAGATAGAACTGTTGTACTGTGGTCTTGGTTTATATCCTCATGGTGAAATGTACATATTTTAAGTCCCTTCTGATAAAAGTGCTGAAAGAAATACAACATTGTACAAATACATAAAATGTCTTTCTACCTCATCAGTACTATTCAAGGTGATAATCTCCCACAGACCTATTGATAACAGTCCAAATCAAGTCTTTCCACTTCTCTCAGTGTGAAAACATAATTCTATAATTAATTTGAGAACTGTTTACAACACTGATGTGTGGAGATTAAAATCATACCTAAACTGTCTAATTCACTGTAAAACTCCATGACATTCGCAGGCCATCTGTAGTTAAGGGAGCAACGCATGGAGTGATGTGTAGATTACTAGTTTGATGATGCATGAGGAGAGGCGGTGGTCGAGTGGCAGAAACTTGGACTATGGGCAGAGAAGGTCTCTGGTTCGTCTTTGGTTCGACTCCATGGAGAGACAACAAAAGTCGAACCTGGATTGATCTGTCCAAAAATCCAAGAGTCTCCCTACCCTCTCTAGTGCCCATGAGCAAGGCACCTCACTCCCCCAACATCTGCTCCCCCGAGCGCCGTACATGGTCGCTCACTGCTCTGTGTGTCCTGCACCAGATGGGTAAAAAGCAGCGATTAAATTTCCCTACCTGCATGAGTGTGCCTTTGCATGTCTGTGCATGTGTTTGGGATGAATAAATGGATGTTAATCTTAATCTTTTAATCTTAATCAGTTGTCTTCCAGTTGACCAGCATGAAGCTGCAGATCTCCACCATGTTGCTGCTGGGGACATCAGGAGCTGCATTAATGAGGAGCAGAAGCGTACTGTTATGAATGTTTTGTGTTGTTTATGAAGCACTACTTATTTCAGCTAGAACCGATGTACTAGGGTCTGGGTTTGTATCCTAATGGTTAAATGCACATACTTTAAATCGCTTTTGATATTACGTGACAAAGAAATACAACATTGTACACATAGATAAAATGTCTTTCTACCTCATCTGTAATATTCAAGGTGATGATCTCCCACAGAGCTGTTGATAACAGTCCACATCAAGTCTCTCCACTTCCCTCAGTGTGAAAACATAATTATATAATTAATTGGAGAAGTGTTTACAACAATGATGTGTGGACATTATAATGTTATCACTACTGTCTAATTCACTCTACAACTCCATGACAGACTAAATAAACGATGTGAAAATAGTAATGGCGGATATACCATCCTGTATCAGAATATTGGTGAAACAGTTACTATCACATGAAACGTACACGTGTAGCGTATTGATAGTAACTCATTAAAAAAAATAATGTCACAACCAAATCAAGACTGTCGAGTTATCTTGCTTCAATCTGTTCATTAGACGTGATAAATAAACGGTAACTTTTATAACAATTACATATTACAAAAAACTTGAGGAATGTAAGCATATGATGATAGATAAAGCAATAGGTTATGTTGGATAGTTTCAAGGTTACTTACCTCTAGTTCAGCACCAGCGGCTGGCCAGAAGAAGTGGAGCGATCTTCCTTGCCGCACAGGGCAAACGCAGGCAATGTGGAGACGAGCGCTTGGTCATCGAACGTTCTCTCTTCCCCGACCGCAACAGACTTGAAATTGCCTGTGCTCGGGCCCGTTAGTGCTACAACGTAGCCCTAGTTATTATTATTTTTCTTCGCTCAGTGAATTGGCTTTTTGAGGGCTTTAACGTGCTCAAAAAGTTTCTAAAGTGTACAGTAAATTACAAATGTGCGCAAGTTTACGTTTTCTGAAGTATTTTGAAAAGGGCGCGGCAAAATGGCTCAAGAGCGCCACCTACGGAAAAGCCCCTCATTTAGCATTCACCGATCCTCAAAAAAAACATAGACTATTGTGTCTCATGACAAGATGCACAAAAAAGTCCATCAGTGCATTATGAATAACGCAGCAGGAAGCCCGCCAGTTTGACTTTAGTGGCCATTTCGGTCATATTCCATATTTTTTCTTTGATGTACTTGTCGTACAGCTTTCATCAGATCAACTTCAAATTTAGACGATCGTCATCACAACAAATTGGAGATCTAAAGTTATTGAAGGATTACGTTTTAGCAAAACCGTCTGACCGTGGTGTGGCGTTAAAGTTTGATGAAACGCCATCAAAACACAAGCTTCCATATTTCAGACATATTTTGTCCAATTGAGTCCAAACTAGACACATACGACAAGAATCGCGACCAGAAGACATCGGTGCAGAAATTGTGACTTACAATCACAGCGCCCCCTGGGGGCAACAGGAAATGTCTTGTTTTTAAGACGTGTTATGTTTTTATGTACTACTCGGAGAGCTTTCATCAGATCAACTTAAAAATTAGATGAGACTCTACAAAACAAGATGAAGATCTAAAGTTATCAATATTTAAACTTTTCATCACACCGTGTGACCGTGGTGAGGTCTCAAAGTTCGACTAAACGCCAATATAAGCAAGCTTCTGTAACTTAGACATATTTTGTCCAATCGACTCCAAACTACACATATAAGACAAGAGTCGCGACCGGAAGACATCTACCTAGAAATCATGACTTAAAAGGAAAGCGCCCCCTGGTGGCAGCAGGAAATGTCTTGTTTTGGTCATCTTACTCTTTGATGTATTTCCCTCCAGCCACTTTACTAAACCATGTCAATCTGTGTCAAATTGGTCTCAAGATATTGATAATGTAGGCATAACATTATTGTGACTTTTCATCATGCAGATTGTTAATGGCGTGGCATCAAAGTTCATCAGCTCACCATGACCAATGAAACCCATTTTAACAGAGTTACCCTGAACGCAGCATGAGACCGCTTTCGGTTTGTTACGTCTCACACTTGGATGTATTTCTCCTCATTCACTTTGCTAAACCATGTCAAACTGTGTCACATGGGTCTCAATATATTGATAATGTAGGCATAACATTGCTGTGAGTTTTCATCATGCGGATTATTCATAGCTTTGCAGCAGACTTCTTCAACTCGCCATGACAAACGAAGCTGCATTTAACACAGCTGCAAGTGAACGCCTCATGAGACTCTGAAAAAAGTTACGTCGTCACAAGCTGCGGAGCTGTGTATCACGAAGAACCGGAGAACGGTTGGCGAGTCTGGATGAGAGGACGGCGGCGGAGTCACTGTGGACGTTGTTCGCTCAGCAGGTTAGAGTGTGGGACGCATTCAAAGCTTTTTTCCCCTCTCCCGTTGTGTCTTTTCCTGTGTGAACTCTGCCGCTCTCAACAGCAGCACTGGCTATGAGCTAGCTCCTGCTAGCTCCAACGAAGCATCTCTCAACTGCTACGTAAGTTAAACGGACACTTCTGACTGACTGTGATGATAAGCAAAAGAGACACTGTGGATGTGTGATGTGTTGTACTGCATTTGTTTGATCTGTTTACTAATACTAGCTCTAATAAATACTGTATACATTATATTTTGCTCCTGAATTGAACTGTGTTAAAGGGGTTCACATGGAAAATATATGTTCAATTATTTAAGGGTGATTTTTGTTACTATTATACTAATGGAGATTTAGCACTTGCTACACATTGTAAGAGCAGCTGTTCAAAGGAGCACTACGTCTTTTAAGGCTCTTTATTCAGAGTCACGGTGTTGATGTCCTGTCACGTGTTACAGTGAAAAATAACCGTGTCTCCCACCTTCAGTATTTAAATCGTTAATCTCAGACAGACTTCACTGAATTCTTTTGGTAAATATGAGTAAGTCATAGCCTTGTAACTTTACTAGAACAGACAGTGTCATACAGAGTTGTGGGCTTATATGCACTACCTATTTCCTAATCTGAAATGATTATGCTCTGATTAACTTTGAACTAATATTTTATTTTTACCATTTAAAAGTCTGTTAATTACTTAACCTGGCCCATGTATGACTTTACATATCTGTGTATTGGTTTCATGTTCCTCTAGAAGGTCCAACTTGACACACAACTTGAATCCAACCAGACTGAACACTGACTCCAGGTACAGACCTGATTTCATTACTTAAAAACAATCAAAGTATTGCACATAATACATAATGTATTAAATTATAATGCAATACTTTTAATGTGAAATAGCTCCATTAAAAACATTCATTGTCATGGTAGTGCACGTTTTAATCCAAAAGCATATTCAAATACACAGTTGAATATCCACAGAAAATAAGATTACACACTTTGTTCATATGTAACTCTTCCTCTACAATAATGACGATCACTTTCATGTTTCCTATCATTTTATTAGGGACAGACGAGCCTGAAGGACACAGCTGTGATGACCATGTTCTGTCTCTTATGGCAAAGCAGAAATATAAAACACTGGGTTCTTATCTAAAGTGTATCAAATCAGATCTCCACCATGTTGCTGCTGAGGACATCAGGTGCTGCAGTTCTTCATCTATGAAGAGAAAAAACGCACTGTTAAAGAATGTTTTGTGTTGTGTATAAAGCACAACAGATTTCAGATAGAACTGTTGTACTGTGGTCTTGGTTTATATCCTCATGGTGAAATGTACATATTTTAAGTCCCTTCTGATAAAAGTGCTGAAAGAAATACAACATTGTACAAATACATAAAATGTCTTTCTACCTCATCAGTACTATTCAAGGTGATAATCTCCCACAGACCTATTGATAACAGTCCAAATCAAGTCTTTCCACTTCTCTCAGTGTGAAAACATAATTCTATAATTAATTTGAGAACTGTTTACAACACTGATGTGTGGAGATTAAAATCATACCTAAACTGTCTAATTCACTGTAAAACTCCATGACATTCGCAGGCCATCTGTAGTTAAGGGAGCAACGCATGGAGTGATGTGTAGATTACTAGTTTGATGATGCATGAGGAGAGGCGGTGGTCGAGTGGCAGAAACTTGGACTATGGGCAGAGAAGGTCTCTGGTTCGTCTTTGGTTCGACTCCATGGAGAGACAACAAAAGTCGAACCTGGATTGATCTGTCCAAAAATCCAAGAGTCTCCCTACCCTCTCTAGTGCCCATGAGCAAGGCACCTCACTCCCCCAACATCTACTCCCCCGAGCGCCGTACATGGTCGCTCACTGCTCTGTGTGTCCTGCACCAGATGGGTAAAAAGCAGCGATTAAATTTCCCTACCTGCATGAGTGTGCCTTTGCATGTCTGTGCATGTGTTTGGGATGAATAAATGGATTTTAATCTTAATCTTTTAATCTTAATCAGTTGTCTTCCATTTGACCAGCATGAAGCTGCAGATCTCCACCATGTTGCTGCTGGGGACATCAGGAGCTGCATTAATGAGGAGCAGAAGCGTACTGTTATGAATGTTTTGTGTTGTTTATGAAGCACTACTTATTTCAGCTAGAACCGATGTACTAGGGTCTGGGTTTGTATCCTAATGGTTAAATGCACATACTTTAAATCGCTTTTGATAAAACGTGACAAAGAAATACAACATTGTACACATAGATAAAATGTCTTTCTACCTCATCTGTAATATTCAAGGTGATGATCTCCCACAGAGCTGTTGATAACAGTCCACATCAAGTCTCTCCACTTCCCTCAGTGTGAAAACATAATTATATAATTAATTGGAGAAGTGTTTACAACACTGATGTGTGGACATTATAATGTTATCACTACTGTCTAATTCACTCTACAACTCCATGACAGACTAAATAAACGATGTGAAAATAGTAATGGCGGATATACCATCCTGTATCAGAATATTGGTGAAACAGTTACTATCACATGAAACGTACACGTGTAGCGTATTGATAGTAACTCATTAAAAAAAATAATGTCACAACCAAAACAAGACTGTCGAGTTATCTTGCTTCAATCTGTTCATTAGACGTGATAAATAAACGGTAACTTTTATAACAATTACATATTACAAAAAACTTGAGGCATGTAAGCATATGATGATAGATAAAGCAATAGGTTATGTTGGATAGTTTCAAGGTTACTTACCTCTAGTTCAGCACCAGCGGCTGGCCAGAAGAAGTGGAGCGATCTTCCTTGCCGCACAGGGCAAACGCAGGCAATGTGGAGACGAGCGCTTGGTCATCGAACGTTCTCTCTTCCCCGACCGCAACAGACTTGAAATTGCCTGTGCTCGGGCCCGTTAGTGCTACAACGTAGCCCTAGTTAGGGCCCGAGCACCGAAATCGGTGAGAGGACCTATTGAAATTGAAAAGATTATTATTAGGGCCCGAGCACCGAAATCGGTGGGAGGCCCTATTGAAATTGAAATGATTATTATTATTATTATTATTATTATTTTTCTTAGCTTAAATGAATTGGCTTTTTGAGGGCTTTAATGTGCTCAAAAAGTTGTAGGAGTTTGCAGTAAATTCGAAGGCGGCGTAAAATTACGTATTCTGGAGTATTTTGAAAAGGGCGTGGCAAAATGGCTAAAGAGCGCCACCTACGGAAAAGCCCCTCATTTAGCATTCACCGATCCTCAAAAAAAACAAAGATTATTGTGTATCATGACTAGATGCACAAAAAAGTCCATCAGTGCATTATGAATAACGCAACAGGAAGCCCGCCAGTTTGACTTTAGTGGCCATTTTGGTCATATTCCATATTTTTTCTTTGATGTACTTGTCGTACAGCTTTCATCAGATCAACTTCAAATTTAGACGATCGTCATCACAACAAATTGGAGATCTAAAGTTATTGAAGGATTACGTTTTAGCAAAACCGTCTGACCGTGGTGTGGCGTTAAAGTTTGATGAAACGCCATCAAAACACAAGCTTCCATATTTCAGACATATTTTGTCCAATTGAGTCCAAACTAGACACATTCGACAAGAGTCGCCACCAGAAGACATGGGTGCAGAAATTGTGACTTACAATCACAGCGCCCCCTGGTGGTAACGCGAAATGTCTTGTTTTGGTACGTGTTATGTTTTTATGTACTACTCAGACAGCTTTCATCAGATCAACTTAAAAATTAGATGAGACTCTACAAAACAAGATGAAGATCTAAAGTTATCAGAATTTAAACTTTTCATCATACCGTGTGACCGTGGTGAGGTCTCAAAGTTCGACTAAACGCCAATATAAGCGAGCTTCTGTAACTTAGACATATTTTGTCCAATCGACTCCAAACTACACATATAAGACAAGAGTCGCGACCGGAAGACATCTACCTAGAAATCATGACTTAAAAGGAAAGCGCCCCCTGGTGGCATCAGGAAATGTCTTGTTTTGGTCATCTTACTCTTTGATGTATTTCCCTCCAGCCACTTTACTAAACCATGTCAAACTGTGTCAAATTGGTCTCAAGATATTGATAATGTAGGCATAACATTATTGTGACTTTTCATCATGCAGATTGTTAATGGCGTGGCATCAAAGTTCATCAGCTCACCATGACCAATGAAACCTATTTTAACAGAGTTACCCTGAACGCAGCATGAAACCGCTTTCGGTTTGTTACGTCTCACACTTGGATGTATTTCTCCTCATTCACTTTGCTAAACCATGTCAAACTGTGTCACATGGGTCTCAATATATTGATAATGTAGGCATAACATTGCTGTGAGTTTTCATCATGCGGATTATTCATAGCTTTGCAGCAGACTTCTTCAACTCGCCATGACAAACGAAGCTGCATTTAACACAGCTGCAAGTGAACGCCTCATGAGACTCTGAAAAAGTTACGTCGTCACAAGCTGCGGAGCTGTGTATCACGAAGAACCGGAGAACGGTTGGCGAGTCTGGATGAGAGGACGGCGGCGGAGTCACTGTGGACGTTGTTCGCTCAGCAGGTTAGAGTGTGGGACTCAAAGCTTTTTTCCCCTCTCCCGTTGTGTCTTTTCCTGTGTGAACTCTGCCGCTCTCAACAGCAGCACTGGCTATGAGCTAGCTCCTGCTAGCTCCAACGAAGCATCTCTCAACTGCTACGTAAGTTAAACGGACACTTCTGACTGACTGTGATGATAAGCAAAAGAGACACTGTGGATGTGTGATGTGTTGTACTGCATTTGTTTGATCTGTTTACTAATACTAGCTCTAATAAATACTGTATAAATTATATTTTGCTCCTGAATTGAACTGTGTTAAAGGGGTTCACATGGAAAATATATGTTCAATTATTTAAGGGTGATTTTTGTTACTATTATACTAATGGAGATTTAGCACTTGCTACACATTGTAAGAGCAGCTGTTCAAAGGAGCACTACGTCTTTTAAGGCTCTTTATTCAGAGTCACGGTGTTGATGTCCTGTCACGTGTTACAGTGAAAAATAACCGTGTCTCCCACCTTCAGTATTTAAATCGTTAATCTCAGACAGACTTCACTGAATTCTTTTGGTAAATATGAGTAAGTCATAGCCTTGTACCTTTACTAGAACAGACAGTGTCATACAGAGTTGTGGGCGTATATGCACTACCTATTTCCTAATCTGAAATGATTATGCTCTGATTAACTTTGAACTAATATTTTATTTTTACCATTTAAAAGTCTGTTAATTACTTAACCTGGCCCATGTATGACTTTACATATCTGTGTATTGGTTTCATGTTCCTCTAGAAGGTCCAACTTGACACACAACTTGAATCCAACCAGACTGAACACTGACTCCAGGTACAGACCTGATTTCATTACTTAAAAACAATCAAAGTATTGCACATAATACATAACGTATTAAATTATAATGCAATACTTTTAATGTGAAATAGCTCCATTAAAAACATTCATTGTCATGGTAGTGCACGTTTTAATCCAAAAGCATATTCAAATACACAGTTGAATATCCACAGAAAATAAGATTACACACTTTGTTCATATGTAACTCTTCCTCTACAATAATGACGATCACTTTCATGTTTCCTATCATTTTATTAGGGACAGACGAGCCTGAAGGACACAGCTGTGATGACCATGTTCTGTCTCTTATGGCAAAGCAGAAATATAAAACACTGGGTTCTTATCTAAAGTGTATCAAATCAGATCTCCACCATGTTGCTGCTGAGGACATCAGGTGCTGCAGTTCTTCATCTATGAAGAGAAAAAACGCACTGTTAAAGAATGTTTTGTGTTGTGTATAAAGCACAACAGATTTCAGATAGAACTGTTGTACTGTGGTCTTGGTTTATATCCTCATGGTGAAATGTACATATTTTAAGTCCCTTCTGATAAAAGTGCTGAAAGAAATACAACATTTTACAAATACATAAAATGTCTTTCTACCTCATCAGTACTATTCAAGGTGATAATCTCCCACAGACCTATTGATAACAGTCCAAATCAAGTCTTTCCACTTCTCTCAGTGTGAAAACATAATTCTATAATTAATTTGAGAACTGTTTACAACACTGATGTGTGGAGATTAAAATCATACCTAAACTGTCTAATTCACTGTAAAACTCCATGACATTCGCAGGCCATCTGTAGTTAAGGGAGCAACGCATGGAGTGATGTGTTGATTACTAGTTTGATGATGCATGAGGAGAGGCGGTGGTCGAGTGGCAGAAACTTGGACTATGGGCAGAGAAGGTCTCTGGTTCGTCTTTGGTTCGACTCCATGGAGAGACAACAAAAGTCGAACCTGGATTGATCTGTCCAAAAATCCAAGAGTCTCCCTACCTTCTCTAGTGCCCATGAGCAAGGCACCTCACTCCCCCAACATCTGCTCCCCCGAGCGCCGTACATGGTCGCTCACTGCTCTGTGTGTCCTGCACCAGATGGGTAAAAAGCAGCGATTAAATTTCCCTACCTGCATGAGTGTGCCTTTGCATGTCTGTGCATGTGTTTGGGATGAATAAATGGATTTTAATCTTAATCTTTTAATCTTAATCAGTTGTCTTCCAGTTGACCAGCATGAAGCTGCAGATCTCCACCATGTTGCTGCTGGGGACATCAGGAGCTGCATTAATGAGGAGCAGAAGCGTACTGTTATGAATGTTTTGTGTTGTTTATGAAGCACTACTTATTTCAGCTAGAACCGATGTACTAGGGTCTGGGTTTGTATCCTAATGGTTAAATGCACATACTTTAAATCGCTTTTGATAAAACGTGACAAAGAAATACAACATTGTACACATAGATAAAATGTCTTTCTACCTCATCTGTAATATTCAAGGTGATGATCTCCCACAGAGCTGTTGATAACAGTCCACATCAAGTCTCTCCACTTCCCTCAGTGTGAAAACATAATTATATAATTAATTGGAGAAGTGTTTACAACACTGATGTGTGGACATTATAATGTTATCACTACTGTCTAATTCACTCTACAACTCCATGACAGACTAAATAAACGATGTGAAAATAGTAATGGCGGATATACCATCCTGTATCAGAATATTGGTGAAACAGTTACTATCACATGAAACGTACACGTGTAGCGTATTGATAGTAACTCATTAAAAAAAATAATGTCACAACCAAAACAAGACTGTCGAGTTATCTTGCTTCAATCTGTTCATTAGACGTGATAAATAAACGGTAACTTTTATAACAATTACATATTACAAAAAACTTGAGGCATGTAAGCATATGATGATAGATAAAGCAATAGGTTATGTTGGATAGTTTCAAGGTTACTTACCTCTAGTTCAGCACCAGCGGCTGGCCAGAAGAAGTGGAGCGATCTTCCTTGCCGCACAGGGCAAACGCAGGCAATGTGGAGACGAGCGCTTGGTCATCGAACGTTCTCTCTTCCCCGACCGCAACAGACTTGAAATTGCCTGTGCTCGGGCCCGTTAGTGCTACAACGTAGCCCTAGTTAGGGCCCGAGCACCGAAATCGGTGGGAGGCCCTATTGAAATTGAAATGATTATTATTATTATTATTATTATTATTTTTCTTAGCTTAAATGAATTGGCTTTTTGAGGGCTTTAATGTGCTCAAAAAGTTGTAGGAGTTTGCAGTAAATTCGAAGGCGGCGTAAAATTACGTATTCTGGAGTATTTTGAAAAGGGCGTGGCAAAATGGCTAAAGAGCGCCACCTACGGAAAAGCCCCTCATTTAGCATTCACCGATCCTCAAAAAAAACAAAGATTATTGTGTATCATGACTAGATGCACAAAAAAGTCCATCAGTGCATTATGAATAACGCAACAGGAAGCCCGCCAGTTTGACTTTAGTGGCCATTTTGGTCATATTCCATATTTTTTCTTTGATGTACTTGTCGTACAGCTTTCATCAGATCAACTTCAAATTTAGACGATCGTCATCACAACAAATTGGAGATCTAAAGTTATTGAAGGATTACGTTTTAGCAAAACCGTCTGACCGTGGTGTGGCGTTAAAGTTTGATGAAACGCCATCAAAACACAAGCTTCCATATTTCAGACATATTTTGTCCAATTGAGTCCAAACTAGACACATTCGACAAGAGTCGCCACCAGAAGACATGGGTGCAGAAATTGTGACTTACAATCACAGCGCCCCCTGGTGGTAACGCGAAATGTCTTGTTTTGGTACGTGTTATGTTTTTATGTACTACTCAGACAGCTTTCATCAGATCAACTTAAAAATTAGATGAGACTCTACAAAACAAGATGAAGATCTAAAGTTATCAGAATTTAAACTTTTCATCATACCGTGTGACCGTGGTGAGGTCTCAAAGTTCGACTAAACGCCAATATAAGCGAGCTTCTGTAACTTAGACATATTTTGTCCAATCGACTCCAAACTACACATATAAGACAAGAGTCGCGACCGGAAGACATCTACCTAGAAATCATGACTTAAAAGGAAAGCGCCCCCTGGTGGCATCAGGAAATGTCTTGTTTTGGTCATCTTACTCTTTGATGTATTTCCCTCCAGCCACTTTACTAAACCATGTCAAACTGTGTCAAATTGGTCTCAAGATATTGATAATGTAGGCATAACATTATTGTGACTTTTCATCATGCAGATTGTTAATGGCGTGGCATCAAAGTTCATCAGCTCACCATGACCAATGAAACCTATTTTAACAGAGTTACCCTGAACGCAGCATGAAACCGCTTTCGGTTTGTTACGTCTCACACTTGGATGTATTTCTCCTCATTCACTTTGCTAAACCATGTCAAACTGTGTCACATGGGTCTCAATATATTGATAATGTAGGCATAACATTGCTGTGAGTTTTCATCATGCGGATTATTCATAGCTTTGCAGCAGACTTCTTCAACTCGCCATGACAAACGAAGCTGCATTTAACACAGCTGCAAGTGAACGCCTCATGAGACTCTGAAAAAGTTACGTCGTCACAAGCTGCGGAGCTGTGTATCACGAAGAACCGGAGAACGGTTGGCGAGTCTGGATGAGAGGACGGCGGCGGAGTCACTGTGGACGTTGTTCGCTCAGCAGGTTAGAGTGTGGGACTCAAAGCTTTTTTCCCCTCTCCCGTTGTGTCTTTTCCTGTGTGAACTCTGCCGCTCTCAACAGCAGCACTGGCTATGAGCTAGCTCCTGCTAGCTCCAACGAAGCATCTCTCAACTGCTACGTAAGTTAAACGGACACTTCTGACTGACTGTGATGATAAGCAAAAGAGACACTGTGGATGTGTGATGTGTTGTACTGCATTTGTTTGATCTGTTTACTAATACTAGCTCTAATAAATACTGTATAAATTATATTTTGCTCCTGAATTGAACTGTGTTAAAGGGGTTCACATGGAAAATATATGTTCAATTATTTAAGGGTGATTTTTGTTACTATTATACTAATGGAGATTTAGCACTTGCTACACATTGTAAGAGCAGCTGTTCAAAGGAGCACTACGTCTTTTAAGGCTCTTTATTCAGAGTCACGGTGTTGATGTCCTGTCACGTGTTACAGTGAAAAATAACCGTGTCTCCCACCTTCAGTATTTAAATCGTTAATCTCAGACAGACTTCACTGAATTCTTTTGGTAAATATGAGTAAGTCATAGCCTTGTACCTTTACTAGAACAGACAGTGTCATACAGAGTTGTGGGCGTATATGCACTACCTATTTCCTAATCTGAAATGATTATGCTCTGATTAACTTTGAACTAATATTTTATTTTTACCATTTAAAAGTCTGTTAATTACTTAACCTGGCCCATGTATGACTTTACATATCTGTGTATTGGTTTCATGTTCCTCTAGAAGGTCCAACTTGACACACAACTTGAATCCAACCAGACTGAACACTGACTCCAGGTACAGACCTGATTTCATTACTTAAAAACAATCAAAGTATTGCACATAATACATAACGTATTAAATTATAATGCAATACTTTTAATGTGAAATAGCTCCATTAAAAACATTCATTGTCATGGTAGTGCACGTTTTAATCCAAAAGCATATTCAAATACACAGTTGAATATCCACAGAAAATAAGATTACACACTTTGTTCATATGTAACTCTTCCTCTACAATAATGACGATCACTTTCATGTTTCCTATCATTTTATTAGGGACAGACGAGCCTGAAGGACACAGCTGTGATGACCATGTTCTGTCTCTTATGGCAAAGCAGAAATATAAAACACTGGGTTCTTATCTAAAGTGTATCAAATCAGATCTCCACCATGTTGCTGCTGAGGACATCAGGTGCTGCAGTTCTTCATCTATGAAGAGAAAAAACGCACTGTTAAAGAATGTTTTGTGTTGTGTATAAAGCACAACAGATTTCAGATAGAACTGTTGTACTGTGGTCTTGGTTTATATCCTCATGGTGAAATGTACATATTTTAAGTCCCTTCTGATAAAAGTGCTGAAAGAAATACAACATTTTACAAATACATAAAATGTCTTTCTACCTCATCAGTACTATTCAAGGTGATAATCTCCCACAGACCTATTGATAACAGTCCAAATCAAGTCTTTCCACTTCTCTCAGTGTGAAAACATAATTCTATAATTAATTTGAGAACTGTTTACAACACTGATGTGTGGAGATTAAAATCATACCTAAACTGTCTAATTCACTGTAAAACTCCATGACATTCGCAGGCCATCTGTAGTTAAGGGAGCAACGCATGGAGTGATGTGTTGATTACTAGTTTGATGATGCATGAGGAGAGGCGGTGGTCGAGTGGCAGAAACTTGGACTATGGGCAGAGAAGGTCTCTGGTTCGTCTTTGGTTCGACTCCATGGAGAGACAACAAAAGTCGAACCTGGATTGATCTGTCCAAAAATCCAAGAGTCTCCCTACCTTCTCTAGTGCCCATGAGCAAGGCACCTCACTCCCCCAACATCTGCTCCCCCGAGCGCCGTACATGGTCGCTCACTGCTCTGTGTGTCCTGCACCAGATGGGTAAAAAGCAGCGATTAAATTTCCCTACCTGCATGAGTGTGCCTTTGCATGTCTGTGCATGTGTTTGGGATGAATAAATGGATTTTAATCTTAATCTTTTAATCTTAATCAGTTGTCTTCCAGTTGACCAGCATGAAGCTGCAGATCTCCACCATGTTGCTGCTGGGGACATCAGGAGCTGCATTAATGAGGAGCAGAAGCGTACTGTTATGAATGTTTTGTGTTGTTTATGAAGCACTACTTATTTCAGCTAGAACCGATGTACTAGGGTCTGGGTTTGTATCCTAATGGTTAAATGCACATACTTTAAATCGCTTTTGATAAAACGTGACAAAGAAATACAACATTGTACACATAGATAAAATGTCTTTCTACCTCATCTGTAATATTCAAGGTGATGATCTCCCACAGAGCTGTTGATAACAGTCCACATCAAGTCTCTCCACTTCCCTCAGTGTGAAAACATAATTATATAATTAATTGGAGAAGTGTTTACAACACTGATGTGTGGACATTATAATGTTATCACTACTGTCTAATTCACTCTACAACTCCATGACAGACTAAATAAACGATGTGAAAATAGTAATGGCGGATATACCATCCTGTATCAGAATATTGGTGAAACAGTTACTATCACATGAAACGTACACGTGTAGCGTATTGATAGTAACTCATTAAAAAAAATAATGTCACAACCAAAACAAGACTGTCGAGTTATCTTGCTTCAATCTGTTCATTAGACGTGATAAATAAACGGTAACTTTTATAACAATTACATATTACAAAAAACTTGAGGCATGTAAGCATATGATGATAGATAAAGCAATAGGTTATGTTGGATAGTTTCAAGGTTACTTACCTCTAGTTCAGCACCAGCGGCTGGCCAGAAGAAGTGGAGCGATCTTCCTTGCCGCACAGGGCAAACGCAGGCAATGTGGAGACGAGCGCTTGGTCATCGAACGTTCTCTCTTCCCCGACCGCAACAGACTTGAAATTGCCTGTGCTCGGGCCCGTTAGTGCTACAACGTAGCCCTAGTTATTATTATTTTTCTTCGCTCAGTGAATTGGCTTTTTGAGGGCTTTAACGTGCTCAAAAAGTTTCTAAAGTGTACAGTAAATTACAAATGTGCGCAAGTTTACGTTTTCTGAAGTATTTTGAAAAGGGCGTGGCAAAATGGCTCAAGAGCGCCACCTACGGAAAAGCCCCTCATTTAGCATTCACCGATCCTCAAAAAAAACATAGACTATTGTGTCTCATGACAAGATGCACAAAAAAGTCCATCAGTGCATTATGAATAACGCAGCAGGAAGCCCGCCAGTTTGACTTTAGTGGCCATTTCGGTCATATTCCATATTTTTTCTTTGATGTACTTGTCGTACAGCTTTCATCAGATCAACTTCAAATTTAGACGATCGTCATCACAACAAATTGGAGATCTAAAGTTATTGAAGGATTACGTTTTAGCAAAACCGTCTGACCGTGGTGTGGCGTTAAAGTTTGATGAAACGCCATCAAAACACAAGCTTCCATATTTCAGACATATTTTGTCCAATTGAGTCCAAACTAGACACATACGACAAGAATCGCGACCAGAAGACATCGGTGCAGAAATTGTGAGTTACAATCACAGCGCCCCCTGGGGGCAACAGGAAATGTCTTGTTTTTAAGACGTGTTATGTTTTTATGTACTACTCGGAGAGCTTTCATCAGATCAACTTAAAAATTAGATGAGACTCTACAAAACAAGATGAAGATCTAAAGTTATCAATATTTAAACTTTTCATCACACCGTGTGACCGTGGTGAGGTCTCAAAGTTCGATTAAACGCCAATATAAGCAAGCTTCTGTAACTTAGACATATTTTGTCCAATCGACTCCAAACTACACATATAAGACAAGAGTCGCGACCGGAAGACATCTACCTAGAAATCATGACTTAAAAGGAAAGCGCCCCCTGGTGGCATCAGGAAATGTCTTGTTTTTGTACATCGTGCGCTTTGATTTATTTGTCGGAGAGCTTTCATCACATCAATTTAAAATTTAGACGGGTGGCATCACAACAAGATGGAGATCTAAAGTTATCAAAGAAACAACTTTTCGACACACCGTCTGACTGTGGCGGGGCGTCAAATCAGCTCACCATGACACACGAAACCGCTTAAAGGGGACATATTCGCTTTAAAGGGGACATATTATTTCCATTTCAACACAGTTGATATGGTTCCTTGGGGTCTTAATGAAATGTCTGTAAAATATTTTGGTAAAAATACCCCAAGGATAATTTAAAACAGCACCTTTTTACTCTGTCTAAAACAGACCTCCTCAGATCAACCTGCCCCCATCTTACCCCATCCCCTTTCACCCCTCTCATCCCTCCCCCTTCTCACCCCTCCCCCCTCTCATGGAGGTGTAGGACATGTGCTTGAATGTGTTCTCACTACAGAATGCATTCAACATCTATAGGGCAGATTATGGGCCTCGTGAAAATTTACGTAATCTGGGGTATTTGGAAATGGGTGTGGCAAAATGGCTCAACAGCGCCACCAACGGTACTTTCCCTCATTTACGGAGAAACACCTCATTTAGCATTCACTGATCCGCACGAAATTGAAGACAGTTGTGTATCATCACCAGATGCACAAAAAACGCGCTCGGAGCAATATGAAAAACGCAACAGGAAGCACGCCATTTTCGATTTCGTGGCCATTTTGGTCATATTCCATAATCTTTTACTTTGATATACTTCTCGTACAGCTTTCATCACATCAACTGAAAATTTAGACGAGCGTCATCACAACAAGATGGAGATCTAAAGTTATCAAAGAAACAACTTTTCGTCACACTGTCTGACTGTGGCGGGGCGTCACATCAGCTCGCCATGACACACGAAAACGCTTTAACTTCCGTGTTCATGGGTCCATCTCCCTCAAACTACATGTGTGTATCATCAGCCCCCCTCCCTTGAAGATATTCAGATGGTTTTAAAGAATGGGCGTGGCAAAATGGCTCAACAGCGCAACCAACGGAGCTTCCCCTCATTTATGGAGAAACACCTCATTTAGAATTCACTGATCCTCACGAAATTGAAGACAGTTGTGTATCATCACCAGATGCACAAAAAACGCGCTCGGAGCAATTTGAAAAACGCAACAGGAACCCCGCCATTTTCTATTTGGACCATATTCCATGTTTTTTATTTTCAAGTACTTCTTGGAGAGCTTTCATCAGATCAACTGAAAATTTAGACGAGTGTCATCACAACAAGATGGAGATCTAAAGTTATTGAAAGATCAATTTTTCGCCACACCGTGTGACCGTGGCGAGGCGTCAAAATGTGACTAAACGCCATCAAAACACAAGCTTCTGTATCTTGGACATATTTGGTCCAATCGAGTTCAAACTACACATGTAAGACAAGAAGCGCGACCTGATGACATCAACAAAGACACCATGACTTAAAATCATAGCGCCACCTGCTGGCTACAGGAAGTGAAGCGTTTATATCGCAGCAGTGCGCAAATGCATGCAACGCTGAGACGAGCGCTTGGTCATCGAACGTTCTCTCTTCCCCGACCGCAACAGACTTAAAATTGCCTGTGCTCGGGCCCGTTAGTGCTACAACGTAGCCCTAGTTATTATTATTTTTCTTAGCTTAAATGAATTGGCTTTTTGAGGGCTTTAATGTGCTCAAAAAGTTGTAGGAGTTTGCAGTAAATTCGAAGGCGGCGTAAAATTACGTATTCTGGAGTATTTTGAAAAGGGCGTGGCAAAATGGCTCAAGAGCGCCACCTACGGAAAAGCCCCTCATTTAGCATTCACCGATCCTCAAAAAAAACAAAGATTATTGTGTATCATGACTAGATGCACAAAAAAGTCCATCAGTGCATTATGAATAACGCAACAGGAAGCCCGCCAGTTTGACTTTAGTGGCCATTTTGGTCATATTCCATATTTTTTCTTTGATGTACTTGTCGTACAGCTTTCATCAGATCAACTTCAAATTTAGACGATCGTCATCACAACAAATTGGAGATCTAAAGTTATTGAAGGATTACGTTTTAGCAAAACCGTCTGACCGTGGTGTGGCGTTAAAGTTTGATGAAACGCCATCAAAACACAAGCTTCCATATTTCAGACATATTTTGTCCAATTGAGTCCAAACTAGACACATTCGACAAGAGTCGCCACCAGAAGACATGGGTGCAGAAATTGTGACTTACAATCACAGCGCCCCCTGGTGGTAACGCGAAATGTCTTGTTTTGGTACGTGTTATGTTTTTATGTACTACTCAGACAGCTTTCATCAGATCAACTTAAAAATTAGATGAGACTCTACAAAACAAGATGAAGATCTAAAGTTATCAGAATTTAAACTTTTCATCATACCGTGTGACCGTGGTGAGGTCTCAAAGTTCGACTAAACGCCAATATAAGCGAGCTTCTGTAACTTAGACATATTTTGTCCAATCGACTCCAAACTACACATATAAGACAAGAGTCGCGACCGGAAGACATCTACCTAGAAATCATGACTTAAAAGGAAAGCGCCCCCTGGTGGCATCAGGAAATGTCTTGTTTTGGTCATCTTACTCTTTGATGTATTTCCCTCCAGCCACTTTACTAAACCATGTCAAACTGTGTCAAATTGGTCTCAAGATATTGATAATGTAGGCATAACATTATTGTGACTTTTCATCATGCAGATTGTTAATGGCGTGGCATCAAAGTTCATCAGCTCACCATGACCAATGAAACCCATTTTAACAGAGTTACCCTGAACGCAGCATGAGACCGCTTTCGGTTTGTTACGTCTCACACTTGGATGTATTTCTCCTCATTCACTTTGCTAAACCATGTCAAACTGTGTCACATGGGTCTCAATATATTGATAATGTAGGCATAACATTGCTGTGAGTTTTCATCATGCGGATTATTCATAGCTTTGCAGCAGACTTCTTCAACTCGCCATGACAAACGAAGCTGCATTTAACACAGCTGCAAGTGAACGCCTCATGAGACTCTGAAAAAGTTACGTCGTCACAAGCTGCGGAGCTGTGTATCACGAAGAACCGGAGAACGGTTGGCGAGTCTGGATGAGAGGACGGCGGCGGAGTCACTGTGGACGTTGTTCGCTCAGCAGGTTAGAGTGTGGGACTCAAAGCTTTTTTCCCCTCTCCCGTTGTGTCTTTTCCTGTGTGAACTCTGCCGCTCTCAACAGCAGCACTGGCTATGAGCTAGCTCCTGCTAGCTCCAACGAAGCATCTCTCAACTGCTACGTAAGTTAAACGGACACTTCTGACTGACTGTGATGATAAGCAAAAGAGACACTGTGGATGTGTGATGTGTTGTACTGCATTTGTTTGATCTGTTTACTAATACTAGCTCTAATAAATACTGTATAAATTATATTTTGCTCCTGAATTGAACTGTGTTAAAGGGGTTCACATGGAAAATATATGTTCAATTATTTAAGGGTGATTTTTGTTACTATTATACTAATGGAGATTTAGCACTTGCTACACATTGTAAGAGCAGCTGTTCAAAGGAGCACTACGTCTTTTAAGGCTCTTTATTCAGAGTCACGGTGTTGATGTCCTGTCACGTGTTACAGTGAAAAATAACCGTGTCTCCCACCTTCAGTATTTAAATCGTTAATCTCAGACAGACTTCACTGAATTCTTTTGGTAAATATGAGTAAGTCATAGCCTTGTACCTTTACTAGAACAGACAGTGTCATACAGAGTTGTGGGCTTATATGCACTACCTATTTCCTAATCTGAAATGATTATGCTCTGATTAACTTTGAACTAATATTTTATTTTTACCATTTAAAAGTCTGTTAATTACTTAACCTGGCCCATGTATGACTTTACATATCTGTGTATTGGTTTCATGTTCCTCTAGAAGGTCCAACTTGACACACAACTTGAATCCAACCAGACTGAACACTGACTCCAGGTACAGACCTGATTTCATTACTTAAAAACAATCAAAGTATTGCACATAATACATAATGTATTAAATTATAATGCAATACTTTTAATGTGAAATAGCTCCATTAAAAACATTCATTGTCATGGTAGTGCACGTTTTAATCCAAAAGCATATTCAAATACACAGTTGAATATCCACAGAAAATAAGATTACACACTTTGTTCATATGTAACTCTTCCTCTACAATAATGACGATCACTTTCATGTTTCCTATCATTTTATTAGGGACAGACGAGCCTGAAGGACACAGCTGTGATGACCATGTTCTGTCTCTTATGGCAAAGCAGAAATATAAAACACTGGGTTCTTATCTAAAGTGTATCAAATCAGATCTCCACCATGTTGCTGCTGAGGACATCAGGTGCTGCAGTTCTTCATCTATGAAGAGAAAAAACGCACTGTTAAAGAATGTTTTGTGTTGTGTATAAAGCACAACAGATTTCAGATAGAACTGTTGTACTGTGGTCTTGGTTTATATCCTCATGGTGAAATGTACATATTTTAAGTCCCTTCTGATAAAAGTGCTGAAAGAAATACAACATTGTACAAATACATAAAATGTCTTTCTACCTCATCAGTACTATTCAAGGTGATAATCTCCCACAGACCTATTGATAACAGTCCAAATCAAGTCTTTCCACTTCTCTCAGTGTGAAAACATAATTCTATAATTAATTTGAGAACTGTTTACAACACTGATGTGTGGAGATTAAAATCATACCTAAACTGTCTAATTCACTGTAAAACTCCATGACATTCGCAGGCCATCTGTAGTTAAGGGAGCAACGCATGGAGTGATGTGTAGATTACTAGTTTGATGATGCATGAGGAGAGGCGGTGGTCGAGTGGCAGAAACTTGGACTATGGGCAGAGAAGGTCTCTGGTTCGTCTTTGGTTCGACTCCATGGAGAGACAACAAAAGTCGAACCTGGATTGATCTGTCCAAAAATCCAAGAGTCTCCCTACCCTCTCTAGTGCCCATGAGCAAGGCACCTCACTCCCCCAACATCTGCTCCCCCGAGCGCCGTACATGGTCGCTCACTGCTCTGTGTGTCCTGCACCAGATGGGTAAAAAGCAGCGATTAAATTTCCCTACCTGCATGAGTGTGCCTTTGCATGTCTGTGCATGTGTTTGGGATGAATAAATGGATTTTAATCTTAATCTTTTAATCTTAATCAGTTGTCTTCCAGTTGACCAGCATGAAGCTGCAGATCTCCACCATGTTGCTGCTGGGGACATCAGGAGCTGCATTAATGAGGAGCAGAAGCGTACTGTTATGAATGTTTTGTGTTGTTTATGAAGCACTACTTATTTCAGCTAGAACCGATGTACTAGGGTCTGGGTTTGTATCCTAATGGTTAAATGCACATACTTTAAATCGCTTTTGATAAAACGTGACAAAGAAATACAACATTGTACACATAGATAAAATGTCTTTCTACCTCATCTGTAATATTCAAGGTGATGATCTCCCACAGAGCTGTTGATAACAGTCCACATCAAGTCTCTCCACTTCCCTCAGTGTGAAAACATAATTATATAATTAATTGGAGAAGTGTTTACAACACTGATGTGTGGACATTATAATGTTATCACTACTGTCTAATTCACTCTACAACTCCATGACAGACTAAATAAACGATGTGAAAATAGTAATGGCGGATATACCATCCTGTATCAGAATATTGGTGAAACAGTTACTATCACATGAAACGTACACGTGTAGCGTATTGATAGTAACTCATTAAAAAAAATAATGTCACAACCAAAACAAGACTGTCGAGTTATCTTGCTTCAATCTGTTCATTAGACGTGATAAATAAACGGTAACTTTTATAACAATTACATATTACAAAAAACTTGAGGCATGTAAGCATATGATGATAGATAAAGCAATAGGTTATGTTGGATAGTTTCAAGGTTCATTAGACCGCATTGTTTTGGTCAACTCACACCTGGAGTTATTTTTATTCAGCCACTTTACGAAACCATTTCAAACTGTGTGAAATGGGTCTCAAGATATTGATAGTGTAGGCATAAGATTGCTGTGACTTTTCATCATGATGATTAACTGCTTGGCAGCTGAGGTCATCATCTCGACATGAAAAACGAAACTCAATTGAACACAGCTGCAAGTGAACGCATCATAAGACTTTCAAAAAAGTTACAGCGTGACAAGCTGCGGAGCTGTGGGTGACGGGGAACCGGAGAACTGTTGGCGAATCTGGATGAGAGTTCGGCGTCAGAGTTACTGTGGACGTTGTTCGCTCAGCAGGTTAGAGTGTCTCCACGCTATTTCCCCTCTCCCCTCGTGTTTCTTCCTGTGTGAACTCTGCCGCTGCCTTTGTCAACATCAGCACTGGCTATTAGCTAGCTCCTGCTAGCTCCAACAAAGCATCTCTCAACTGCTACGTAAGTGAAACGGACACTTCTGACTGAATGTGCAGAGTACAGTGCGCGGCACACACTCTAAGAACAATTCCATAGCGACAGTGAGACTGCATGCTGGTGCACGTGTGATGCGTTGTACTGCTATTTGTTTGATCTGTTTACTAATAATAGCTCTAATAAATACTGTATAAGTTATATTTTGCACCGGAATTGAACTGTGTTAAAGCGGTTCACATGGAAAATAAATGTTCAATTATGTGAAGGGTGATTTTCATTACTATTATACTAATGGAGATTTAGCACTTGCTACACATTGTAACAGCAGCTGTGCAAAGGAGCACTACGTATCCTAAGGCTCTTTATTCAGAGTCACGGTGTTGATGTCCTGTCACGTGTTACAGTGAAAAATAACCGTGTCTACTAGTGTTTACATCGTTAATCTCAGGCAGACTTCCCTGAATTATTTTGTTAAATATAAATACATTATAGCCTTGTAACTTTATTAGAACAGACAGTGTTCATAGAGAATTTGAAAATGATGTGCACTACCTATTTCCTAAGATGAAATGATTATGATCTGATTATTTTTTTGTTTCCTCTCATTTTATTAGGGACGGACGAGCCTGAAGGACACAGCTGTGATGACCATGTTCTGTCTCTTATGGCAAAGCAGAAATATAAAACACTGGGTTCTTATCTAAAGTGTATCAAATCAGATCTCCACCATGTTGCTGCTGAGGACATCAGGTGCTGCAGTTCTTCATCTATGAAGAGAAACAACGCACTGTTAAAGAATGTTTTGTGTTGTGTATAAAGAACAACAGATTTCAGATAGAACTGTTGTACTGTGGTCTTGGTTTATATCCTCATGGTTAAATGTACATATTTTAAGTCCCTTCTGATAAAAGTGCTGAAAGAAATACAACATTGTACAAATACATAAAATGTCTTTCTACCTCATCAGTACTATTCAAGGTGATAATCTCCCACAGACCTATTGATAACAGTCCAAATCAAGTCTTTCCACTTCTCTCAGTGTGAAAACATAATTCTATAATTAATTTGAGAACTGTTTACAACACTGATGTGTGGAGATTAAAATCATACCTAAACTGTCTAATTCACTGTAAAACTCCATGACATTCGCAGGCCATCTGTAGTTAAGGGAGCAACGCATGGAGTGATGTGTAGATTACTAGTTTGATGATGCATGAGGAGAGGCGGTGGTCGAGTGGCAGAAACTTGGACTATGGGCAGAGAAGGTCTCTGGTTCGTCTTTGGTTCGACTCCATGGAGAGACAACAAAAGTCGAACCTGGATTGATCTGTCCAAAAATCCAAGAGTCTCCCTACCCTCTCTAGTGCCCATGAGCAAGGCACCTCACTCCCCCAACATCTGCTCCCCGAGCGCCGTACATGGTCGCTCACTGCTCTGTGTGTCCTGCACCAGATGGGTAAAAAGCAGCGATTAAATTTCCCTACCTGCATGAGTGTGCCTTTGCATGTCTGTGCATGTGTTTGGGATGAACAAATGGATTTTAATCTTAATCAGTTGTCTTCCAGTTGACCAGCATGAAGCTGCAGATCTCCACCATGTTGCTGCTGGGGACATCAGGAGCTGCATTAATGAGGAGCAGAAGCGTACTGTTATGAATGTTTTGTGTTGTTTATGAAGCACTACATATTTCAGCTAGAACCGATGTACTAGGGTCTGGGTTTGTATCCTAATGGTTAAATGCACATACTTTAAATCGCTTTTGATAAAACGTGACAAAAAAATACACAACATTGTACACATAGATAAAATGTCTTTCTACCTAATCTGTAATATTCAACGTGATGATCTCCCACAGAGCTGTTGATAACAGTCCACATCAAGTCTCTCCACTTCCCTCAGTGTGAAAACATAATTATATAATTAATTGGAGAAGTGTTTACAACACTGATGTGTGGACATTATAATCTTATCACTACTGTCTAATTCACTCTACAACTCCATGACAGACTAAATAAACGATGTGAAAATAGTAATGGCGGATATACCATCCTGTATCAGAATATTGGTGAAACAGTTACTATCACATGAAACGTACACGTGTAGCGTATTGATAGTAACTCGTTAAAAAAAATAATAATGTCACAACCAAAACAAGACTGTGGAGTTATCTTGCTTCAATCTGTTCATTAGACGTGATAAATAAACGGTAACTTTTATAACAATTACATATTACAAAAAACTTGAGGCATGTAAGCATATGATGATAGATAAAGCAATAGGTTATGTTGGATAGTTTGAAGGTTACTTACCTCTAGTTCAGCACCAGCGGCTGGCCAGAAGAAGTGGAGCGATCTTCCTTGCCGCACAGGGCAAACGCAGGCAATGTGAAGACGAGCGCTTGGTCATCGAACGTTCTTTCTTCCCCGACGTCAACAGACTTGAAATTGCCTGTGCTCGGGCCCGTTAGTGCTACAACGTAGCCCTAGTTAGGGCCCGAGCACCGAAATCGGTGGGAGGCCCTATTGAAATTGAAATGATTATTAGGGCCCGAGCACCGAAATCGGTGAGAGGACCTATTGAAATTGAAAAGATTATTATTATTATTATTTTTCTTCGCTCAGTGAATTGGCTTTTTGAGGGCTTTAACGTGCTCAAAAAGTTTCTAAAGTGTACAGTAAATTACAAATGTGCGCAAGTTTACGTTTTCTGAAGTATTTTGAAAAGGGCGTGGCAAAATGGCTCAAGAGCGCCACCTACGGAAAAGCCCCTCATTTAGCATTCACCGATCCTCAAAAAAAACATAGACTATTGTGTCTCATGACAAGATGCACAAAAAAGTCCATCAGTGCATTATGAATAACGCAGCAGGAAGCCCGCCAGTTTGACTTTAGTGGCCATTTCGGTCATATTCCATATTTTTTCTTTGATGTACTTGTCGTACAGCTTTCATCAGATCAACTTCAAATTTAGACGATCGTCATCACAACAAATTGGAGATCTAAAGTTATTGAAGGATTACGTTTTAGCAAAACCGTCTGACCGTGGTGTGGCGTTAAAGTTTGATGAAACGCCATCAAAACACAAGCTTCCATATTTCAGACATATTTTGTCCAATTGAGTCCACACTAGACACATACGACAAGAATCGCGACCAGAAGACATCGGTGCAGAAATTGTGACTTACAATCACAGCGCCCCCTGGGGGCAACAGGAAATGTCTTCTTTTTAAGACGTGTTATGTTTTTATGTACTACTCGGAGAGCTTTCATCAGATCAACTTAAAAATTAGATGAGACTCTACAAAACAAGATGAAGATCTAAAGTTATCAATATTTAAACTTTTCATCACACCGTGTGACCGTGGTGAGGTCTCAAAGTTCGACTAAACGCCAATATAAGCAAGCTTCTGTAACTTAGACATATTTTGTCCAATCGACTCCAAACTACACATATAAGACAAGAGTCGCGACCGGAAGACATCTACCTAGAAATCATGACTTAAAAGGAAAGCGCCCCCTGGTGGCATCAGGAAATGTCTTGTTTTTGTACATCGTGCGCTTTGATTTATTTGTCGGAGAGCTTTCATCACATCAATTTAAAATTTAGACGGGTGGCATCACAACAAGATGGAGATCTAAAGTTATCAAAGAAACAACTTTTCGACACACCGTCTGACTGTGGCGGGGCGTCAAATCAGCTCACCATGACACACGAAACCGCTTAAAGGGGACATATTCGCTTTAAAGGGGACATATTATTTCCATTTCAACACAGTTGATATGGTTCCTTGGGGTCTTAATGAAATGTCTGTAAAATATTTTGGTAAAAATACCCCAAGGATAATTTAAAACAGCACCTTTTTACTCTGTCTAAAACAGACCTCCTCAGATCAACCTGCCCCCATCTTACCCCACCCCCTTTCACCCCTCTCATCCCTCCCCCTTCTCACCCCTCCCCCCTCTCATGGAGGTGTAGGACATGTGCTTGAATGTGTTCTCACTACAGAATGCATTCAACATCTATAGGGCAGATTATGGGCCTCGTGAAAATGTACGTAATCTGGGGTATTTGGAAATGGGTGTGGCAAAATGGCTCAACAGCGCCACCAACGGTGCTTTCCCTCATTTACGGAGAAACACCTCATTTAGCATTCACTGATCCGCACGAAATTGAAGACAGTTGTGTATCATCACCAGATGCACAAAAAACGCGCCGGAGCAATATGAAAAACGCAACAGGAAGCACGCCATTTTCGATTTCGTGGCCATTTTGGTCATATTCCATAATCTTTTACTTTGATATACTTCTCGTACAGCTTTCATCACATCAACTGAAAATTTAGACGAGCGTCATCACAACAAGATGGAGATCTAAAGTTATCAAAGAAACAACTTTTCGTCACACTGTCTGACTGTGGCGGGGCGTCACATCAGCTCGCCATGACACACGAAAACGCTTTAACTTCCGTGTTCATGGGTCCATCTCCCTCAAACTACATGTGTGTATCATCAGCCCCCCTCCCTTGAAGATATTCAGATGGTTTTAAAGAATGGGCGTGGCAAAATGGCTCAACAGCGCAAACAACGGAGCTTCCCCTCATTTATGGAGAAACACCTCATTTAGAATTCACTGATCCTCACGAAATTGAAGACAGTTGTGTATCATCACCAGATGCACAAAAAACGCGCTCGGAGCAATTTGAAAAACGCAACAGGAACCCCGCCATTTTCTATTTGGACCATATTCCATGTTTTTTATTTTCAAGTACTTCTTGGAGAGCTTTCATCAGATCAACTGAAAATTTAGACGAGTGTCATCACAACAAGATGGAGATCTAAAGTTATTGAAAGATCAATTTTTCGCCACACCGTGTGACCGTGGCGAGGCGTCAAAATGTGACTAAACGCCATCAAAACACAAGCTTCTGTATCTTGGACATATTTGGTCCAATCGAGTTCAAACTACACATGTAAGACAAGAAGCGCGACCTGATGACATCAACAAAGACACCATGACTTAAAATCATAGCGCCACCTGCTGGCTACAGGAAGTGAAGCGTTTATATCGCAGCAGTGTGCGCAAATGCATGCAACGCTGAGACGAGCGCTTGGTCATCGAACGTTCTCTCTTCCCCGACCGCAACAGACTTGAAATTGCCTGTGCTCGGGCCCGTTAGTGCTACAACGTAGCCCTAGTTATTATTAGGGCCCGAGCACCGAAATCGGTGAGAGGACCTATTGAAATTGAAAAGATTATTATTAGGGCCCGAGCACCGAAATCGGTGGGAGGCCCTATTGAAATTGAAATGATTATTATTATTATTAGGGCCCGAGCACCGAAATCGGTGGGAGGCCCTATTGAAATTGAAATGATTATTATTATTATTATTAGGGCCCGAGCACCGAAATCGGTGGGAGGCCCTATTGAAATTGAAATGATTATTATTATTAGGGCCCGAGCACCGAAATCGGTGGGAGGCCCTATTGAAATTGAAATGATTATTATTATTATTATTATTATTTTTCTTAGCTTAAATGAATTGGCTTTTTGAGGGCTTTAATGTGCTCAAAAAGTTGTAGGAGTTTGCAGTAAATTCGAAGGCGGCGTAAAATTACGTATTCTGGAGTATTTTGAAAAGGGCGTGGCAAAATGGCTCAAGAGCGCCACCTACGGAAAAGCCCCTCATTTAGCATTCACCGATCCTCAAAAAAAACAAAGATTATTGTGTATCATGACTAGATGCACAAAAAAGTCCATCAGTGCATTATGAATAACGCAACAGGAAGCCCGCCAGTTTGACTTTAGTGGCCATTTTGGTCATATTCCATATTTTTTCTTTGATGTACTTGTCGTACAGCTTTCATCAGATCAACTTCAAATTTAGACGATCGTCATCACAACAAATTGGAGATCTAAAGTTATTGAAGGATTACGTTTTAGCAAAACCGTCTGACCGTGGTGTGGCGTTAAAGTTTGATGAAACGCCATCAAAACACAAGCTTCCATATTTCAGACATATTTTGTCCAATTGAGTCCAAACTAGACACATTCGACAAGAGTCGCCACCAGAAGACATGGGTGCAGAAATTGTGACTTACAATCACAGCGCCCCCTGGTGGTAACGCGAAATGTCTTGTTTTGGTACGTGTTATGTTTTTATGTACTACTCAGACAGCTTTCATCAGATCAACTTAAAAATTAGATGAGACTCTACAAAACAAGATGAAGATCTAAAGTTATCAGAATTTAAACTTTTCATCATACCGTGTGACCGTGGTGAGGTCTTAAAGTTCGACTAAACGCCAATATAAGCGAGCTTCTGTAACTTAGACATATTTTGTCCAATCGACTCCAAACTACACATATAAGACAAGAGTCGCGACCGGAAGACATCTACCTAGAAATCATGACTTAAAAGGAAAGCGCCCCCTGGTGGCATCAGGAAATGTCTTGTTTTGGTCATCTTACTCTTTGATGTATTTCCCTCCAGCCACTTTACTAAACCATGTCAAACTGTGTCAAATTGGTCTCAAGATATTGATAATGTAGGCATAACATTATTGTGACTTTTCATCATGCAGATTGTTAATGGCGTGGCATCAAAGTTCATCAGCTCACCATGACCAATTAAACCCATTTTAACAGAGTTACCCTGAACGCAGCATGAGACCGCTTTCGGTTTGTTACGTCTCACACTTGGATGAATTTCTCCTCATTCACTTTGCTAAACCATGTCAAACTGTGTCACATGGGTCTCAATATATTGATAATGTAGGCATAACATTGCTGTGAGTTTTCATCATGCGGATTATTCATAGCTTTGCAGCAGACTTCTTCAACTCGCCATGACAAACGAAGCTGCATTTAACACAGCTGCAAGTGAACGCCTCATGAGACTCTGAAAGAAGTTACGTCGTCACAAGCTGCGGAGCTGTGTATCACGAAGAACCGGAGAACGGTTGGCGAGTCTGGATGAGAGGACGGCGGCGGAGTCACTGTGGACGTTGTTCGCTCAGCAGGTTAGAGTGTGGGACTCAAAGGTTTTTGTCCCCTCTCCCGTTGTGTCTTTTCCTGTGTGAACTCTGCCGCTCTCAACAGCAGCACTGGCTATGAGCTAGCTCCTGCTAGCTCAAACGAAGCATCTCTCAACTGCTACGTAAGTTAAACGGACACTTCTGACTGACTGTGATGATAAGCAAAAGAGACACTGTGGATGTGTGATGTGTTGTACTGCATTTGTTTGATCTGTTTACTAATACTAGCTCTAATAAATACTGTATAAATTATATTTTGCTCCTGAATTGAACTGTGTTAAAGGGGTTCACATGGAAAATATATGTTCAATTATGTAAAGGGTGATTTTTGTTACTATTATACTAATGGAGATTTAGCACTTGCTACACATTGTAAGAGCAGCTGTTCAAAGGAGCACTACGTCTTTTAAGGCTCTTTATTCAGAGTCACGGTGTTGATGTCCTGTCACGTGTTACAGTGAAAAATAACCGTGTCTCCCACCTTCAGTATTTAAATCGTTAATCTCAGACAGACTTCACTGAATTCTTTTGTTAAATATGAGTAAGTCATAGCCTTGTACCTTTACTAGAACAGACAGTGTCATACAGAGTTGTGGGCTTATATGCACTACCTATTTCCTAATCTGAAATGATTATGCTCTGATTAACTTTGAACTAATATTTTATTTTTACCATTTAAAAGTCTGTTAATTACTTAACCTGGCCCATGTATGACTTTACATATCTGTGTATTGGTTTGATGTTCCTCTAGAAGGTCCAACTTGACACACAACTTGAATCCAACCAGACTGAACACTGACTCCAGGTACAGACCTGATTTCATTACTTAAAAACAATCAAAGTATTGCACATAATACATAATGTATTAAATTATAATGCAATACTTTTAATGTGAAATAGCTCCATTAAAAACATTCATTGTCATGGTAGTGCACGTTTTAATCCAAAACCATATTCAAATACACAGTTGAATATCCACAGAAAATAAGATTACACACTTTGTTCATATGTAACTCTTCCTCTACAATAATGACGATCACTTTCATGTTTCCTATCATTTTATTAGGGACAGACGAGCCTGAAGGACACAGCTGTGATGACCATGTTCTGTCTCTTATGGCAAAGCAGAAATATAAAACACTGGGTTCTTATCTAAAGTGTTTCAAATCAGATCTCCACCATGTTGCTGCTGAGGACATCAGGTGCTGCAGTTCTTCATCTATGAAGAGAAAAAACGCACTGTTAAAGAATGTTTTGTGTTGTGTATAAAGCACAACAGATTTCAGATAGAACTGTTGTACTGTGGTCTTGGTTTATATCCTCATGGTGAAATGTACATATTTTAAGTCCCTTCTGATAAAAGTGCTGAAAGAAATACAACATTGTACAAATACATAAAATGTCTTTCTACCTCATCAGTACTATTCAAGGTGATAATCTCCCACAGACCTATTGATAACAGTCCAAATCAAGTCTTTCCACTTCTCTCAGTGTGAAAACATAATTCTATAATTAATTTGAGAACTGTTTACAACACTGATGTGTGGAGATTAAAATCATACCTAAACTGTCTAATTCACTGTAAAACTCCATGACATTCGCAGGCCATCTGTAGTTAAGGGAGCAACGCATGGAGTGATGTGTAGATTACTAGTTTGATGATGCATGAGGAGAGGCGGTGGTCGAGTGGCAGAAACTTGGACTATGGGCAGAGAAGGTCTCTGGTTCGTCTTTGGTTCGACTCCATGGAGAGACAACAAAAGTCGAACCTGGATTGATCTGTCCAAAAATCCAAGAGTCTCCCTACCCTCTCTAGTGCCCATGAGCAAGGCACCTCACTCCCCCAACATCTGCTCCCCCGAGCGCCGTACATGGTCGCTCACTGCTCTGTGTGTCCTGCACCAGATGGTTAAAAGCAGCGATTAAATTTCCCTACCTGCATGAGTGTGCCTTTGCATGTCTGTGCATGTGTTTGGGATGAATAAATGGATTTTAATCTTAATCAGTTGTCTTCCAGTTGACCAGCATGAAGCTGCAGATCTCCACCATGTTGCTGCTGGGGACATCAGGAGCTGCATTAATGAGGATCAGAAGCGTACTGTTATGAATGTTTTGTGTTGTTTATGAAGCACTACTTATTTCAGCTAGAACCGATGTACTAGGGTCTGGGTTTGTATCCTAATGGTTAAATGCACATACTTTAAATCGCTTTTGATAAAACGTGACAAAGAAATACAACATTGTACACATAGATAAAATGTCTTTCTACCTCATCTGTAATATTCAAGGTGATGATCTCCCACAGAGCTGTTGATAACAGTCCACATCAAGTCTCTCCACTTCCCTCAGTGTGAAAACATAATTATATAATTAATTGGAGAAGTGTTTACAACACTGATGTGTGGACATTATAATGTTATCACTACTGTCTAATTCACTCTACAACTCCATGACAGACTAAATAAACGATGTGAACATAGTAATGGCGGATATACCATCCTGTATCAGAATATTGGTGAAACAGTTACTATCACATGAAACGTACACGTGTAGCGTATTGATAGTAACTCATTAAAAAAAATAATGTCACAACCAAAACAAGACTGTCGAGTTATCTTGCTTCAATCTGTTCATTAGACGTGATAAATAAACGGTAACTTTTATAACAATTACATATTACAAAAAACTTGAGGCATGTAAGCATATGATGATAGATAAAGCAATAGGTTATGTTGGATAGTTTCAAGGTTACTTACCTCTAGTTCAGCACCAGCGGCTGGCCAGAAGAAGTGGAGCGATCTTCCTTGCCGCACAGGGCAAACGCAGGCAATGTGGAGACGAGCGCTTGGTCATCGAACGTTCTCTCTTCCCCGACCGCAACAGACTTGAAATTGCCTGTGCTCGGGCCCGTTAGTGCTACAACGTAGCCCTAGTTATTATTATTATTATTATTATTATTTCCCTTTGGGGGGCTTTTTCAGGGTCTAGACATGCTCAAAAAGTTATGAAACTTTGCAGGAAATTCAAGGTCTGCGGATATTTTAGTATTCTGGAGTAATTGGAATTGGGCGTGGCAAAATGGCTCTACAGCGCCCCCTGGAACCAGCCCCTAGGTTTCCACATAACGGATTTTCATCAAAATCTGGATATAGGTGTATCGTGACCAGTCATGAAAAAAAGTCTCATGGAGCATTATGAAAAACGCAACAGGAAGTCCGCCATTTTGCTTTTAGTGGCCATTTTGGCAATATCCCACATTTTTACTTTTACGTACTTGTCCCAGGGCTTTCATCAGATCAACTTCAAATTCAGATGAGTGTCATCACAACAAGATGGAGATAAAAAATGATTGAGGGATTTTTTTTTTATCACACCGTGTGACCGTGGCATGCCGTTAAAAATTGGTTACACGCCATCAAAACACGGGCATCTGTATCTCGGACATACATGTTCCAATCAAGTCCAAACTAGACATGTAAGACAATAGTCCCCGCCTGATGACATCTATGCATAAATGATGACTTAAAACCACAGCGCCCCCTGGTGGCAACAGGAAATGTCTTGTTTTTTGCTTGTCTTACACTTGGATGAATTTCTCCTCATCCACTGACCTCAACCATGTCAAACTGTATCAAATGGGTCCCAAGACATTGACAATGAAGACATAAGATTACCGTGACTTTTCGTCAAACGCCATATGAATGGCGTGGCATTAAAGTTCATCAACTCGCCGTGAAACACGAAATTGCTGTAACTTCAGTGTTCATGATTCTATCTCTCTCAAACTACATGTGTGTAACAACAGCCCCCCCCTGAAGATATTCATATGGTTTTAAGAAATGGGCGTGGCAAAAAAACTGACCAGCGCCCCCTATAGGGCAACCCCGGCACTACGATGGCCGACATTTATACAAATCTATCGGGACATGTGTCGTTTCATAACAAACAAAAAAATATCTTGGATAGGTATGCTTGACCAAACAGGGAGGCCGCCATTTTGGATTAAGTGGCCATTTTTTTTCCATATTCCACATTTTTACTTGATGCACTTGTCCCAGGGCTTTCATCAGATTAACTTCAAATTAAGATCAGTGCCATCACAACAAGATGGAGATAAAAAGTGATTAAGAGACTGACCTTTCGTCACACCGTGTGACCGTGGCGTGGCGTCTTGAGTTTGATTAAACGCCATCAAAACACGAGGTTCTGTATCTCGGACATACATTGTCCAATCGAGTCCAAACTAGACATGTAAGACAAGGGTGCCATCCTGATGACATCTACACAGAAATTATGACTTGAAATTACAGCGCCCCCTGGTGGCTACAGGAAGTGACATGTTTTATACTTTGATGAACTGCTCCTGGCTGATTTACAATATACAGCTCAAATCAGATCAGTCAAGTCATTAGATCATGGTCAGAATTGTGACGTTTCCTCAAACCGTGTAAACATTGATGTGCGGCGAAGGATTTTCCTTCGCCAAAGGACACGATGTTATCATAACTCCACTGTGCATTGTCCTATCACTACAAAACTTCTGTCACATGGTCAGAGTCCAAGCCTGAACAGCTCTATGTGTCAATATTTCCTCAGTGTCATAGCGCCACCTACTGATTCGCCAGGAAACAGGAAGTACTTTGTTAATCCACTCTGCATTATCCAACCGGCTCCAAACTACTGACCTATGATCACAATCCTGAATAGAACAGCTCCATATATGAATATTAGTTCAGGATCATAGCGCCACCTATTGATCAGTGTGAAAATTAAGTTGCGGAAACATTGTCCAATTGACACAAAATTGCTCACGCTACATCAGAGCGCCTACATGAACAGATATATATGTCTGTGCGTAATAATAGTGATGGCGACCACCTACTGGCAAACCTACTGCCGCAGAGCGCAAAACGCATGCAACGTGGAGAAGTGCATGCTCGATCGATGATGTGCGCTTTGTCATCGATCGCTCTCTCCACGACCGCAACAGGCTTCAACGTGCGGGTGCTCGGGCCCGCAAGTGCTACAACGTAGCCCTAGTTATTATTATTATTTTTCATAGCTTAAATGAATTGGCTTTTTGAGGGCTTTAATGTGCTCAAAAAGTTGTAGGAGTTTGCAGTAAATTCGAAGGCGGCGTAAAATTACGTATTCTGGAGTATTTTGAAAAGGGCGTGGCAAAATGGCTCAAGAGCGCCACCTACGGAAAAGCCCCTCATTTAGCATTCACCGATCCTCAAAAAAAACAAAGATTATTGTGTATCATGACTAGATGCACAAAAAAGTCCATCAGTGCATTATGAATAACGCAACAGGAAGCCCGCCAGTTTGACTTTAGTGGCCATTTTGGTCATATTCCATATTTTTTCTTTGATGTACTTGTCGTACAGCTTTCATCAGATCAACTTCAAATTTAGACGATCGTCATCACAACAAATTGGAGATCTAAAGTTATTGAAGGATTACGTTTTAGCAAAACCGTCTGACCGTGGTGTGGCGTTAAAGTTTGATGAAACGCCATCAAAACACAACCTTCCATATTTCAGACATATTTTGTCCAATTGAGTCCAAACTAGACACATACGACAAGAGTCGCCACCAGAAGACATCGGTGCAGAAATTGTGACTTACAATCACAGCGCCCCCTGGTGGTAACACGAAATGTCTTGTTTTGGTACGTGTTATGTTTTTATGTACTACTCAGACAGCTTTCATCAGATCAACTTAAAAATTAGATGAGACTCTACAAAACAAGATGAAGATCTAAAGTTATCAGAATTTAAACTTTTCATCATACCGTGTGACCGTGGTGAGGTCTCAAAGTTCGACTAAACGCCAATATAAGCGAGCTTCTGTAACTTAGACATATTTTGTCCAATCGACTCCAAACTACACATATAAGACAAGAGTCGCGACCGGAAGACATCTACCTAGAAATCATGACTTAAAAGGAAAGCGCCCCCTGGTGGCATCAGGAAATGTCTTGTTTTGGTCATCTTACTCTTTGATGTATTTCCCTCCAGCCACTTTACTAAACCATGTCAAACTGTGTCAAATTGGTCTCAAGATATTGATAATGTAGGCATAACATTATTGTGACTTTTCATCATGCAGATTGTTAATGGCGTGGCATCAAAGTTCATCAGCTCACCATGACCAATGAAACCCATTTTAACAGAGTTACCCTGAACGCAGCATGAGACCGCTTTCGGTTTGTTACGTCTCACACTTGGATGTATTTCTCCTCATTCACTTTGCTAAACCATGTCAAACTGTGTCACATGGGTCTCAATATATTGATAATGTAGGCATAACATTGCTGTGAGTTTTCATCATGCGGATTATTCATAGCTTTGCAGCAGACTTCTTCAACTCGCCATGACAAACGAAGCTGCATTTAACACAGCTGCAAGTGAACGCCTCATGAGACTCTGAAAAAAGTTTCGTCATCACAAGCTGCGGAGCTGTGTATCACGAAGAACCGGAGAACGGTTGGCGAGTCTGGATGAGAGGACGGCGGCGGAGTCACTGTGGACGTTGTTCGCTCAGCAGGTTAGAGTGTGGGACGCACTCAAAGCTTTTTTCCCCCGTCCGTCGTGTCTTTTCCTGTGTGAACTCTGCCGCTCTCAACAGCAGCACTGGCTATGAGCTAGCTCCTGCTAGCTCCAACGAAGCATCTCTCAACTGCTACGTAAGTTAAACGGACACTTCTGACTGACTGTGATGATAAGCAAAAGAGACACTGTGGATGTGTGATGTGTTGTACTGCATTTGTTTGATCTGTTTACTAATACTAGCTCTAATAAATACTGTATAAATTATATTTTGCTCCTGAATTGAACTGTGTTAAAGGGGTTCACATGGAAAATATATGTTCAATTATGTAAAGGGTGATTTTTGTTACTATTATACTGATGGAGATTTAGCACTTGCTACACATTGTAAGAGCAGCTGTTCAAAGGAGCACTACGTCTTTTAAGGCTCTTTATTCAGAGTCACGGTGTTGATGTCCTGTCACGTGTTACAGTGAAAAATAACCGTGTCTCCCACCTTCAGTATTTAAATCGTTAATCTCAGACAGACTTCACTGAATTCTTTTGTTAAATATGAGTAAGTCATAGCCTTGTAACTTTACTAGAACAGACAGTGTCATACAGAGTTGTGGGCTTATATGCACTACCTATTTCCTAATCTGAAATGATTATGCTCTGATTAACTTTGAACTAATATTTTATTTTTACCATTTAAAAGTCTGTTAATTACTTAACCTGGCCCATGTATGACTTTACATATCTGTGTATTGGTTTCATGTTCCTCTAGAAGGTCCAACTTGACACACAACTTGAATCCAACCAGACTGAACACTGACTCCAGGTACAGACCTGATTTCATTACTTAAAAACAATCAAAGTATTGCACATAATACATAATGTATTAAATTATAATGCAATACTTTTAATGTGAAATAGCTCCATTAAAAACATTCATTGTCATGGTAGTGCACGTTTTAATCCAAAAGCATATTCAAATACACAGTTGAATATCCACAGAAAATAAGATTACACACTTTGTTCATATGTAACTCTTCCTCTACAATAATGACGATCACTTTCATGTTTCCTATCATTTTATTAGGGACAGACGAGCCTGAAGGACACAGCTGTGATGACCATGTTCTGTCTCTTATGGCAAAGCAGAAATATAAAACACTGGGTTCTTATCTAAAGTGTATCAAATCAGATCTCCACCATGTTGCTGCTGAGGACATCAGGTGCTGCAGTTCTTCATCTATGAAGAGAAACAACGCACTGTTAAAGAATGTTTTGTGTTGTGTATAAAGCACAACAGATTTCAGATAGAACTGTTGTACTGTGGTCTTGGTTTATATCCTCATGGTTAAATGTACATATTTTAAGTCCCTTCTGATAAAAGTGCTGAAAGAAATACAACATTGTACAAATACATAAAATGTCTTTCTACCTCATCAGTACTATTCAAGGTGATAATCTCCCACAGACCTATTGATAACAGTCCAAATCAAGTCTTTCCACTTCTCTCAGTGTGAAAACATAATTCTATAATTAATTTGAGAACTGTTTACAACACTGATGTGTGGAGATTAAAATCATACCTAAACTGTCTAATTCACTGTAAAACTCCATGACATTCGCAGGCCATCTGTAGTTAAGGGAGCAACGCATGGAGTGATGTGTAGATTACTAGTTTGATGATGCATGAGGAGAGGCGGTGGTCGAGTGGCAGAAACTTGGACTATGGGCAGAGAAGGTCTCTGGTTCGTCTTTGGTTCGACTCCATGGAGAGACAACAAAAGTCGAACCTGGATTGATCTGTCCAAAAATCCAAGAGTCTCCCTACCCTCTCTAGTGCCCATGAGCAAGGCACCTCACTCCCCCAACATCTGCTCCCCCGAGCGCCGTACATGGTCGCTCACTGCTCTGTGTGTCCTGCACCAGATGGGTAAAAAGCAGCGATTCAATTTCCCTACCTGCATGAGTGTGCCTTTGCATGTCTGTGCATGTGTTTGGGATGAATAAATGGATTTTAATCTTAATCTTTTAATCTTAATCAGTTGTCTTCCAGTTGACCAGCATGAAGCTGCAGATCTCCACCATGTTGCTGCTGGGGACATCAGGAGCTGCATTAATGAGGAGCAGAAGCGTACTGTTATGAATGTTTTGTGTTGTTTATGAAGCACTACTTATTTCAGCTAGAACCGATGTACTAGGGTCTGGGTTTGTATCCTAATGGTTAAATGCACATACTTTAAATCGCTTTTGATAAAACGTGACAAAGAAATACAACATTGTACACATAGATAAAATGTCTTTCTACCTCATCTGTAATATTCAAGGTGATGATCTCCCACAGAGCTGTTGATAACAGTCCACATCAAGTCTCTCCACTTCCCTCAGTGTGAAAACATAATTATATAATTAATTGGAGAAGTGTTTACAACACTGATGTGTGGACATTATAATGTTATCACTACTGTCTAATTCACTCTACAACTCCATGACAGACTAAATAAACGATGTGAAAATAGTAATGGCGGATATACCATCCTGTATCAGAATATTGGTGAAACAGTTACTATCACATGAAACGTACACGTGTAGCGTATTGATAGTAACTCATTAAAAAAAATAATGTCACAACCAAAACAAGACTGTCGAGTTATCTTGCTTCAATCTGTTCATTAGACGTGATAAATAAACGGTAACTTTTATAACAATTACATATTACAAAAAACTTGAGGCATGTAAGCATATGATGATAGATAAAGCAATAGGTTATGTTGGATAGTTTCAAGGTTACTTACCTCTAGTTCAGCACCAGCGGCTGGCCAGAAGAAGTGGAGCGATCTTCCTTGCCGCACAGGGCAAACGCAGGCAATGTGGAGACGAGCGCTTGGTCATCGAACGTTCTCTCTTCCCCGACCGCAACAGACTTGAAATTGCCTGTGCTCGGGCCCGTTAGTGCTACAACGTAGCCCTAGTTAGGGCCCGAGCACCGAATGGTGAGAGGCCCTATTGAATCTGTAAGGATTTTTATTATTATTATTAGGGCCCGAGCACCGAAATCGGTGGGAGGCCCTATTGAAATTGAAATGATTATTATTATTATTATTATTATTATTTTTCTTAGCTTAAATGAATTGGCTTTTTGAGGGCTTTAATGTGCTCAAAAAGTTGTAGGAGTTTGCAGTAAATTCGAAGGCGGCGTAAAATTACGTATTCTGGAGTATTTTGAAAAGGGCGTGGCAAAATGGCTCAAGAGCGCCACCTACGGAAAAGCCCCTCATTTAGCATTCACCGATCCTCAAAAAAAACAAAGATTATTGTGTATCATGACTAGATGCACAAAAAAGTCCATCAGTGCATTATGAATAACGCAACAGGAAGCCCGCCAGTTTGACTTTAGTGGCCATTTTGGTCATATTCCATATTTTTTCTTTGATGTACTTGTCGTACAGCTTTCATCAGATCAACTTCAAATTTAGACGATCGTCATCACAACAAATTGGAGATCTAAAGTTATTGAAGGATTACGTTTTAGCAAAACCGTCTGACCGTGGTGTGGCGTTAAAGTTTGATGAAACGCCATCAAAACACAAGCTTCCATATTTCAGACATATTTTGTCCAATTGAGTCCAAACTAGACACATTCGACAAGAGTCGCCACCAGAAGACATGGGTGCAGAAATTGTGACTTACAATCACAGCGCCCCCTGGTGGTAACGCGAAATGTCTTATTTTGGTACGTGTTATGTTTTTATGTACTACTCAGACAGCTTTCATCAGATCAACTTAAAAATTAGATGAGACTCTACAAAACAAGATGAAGATCTAAAGTTATCAGAATTTAAACTTTTCATCATACCGTGTGACCGTGGTGAGGTCTCAAAGTTCGACTAAACGCCAATATAAGCGAGCTTCTGTAACTTAGACATATTTTGTCCAATCGACTCCAAACTACACATATAAGAAAAGAGTCGCGACCGGAAGACATCTACCTAGAAATCATGACTTAAAAGGAAAGCGCCCCCTGGTGGCATCAGGAAATGTCTTGTTTTGGTCATCTTACTCTTTGATGTATTTCCCTCCAGCCACTTTACTAAACCATGTCAAACTGTGTCAAATTGGTCTCAAGATATTGATAATGTAGGCATAACATTATTGTGACTTTTCATCATGCAGATTGTTAATGGCGTGGCATCAAAGTTCATCAGCTCATCATGACCTATGAAACCCATTTTAACAGAGTTACCCTGAACGCAGCATGAGACCGCTTTCGGTTTGTTACGTCTCACACTTGGATGTATTTCTCCTCATTCACTTTGCTAAACCATGTCAAACTGTGTCACATGGGTCTCAATATATTGATAATGTAGGCATAACATTGCTGTGAGTTTTCATCATGCGGATTATTCATAGCTTTGCAGCAGACTTCTTCAACTCGCCATGACAAACGAAGCTGCATTTAACACAGCTGCAAGTGAACGCCTCATGAGTTACGTCGTCACAAGCTGCGGAGCTGTGTATCACGAAGAACCGGAGAACGGTTGGCGAGTCTGGATGAGAGGACGGCGGCGGAGTCACTGTGGACGTTGTTAGCTCAGCAGGTTAGAGTGTGGGACGCACTCAAAGCTTTTTTCCCCCGTCCGTCGTGTCTTTTCCTGTGTGAACTCTGCCTCTCTCAACAGCAGCACTGGCTATGAGCTAGCTCCTGCTAGCTCCAACGAAGCATCTCTCAACTGCTACGTAAGTTAAACGGACACTTCTGACTGACTGTGATGATAAGCAAAAGAGACACTGTGGATGTGTGATGTGTTGTACTGCATTTGTTTGATCTGTTTACTAATACTAGCTCTAATAAATACTGTATAAATTATATTTTGCTCCTGAATTGAACTGTGTTAAAGGGGTTCACATGGAAAATATATGTTCAATTATGTAAAGGGTGATTTTTGTTACTATTATACTAATGGAGATTTAGCACTTGCTACACATTGTAAGAGCAGCTGTTCAAAGGAGCACTACGTCTTTTAAGGCTCTTTATTCAGAGTCACGGTGTTGATGTCCTGTCACGTGTTACAGTGAAAAATAACCGTGTCTCCCACCTTCAGTATTTAAATCGTTAATCTCAGACAGACTTCACTGAATTCTTTTGTTAAATATGAGTAAGTCATAGCCTTGTAACTTTACTACAACAGACAGTGTCATACAGAGTTGTGGGCTTATATGCACTACCTATTTCCTAATCTGAAATGATTATGCTCTGATTAACTTTGAACTAATATTTTATTTTTACCATTTAAAAGTCTGTTAATTACTTAACCTGGCCCATGTATGACTTTACATATCTGTGTATTGGTTTCATGTTCCTCTAGAAGGTCCAACTTGACACACAACTTGAATCCAACCAGACTGAACACTGACTCCAGGTACAGACCTGATTTCATTACTTAAAAACAATCAAAGTATTGCACATAATACATAATGTATTAAATTATAATGCAATACTTTTAATGTGAAATAGCTCCATTAAAAACATTCATTGTCATGGTAGTGCACGTTTTAATCCAAAAGCATATTCAAATACACAGTTGAATATCCACAGAAAATAAGATTACACACTTTGTTCATATGTAACTCTTCCTCTACAATAATGACGATCACTTTCATGTTTCCTATCATTTTATTAGGGACAGACGAGCCTGAAGGACACAGCTGTGATGACCATGTTCTGTCTCTTATGGCAAAGCAGAAATATAAAACACTGGGTTCTTATCTAAAGTGTATCAAATCAGATCTCCACCATGTTGCTGCTGAGGACATCAGGTGCTGCAGTTCTTCATCTATGAAGAGAAAAAATGCACTGTTAAAGAATGTTTTGTGTTGTGTATAAAGCACAACAGATTTCAGATAGAACTGTTGTACTGTGGTCTTGGTTTATATCCTCATGGTGAAATGTACATATTTTAAGTCCCTTCTGATAAAAGTGCTGAAAGAAATACAACATTGTACAAATACATAAAATGTCTTTCTACCTCATCAGTACTATTCAAGGTGATAATCTCCCACAGACCTATTGATAACAGTCCAAATCAAGTCTTTCCACTTCTCTCAGTGTGAAAACATAATTCTATAATTAATTTGAGAACTGTTTACAACACTGATGTGTGGAGATTAAAATCATACCTAAACTGTCTAATTCACTGTAAAACTCCATGACATTCGCAGGCCATCTGTAGTTAAGGGAGCAACGCATGGAGTGATGTGTAGATTACTAGTTTGATGATGCATGAGGAGAGGCGGTGGTCGAGTGGCAGAAACTTGGACTATGGGCAGAGAAGGTCTCTGGTTCGTCTTTGGTTCGACTCCATGGAGAGACAACAAAAGTCGAACCTGGATTGATCTGTCCAAAAATCCAAGAGTCTCCCTACCCTCTCTAGTGCCCATGAGCAAGGCACCTCACTCCCCCAACATCTGCTCCCCCGAGCGCCGTACATGGTCGCTCACTGCTCTGTGTGTCCTGCACCAGATGGGTAAAAAGCAGCGATTAAATTTCCCTACCTGCATGAGTGTGCCTTTGCATGTCTGTGCATGTGTTTGGGATGAATAAATGGATTTTAATCTTAATCTTTTAATCTTAATCAGTTGTCTTCCAGTTGACCAGCATGAAGCTGCAGATCTCCACCATGTTGCTGCTGGGGACATCAGGAGCTGCATTAATGAGGAGCAGAAGCGTACTGTTATGAATGTTTTGTGTTGTTTATGAAGCACTACTTATTTCAGCTAGAACCGATGTACTAGGGTCTGGGTTTGTATCCTAATGGTTAAATGCACATACTTTAAATCGCTTTTGATAAAACGTGACAAAGAAATACAACATTGTACACATAGATAAAATGTCTTTCTACCTCATCTGTAATATTCAAGGTGATGATCTCCCACAGAGCTGTTGATAACATTCCACATCAAGTCTCTCCACTTCCCTCAGTTTGAAAACATAATTATATAATTAATTGGAGAAGTGTTTACAACACTGATGTGTGGACATTATAATGTTATCACTACTGTCTAATTCACTCTACAACTCCATGACAGACTAAATAAACGATGTGAAAATAGTAATGGCGGATATACCATCCTGTATCAGAATATTGGTGAAACAGTTACTATCACATGAAACGTACACGTGTAGCGTATTGATAGTAACTCATTAAAAAAAATAATGTCACAACCAAAACAAGACTGTCGAGTTATCTTGCTTCAATCTGTTCATTAGACGTGATAAATAAACGGTAACTTTTATAACAATTACATATTACAAAAAACTTGAGGCATGTAAGCATATGATGATAGATAAAGCAATAGGTTATGTTGGATAGTTTCAAGGTTACTTACCTCTAGTTCAGCACCAGCGGCTGGCCAGAAGAAGTGGAGCGATCTTCCTTGCCGCACAGGGCAAACGCAGGCAATGTGGAGACGAGCGCTTGGTCATCGAACGTTCTCTCTTCCCCGACCGCAACAGACTTGAAATTGCCTGTGCTCGGGCCCGTTAGTGCTACAACGTAGCCCTAGTTATTATTATTATTATTATTATTATTATTATTATTATTAGGGCCCGAGCACCGAATGGTGAGAGGCCCTATTGAATCTGTAAGGATTTTTATTATTATTATTATTATTATTATTATTATTATTATTTCCCTTTGGGGGGCTTTTTCAGGGTCTAGACATGCTCAAAAAGTTATGAAACTTTGCAGGAAATTCAAGGTCTGCGGATATTTTAGTATTCTGGAGTAATTGGAATTGGGCGTGGCAAAATGGCTCTACAGCGCCCCCTGGAACCAGCCCCTAGGTTTCCACATAACGGATTTTCATCAAAATCTGGATATAGGTGTATCGTGACCAGTCATGAAAAAAAGTCTCATGGAGCATAATGAAAAACGCAACAGGAAGTCCGCCATTTTGCTTTTAGTGGCCATTTTGGCAATATCCCACATTTTTACTTTTACGTACTTGTCCCAGGGCTTTCATCAGATCAACTTCAAATTCAGATGAGTGTCATCACAACAAGATGGAGATAAAAAATGATTGAGGGATTTTTTTTTTATCACACCGTGTGACCGTGGCATGGCGTTAAAAATTGGTTACACGCCATCAAAACACGGGCATCTGTATCTCGGACATACATGTTCCAATCAAGTCCAAACTAGACATGTAAGACAATAGTCCCCGCCTGATGACATCTATGCATAAATGATGACTTAAAACCGCAGCGCCCCCTGGTGGCAACAGGAAATGTCTTGTTTTTTGCTTGTCTTACACTTGGATGAATTTCTCCTCATCCACTGACCTCAACCATGTCAAACTGTATCAAATGGGTCCCAAGACATTGACAATGAAGACATAAGATTACCGTGACTTTTCGTCAAACGCCATATGAATGGCGTGGCATTAAAGTTCATCAACTCGCTGTGAAACACGAAATTGCTGTAACTTCAGTGTTCATGATTCTATCTCTCTCAAACTACATGTGTGTAACAACAGCCCCCCCCTGAAGATATTCATATGGTTTTAAGAAATGGGCGTGGCAAAAAAACTGACCAGCGCCCCCTATAGGGCAACCCCGGCACTACGATGGCCGACATTTATACAAATCTATCGGGACATGTGTCGTTTCATAACAAACAAAAAAATATCTTGGATAGGTATGCTTGACCAAACAGGGAGGCCGCCATTTTGGATTAAGTGGCCATTTTTTTTCCATATTCCACATTTTTACTTGATGCACTTGTCCCAGGGCTTTCATCAGATTAACTTCAAATTAAGATCAGTGCCATCACAACAAGATGGAGATAAAAAGTGATTAAGAGATTGACCTTTCGTCACACCGTGTGACCGTGGCGTGGCGTCTTGAGTTTGATTAAACGCCATCAAAACACGAGGTTCTGTATCTCGGACATACATTGTCCAATCGAGTCCAAACTAGACACGTAAGACAAGGGTGCCATCCTGATGACATCTACACAGAAATTATGACTTGAAATTACAGCGCCCCCTGGTGGCTACAGGAAGTGACATGTTTTATACTTTGATGAACTGCTCCTGGCTGATTTACAATATACAGCTCAAATCAGATCAGTCAAGTCATTAGATCATGGTCAGAATTGTGACGTTTCCTCAAACCGTGTAAACATTGATGTGCGGCTAAGGATTTTCCTTCGCCAAAGGACACGATGTTATCATAACTCCACTGTGCATTGTCCTATCACTACAAAACTTCTGTCACATGGTCAGAGTCCAAGCCTGAACAGCTCTATGTGTCAATATTTCCTCAGTGTCATAGCGCCACCTACTGATTCGCCAGGAAACAGGAAGTACTTTGTTAATCCACTCTGCATTATCCAACCGGCTCCAAACTACTGACCTAAGATCACAATACTGATCTGAACAGCTCCACATATAAATATTAGTTCAGGGTCATAGCGCCACCTACTGATCAGTGTGAAAATTAAGTTGTGTTAACATTGTCCAATTGACACAAAATTGCTCACGCTACATCAGAGCGCCTACATGAACAGATATATATGTCTGTGCGTAATAATAGTGATGGCGCCACCTACTGGCAAACCTACTGCCGCAGAGCGCAAAACGCATGCAACGTGGAGAAGTGCATGCTCGATCGATGATGTGCGCTTGGTCATCGATCGCTCTCTCCACCGACCGCAACAGGCTTCAACGTGCGGGTGCTCGGGCCCGCAAGTGCTACAACGTAGCCCTAGTTATTATTATTTTTCTTAGCTTAAATGAATTGGCTTTTTGAGGGCTTTAATGTGCTCAAAAAGTTGTAGGAGTTTGCAGTAAATTCGAAGGCGGCGTAAAATTACGTATTCTGGAGTATTTTGAAAAGGGCGTGGCAAAATGGCTCAAGAGCGCCACCTACGGAAAAGCCCCTCATTTAGCATTCACCGATCCTCAAAAAAAACAAAGATTATTGTGTATCATGACTAGATGCACAAAAAAGTCCATCAGTGCATTATGAATAACGCAACAGGAAGCCCGCCAGTTTGACTTTAGTGGCCATTTTGGTCATATTCCATATTTTTTCTTTGATGTACTTGTCGTACAGCTTTCATCAGATCAACTTCAAATTTAGACGATCGTCATCACAACAAATTGGAGATCTAAAGTTATTGAAGGATTACGTTTTAGCAAAACCGTCTGACCGTGGTGTGGCGTTAAAGTTTGATGAAACGCCATCAAAACACAAGCTTCCATATTTCAGACATATTTTGTCCAATTGAGTCCAAACTAGACACATTCGACAAGAGTCGCCACCAGAAGACATGGGTGCAGAAATTGTGACTTACAATCACAGCGCCCCCTGGTGGTAACGCGAAATGTCTTGTTTTGGTACGTGTTATGTTTTTATGTACTACTCAGACAGCTTTCATCAGATCAACTTAAAAATTAGATGAGACTCTACAAAACAAGATGAAGATCTAAAGTTATCAGAATTTAAACTTTTCATCATACCGTGTGACCGTGGTGAGGTCTCAAAGTTCGACTAAACGCCAATATAAGCGAGCTTCTGTAACTTAGACATATTTTGTCCAATCGACTCCAAACTACACATATAAGACAAGAGTCGCGACCGGAAGACATCTACCTAGAAATCATGACTTAAAAGGAAAGCGCCCCCTGGTGGCATCAGGAAATGTCTTGTTTTGGTCATCTTACTCTTTGATGTATTTCCCTCCAGCCACTTTACTAAACCATGTCAAACTGTGTCAAATTGGTCTCAAGATATTGATAATGTAGGCATAACATTATTGTGACTTTTCATCATGCAGATTGTTAATGGCGTGGCATCAAAGTTCATCAGCTCACCATGACCAATGAAACCCATTTTAACAGAGTTACCCTGAACGCAGCATGAGACCGCTTTCGGTTTGTTACGTCTCACACTTGGATGTATTTCTCCTCATTCACTTTGCTAAACCATGTCAAACTGTGTCACATGGGTCTCAATATATTGATAATGTAGGCATAACATTGCTGTGAGTTTTCATCATGCGGATTATTCATAGCTTTGCAGCAGACTTCTTCAACTCGCCATGACAAACGAAGCTGCATTTAACACAGCTGCAAGTGAACGCCTCATGAGACTCTGAAAAAGTTACGTCGTCACAAGCTGCGGAGCTGTGTATCACGAAGAACCGGAGAACGGTTGGCGAGTCTGGATGAGAGGACGGCGGCGGAGTCACTGTGGACGTTGTTCGCTCAGCAGGTTAGAGTGTGGGACTCAAAGCTTTTTTCCCCTCTCCCGTTGTGTCTTTTCCTGTGTGAACTCTGCCGCTCTCAACAGCAGCACTGGCTATGAGCTAGCTCCTGCTAGCTCCAACGAAGCATCTCTCAACTGCTACGTAAGTTAAACGGACACTTCTGACTGACTGTGATGATAAGCAAAAGAGACACTGTGGATGTGTGATGTGTTGTACTGCATTTGTTTGATCTGTTTACTAATACTAGCTCTAATAAATACTGTATAAATTATATTTTGCTCCTGAATTGAACTGTGTTAAAGGGGTTCACATGGAAAATATATGTTCAATTATTTAAGGGTGATTTTTGTTACTATTATACTAATGGAGATTTAGCACTTGCTACACATTGTAAGAGCAGCTGTTCAAAGGAGCCCTACGTCTTTTAAGGCTCTTTATTCAGAGTCACGGTGTTGATGTCCTGTCACGTGTTACAGTGAAAAATAACCGTGTCTCCCACCTTCAGTATTTAAATCGTTAATCTCAGACAGACTTCACTGAATTCTTTTGGTAAATATGAGTAAGTCATAGCCTTGTACCTTTACTAGAACAGACAGTGTCATACAGAGTTGTGGGCTTATATGCACTACCTATTTCCTAATCTGAAATGATTATGCTCTGATTAACTTTGAACTAATATTTTATTTTTACCATTTAAAAGTCTGTTAATTACTTAACCTGGCCCATGTATGACTTTACATATCTGTGTATTGGTTTCATGTTCCTCTAGAAGGTCCAACTTGACACACAACTTGAATCCAACCAGACTGAACACTGACTCCAGGTACAGACCTGATTTCATTACTTAAAAACAATCAAAGTATTGCACATAATACATAATGTATTAAATTATAATGCAATACTTTTAATGTGAAATAGCTCCATTAAAAACATTCATTGTCATGGTAGTGCACGTTTTAATCCAAAAGCATATTCAAATACACAGTTGAATATCCACAGAAAATAAGATTACACACTTTGTTCATATGTAACTCTTCCTCTACAATAATGACGATCACTTTCATGTTTCCTATCATTTTATTAGGGACAGACGAGCCTGAAGGACACAGCTGTGATGACCATGTTCTGTCTCTTATGGCAAAGCAGAAATATAAAACACTGGGTTCTTATCTAAAGTGTATCAAATCAGATCTCCACCATGTTGCTGCTGAGGACATCAGGTGCTGCAGTTCTTCATCTATGAAGAGAAAAAACGCACTGTTAAAGAATGTTTTGTGTTGTGTATAAAGCACAACAGATTTCAGATAGAACTGTTGTACTGTGGTCTTGGTTTATATCCTCATGGTGAAATGTACATATTTTAAGTCCCTTCTGATAAAAGTGCTGAAAGAAATACAACATTGTACAAATACATAAAATGTCTTTCTACCTCATCAGTACTATTCAAGGTGATAATCTCCCACAGACCTATTGATAACAGTCCAAATCAAGTCTTTCCACTTCTCTCAGTGTGAAAACATAATTCTATAATTAATTTGAGAACTGTTTACAACACTGATGTGTGGAGATTAAAATCATACCTAAACTGTCTAATTCACTGTAAAACTCCATGACATTCGCAGGCCATCTGTAGTTAAGGGAGCAACGCATGGAGTGATGTGTAGATTACTAGTTTGATGATGCATGAGGAGAGGCGGTGGTCGAGTGGCAGAAACTTGGACTATGGGCAGAGAAGGTCTCTGGTTCGTCTTTGGTTCGACTCCATGGAGAGACAACAAAAGTCGAACCTGGATTGATCTGTCCAAAAATCCAAGAGTCTCCCTACCCTCTCTAGTGCCCATGAGCAAGGCACCTCACTCCCCCAACATCTGCTCCCCCGAGCGCCGTACATGGTCGCTCACTGCTCTGTGTGTCCTGCACCAGATGGGTAAAAAGCAGCGATTAAATTTCCCTACCTGCATGAGTGTGCCTTTGCATGTCTGTGCATGTGTTTGGGATGAATAAATGGATTTTAATCTTAATCTTTTAATCTTAATCAGTTGTCTTCCAGTTGACCAGCATGAAGCTGCAGATCTCCACCATGTTGCTGCTGGGGACATCAGGAGCTGCATTAATGAGGAGCAGAAGCGTACTGTTATGAATGTTTTGTGTTGTTTATGAAGCACTACTTATTTCAGCTAGAACCGATGTACTAGGGTCTGGGTTTGTATCCTAATGGTTAAATGCACATACTTTAAATCGCTTTTGATAAAACGTGACAAAGAAATACAACATTGTACACATAGATAAAATGTCTTTCTACCTCATCTGTAATATTCAAGGTGATGATCTCCCACAGAGCTTTTGATAACAGTCCACATCAAGTCTCTCCACTTCCCTCAGTGTGAAAACATAATTAAATAATTAATTGGAGAAGTGTTTACAACACTGATGTGTGGACATTATAATGTTATCACTACTGTCTAATTCACTCTACAACTCCATGACAGACTAAATAAACGATGTGAAAATAGTAATGGCGGATATACCATCCTGTATCAGAATATTGGTGAAACAGTTACTATCACATGAAACGTACACGTGTAGCGTATTGATAGTAACTCATTAAAAAAAATAATGTCACAACCAAAACAAGACTGTGGAGTTATCTTGCTTCAATCTGTTCATTAGACGTGATAAATAAACGGTAACTTTTATAACAATTACATATTACAAAAAACTTGAGGCATGTAAGCATATGATGATAAAGCAATAGGTTATGTTGGATAGTTTGAAGGTTACTTACCTCTAGTTCAGCACCAGCGGCTGGCCAGAAGAAGTGGAGCGATCTTCCTTGCCGCACAGGGCAAACGCAGGCCAAACGCATGTGGAGACGAGCGCTTGGTCATCGAACGTTCTCTCTTCCCCGACCGCAACAGACTTGAAATTGCCTGTGCTCGGGCCCGTTAGTGCTACAACGTAGCCCTAGTTATTATTATTATTATTATTATTTCCCTTTGGGGGGCTTTTTCAGGGTCTAGACATGCTCAAAAAGTTGTGAAACTTTGCAGGACATTCAAGGTCTGCGGATATTTTAGATTTCTGGAGAAATTTGACTTGGGCGCGGCAAAATGGCTCAACAGCGCCCCCTGGAACCAGCCCCTAGGTTTCCCCTTCTTCGATCTTCACCAAAATTGGGACATAGGTGTATCGTGAGCAGTCATGAAAAAAAGTCTCAAGGAGCATTATGAAAAAAGCAACAGGAAGTCCGCCATTTTTAATTTAGTGTCCATTTTAGCCATATTCCACTTTTTTTGTTTTATGTACTTGTCGTAGAGCTTTCATCTGATCAACTTCAAATTCAGATGAGTGTCATCACAACAACATTGAGAAAAAAATGATCAAGGGAATTTTTTTTCGTCACACCGTGTGACCGTGGCGTGGCGTCAAAGTTTGATTAAACGCCATCAAAACACGAGCATCTCTATCTCGAACATACATGGTCAAATCGAGTCCAAACTAGACATGTAAGACAAGAGTCCTGGCCTGATGACATCTACACAGAAATTATGACTTGAAATCACAGTGCCCCCTGGTGGCAACAGGAAATGTCTTTTTTTTTGCATGTCTTACACTTGGATGTATTTCTCCTCATCCATTGACCTCAACCATGTCAAACTTTATCAAATGGGTCTCAAGACATTGATAATGAAGGCATAAGATAACTGTAACTTTTCGTCAAACGCCATATTAAAGGCGGGGCATCAAAGTTCATCAACTCGCCGCGAAACACGAAATTGCTGTAACTTCAGTGTTAATGGTTCTAAAGTTTGATTAAACGCCATCAAAACACTAGCATCTGTATCTTGAACATACATGGTCCAATCGAGTCCAAACTAGACATGTAAGACAAGAGTCCCGGCCTGATGACATCTACAAAGAAATCATGATTTGAAATAGCAGTGCCCCCTGGTGGCTACAGGAAGTGACATGTTTTATATTTTGATGAACTGCTCCTGGCTGCTTTACAATATACAGCTCAAATGACCTCAGTCAAGTCATTGGATCAAGGTCAGAATTGTGACATTTCCTCAAACCATGTAAACATTGATGTATGGCGAAGGATCATCCTTCGCCAGACAAGGCGATGTTTTCATAAGTCCACTGTGCATTGTCCTATTACTACCACACTTCTGTCACATGATAATTGTACAAGCCTGAACAGCTCTGTGTCAATATTTCCTCAGTGTAATAGCGCCACCTACTGATTCGCCAGGAAACAGGAAGTACTTTTTTAATCTACTCTGCATTATCCAACCGGCTCCAAACTACTGACCTATAATCACAATACTGATCTGAGCAGCTCCACATATAAATATTAGTTCAGGGTCATAGCTCCATCTACTAATCAGTGTGAAATTTACGTTGTGATAAAATTGTCCAATTGACACAAAATTGCTCACGCTATATCAGAACGGCTACTTGAACAGATCTATATGTCTGTGTGTAATAATAGTGATGGCGCCACCTACTGGCAAACCTACTTTCACAGAGCGCAAAATGGATGCAACGCGGAGACATGCGATTAGTCATCGATCGCTCTCTCCACCGACCATAACAGGCTTCAACGTGCGGGTGCTCGGGCCCGCCAGTGCTACAACGTAGCCCTAGTTCTACATAGTTTCTATCACATAAATGTAACTGTAATCTCTTGACAACTGAAACCATCAAAAGAGGTCAGTGTGGCCTTGACCTTTTGACTTTAAGACAAATACACAGTTGGACAACCCGAAAACATGCAGTAATGCCTCCGGCGACTCACTATTGCAAAGGCATTAAAATGTTAGTATAGTAGACTGAATTTTATTGGTGTTAAATTGGACATCTTGTATGGGTACACAAACAAATATATTTGGTTTCACATTTTAGATGGCATAAGCAGAGACATCAACTCAGGAAAAATAATTCTGTAGAAAAGAAAGCCTTGTATGTGTGTATATATACATACACACAAACGCACTATCAAAATTTTTTTTTTATCATATATTCTCAGGTAGTAGTGAGGCATTTACGGAGACTGGATGTGAGGGCCTACTCTGCATGCTAAAGAGAAGATTGCACAGACTTCAAGCCCAGCAGGCTGCAGCAGGTTTGGATGACTCCTCTGAAGAGGAAAACATGGCAAGGTACTTTTCCACTGATGAAGAAATGTGAGTGCTGTGATAAGGTAATCTCTGCTGCAATGCTACTGTTGCTACTGCCTGGTATTAGCTTGGTGTTTGGTAGCTGTTAGCTTAAGCATATTTCGTTTTTAGCGGCCTGTCTGACGTTTATTTAAAAAAAAAATCCTCTTCATAATTTAACACTATGGTTTGTTTGCGTCCTTCAGTTCTTCTCAAGTGAAGCTGAACAGGTGTTCTCCAGCTCCATGGTCCCTCCTGCAGCACCTGCTCCTGATGCTAACCTCATGTCTCCATCACACCAAGCAGCAAACCTGGATTGACAGGTGCAGTCTGGTACCTCTGAGTTCAACAACAGGGCAACAACAGGCCTTGCAAGAAACCACAGACAGATGCTGTCTAGTTTTCTACTTAAACAGGAAACACGCCTGGAAAGATGTGATGTATGCAAATGTAACCCCACCTTGACCTTGTAACTGAGCTTTTGAATAAATACACTGTATACGGGAAGTACCGTCGAAGTTGGCTGCGACCTACTCAAAGGTGCGGACTTCCCTTGCAAGTAAAAACTACGTACGAGTGTATGTGTGGTTTTTGATTTGTGGTTTCTTACAACATTGATACATGTCTGGGTGAAATTCCCTCGACATTTTTAGTCCTTCGAGCCGGATGCCAACCGATCCAGACAAAGGGAGCAGATCGAGAGGGAACTGAGGACTGTGCACAGCCCTTAGAACAAAGTCCTGTGGAGTGAGTTCGACCTGACCTGTTCCTTGGACTGGAGTGACGGCATCCGAACAAAAAGAAGACGAATCAAACAGGTACGACATGACACAATTGTAAAGACGAGGTTAGAGTCCTGTGTCAAAGACGTGGTTTGAGTCCCGCGTCAAAGACAGGGTTAGAGTCCCGTGTCAAAGACGGAGTTAAGTCTTGCGCCAAAAACGGGGTTCGAGTCCCGCATCTCAAAAAAGAATAAAATAAAAATAATAAAAAAACAGAAATAAAAATATCTAAACGTATTTGCAACACGTTTGGATATATGGTGGTGGGGAGTGAATGTGTGAATGAATGGTCTGACAGTGAAGAGTGTAAAACACACGACAGGACTTCTGGGATTAAACCCCAAGAGAGAGACCGGACTGCACCCTAAGTGTGGCCTAGAAGCTTGTTTCTCTGGAAGTGTTGTGTGGCCCAGCGAGGAATTCTCTGTTACTGAAAGACAACTTGTAAACTTAAAACAATGGGAAATTGTTACACAAAGCCCGGACCCCTAGAGGGGGACGCAAAATATATGAAAAGGTATGAACCTCAAAGTGTTAAATACCTTGGAAAATGGGAAAAACAATATGAATTTAAAGGGAAATTAGATGTTGGTGAATGTACCGAACTGGTACGGCGTTTACAATTTAAAAGTTGTATTAAAAAAAAAAAGAACCCAGTGAGGAGCACCAATGTGCTCGACTCTGATTAGAGCAGGCACAAAGACATAAAAACGGACAAAAGACTAAATCAGAGAGTTTAGCGGTCGAAAGGCCAGAAGATCTAGAAACTGGGGGACGCCGAAGGCAAAATGTCAATCGCTTTCCCCAAGGTCCTCCAGTGAGAGAGGCAGATCACAAACGATGTCCCTCTACACAACCGCCCTACTCAGATCTAACGGGGGAAGATGATGAACCTCAGGGCGCTGCGGGAGAGAGACTTTACCGCCACTGAATCAAGACGACATGTCCAATTCATCCATGCCGTCCGGGGTAAAAAGTAAATTGCGAGGTGCCGGAGGTAAATTTGAGTGGAGTAAGGATTTGCAAGGAGGATTGTTAAAAATAGATGAAGAAAATACTGACGCTTATCCACTAATAGAAGTAGCATTCCCGCTCATGATCCTGCTAATAATCAATCCCAACCAACAATACGAGTATTCAGAACTTGGACACAAAGTGATGTTAAAGCCGCAGTGGAGGGAGTACGATCATACAAAGTGAATGTCGTAGAATGTGGGGAGGACATCATGGGTCTGATGAACATGTATCATTTAAATGGTACAGAAATGCAACAAGTCCTGATGCAGATTTTTGGGCCAAATTGGATGAGAATCCAGGGAAATTGGACCCAGATGGCACCAGCAGTGGGTGCAGCTCGTCCGCTCCCACTGGCAGCTGACTCCCCAGCACTGCAACAGGCTGTGGAAGGTGTCATAGCTAGAGCAACACAAACGTTCACTCGACACGCTGATTATGGACTAATTGGTCAGACAAAACAAAAAGATGATGAATTGGTAGCAGATTTTCGACCAAGATTCGAAAAGGTTTTTAAAGTCTTATTTGCATGTTGATCATAACATTTCCAGCAGATGCCTTAATATAATGTTTGTGCACAATAATCAATCAATCAATCAAATTTTATTTGTATAGCCCATATTCACAAATTACAATTCGTCTCATAGGGCTTTAACAGGGTGTGACATCCTCTGTCCTTAACCCTCAGCAAGAGTAAGGAAAAACTACTAAAAACCCTTTTAACAGGGTAAAAATACGTAGAAACCTCACAGCGAGCCACATGTGAGGGATCCCTCTCCCAGGACAGACAGAAGTGCAATAGATGCCACGTGTAGGAGAACATCATCAATAATCAAAGTCTCTAGCAGCATTTGATGAGGGTAGACATCCAAAGGACAACCCCAACATGACATGCCAAGCAGTCCGGCTGCAAGCACAGTCCATGCTCAGCAACCATCCAGACCACGATCCACCATCCAGACCAGACGCCACTCCAGTCCTCAGTCACCGTCCACCGCCGCCCACCAGGACCCATCACAAGCCACCATCGCGGCCCTGGTCCACCGCCCGTGCCCAATGCCAACGCGACACAGGGTCCGCCACCAGCACCACGATCAGCCCACATGACTCAGAATCCGCCACACTGGATCCAACACTGCGACCCCCGGTGCGCGATCCACAAGCCGCAATCCATGGTGCGGCCACAGAGGCCCTGGATCTGCGGGAGATAAAGCAAAGGGATTCCGGGGAAGGGGGATAGGGATGGAGAAAAGGAAGGAGAAGCTGGAAAGAGAAGTTCTGTGTGTCAAGTGTCATAAAATAGAACAAGTAACATTCTGGCGCACTAATTAGCTCTAACTATAAGCTTTATCAAAAAGGAAGGTTTTTTGAATTCTGGGAGCAGAGTGCTTTAGCGGGTTTATAAGGTATTAACAGCTCTTTAAGGTAAAAAGGCGCTATATAATTAAGGGCCTTGAATGTGAGGAGGAGAATTTTTAATTCTATTCTAGATTTAACTGGAAGCCAGTGTAGCGATGCTAATACTGGAGAAATGTGCTCTCTTCTCTTTGTTCTCGTCAGGACACGTGCTGCGGCATTTTGGACAAGCTGTAGAGTCTTTAACGACTTACTGCTGGAGCCTGATAATAATGAATTACAATAGTCCAGTCTCGATGTAACAAAGGCGTGGACTAGGTTTTCTGCATCTTTTTGTGAAAGGACATGTCTAACTTTTTTAAATATTATGCAAGTGGAAAAAAGCGGTCCTAGAAATTTGTTTTAAGTGACTATTCCCAACACTCCCAAGTTCCTGACTGTTTCATTGGAAGCAAGGGCAATGTCGTCTAGCGCAGCTATATCATTAGATAATGTATCTCTGAGGTGTTTGGGGCCAAGTATTATAACCTCTGTTTTGTCTGAGTTTAATAAGAGAAAATTGCGGGTCATCCTGGTTTTTATGTCCTTGAGACATATTCGAAGTTTAGGTAATTGATTACTTTGTTCAGGTTTTATTGACAAATATAACTGGGTGTCATCCGCATAGCAGTGGAAATTTACCGAATGTGTCCTGATAATGTTTCCTAGCTGAAGCATATAAAATGAGAATAAAATTGGGCCGAGCACAGAGCTCTGTGGAACACCATGGTTAACTTTGGTGCGCACAGATGACTCATCATTAATTTGCACGAATTGGGAGCGATCAGAAAAATACGATTTAAACCAGTTAAGGGCGGTTCCATTAATGTTAATTAACTGTTTGAGTCTTTGTAATAAAATTTGATGGTCAATTGTGTCGAATGCTGAACAGAACAAGGACAGACACAAGTCCCTGATCTGAGGCTATTAAAAGGAAATTAGTGACTTTTGCCAAGGCTGTCTCTGTACTATGATTGGCTCTAAACCCCGATTGAAAGTCTTCATATGTATTATTTTCCTGGAGACACTCACACAGCTGATTGGCTACAGCTTTTTCTAAGATTTTAGAAATGAAGGGGAGATTAGATATTGGCCTTTAATTGGCTAAAACCTCTGGGTTTTTTGAGTAGGGGTTTGATGACAGCTTTTTCAAAAGACTGTGGTACATAACCTGATGATACTGACAGATTGATAATGTTAAGTAACAAACTATCAATTAGGGGCAGAATTTCTTTAAGTAATTTTGTAGGAATGGGATCTAAGATACAGGTTGTTGGTTTAGAACCTGAGATTATTTTGGTAAACTGATCACGGGTGATCAGAGAGAAGCTGTCTAAGTAATGGGAAGGATTCTCAACCGTTTCTGAGATCTCTGTTGTTGGGAGGGTATTAGTGCAAATTGAGGGCAGGAGATGGTTGATTTTATTTCTAATAGTTTGAATTTTGTCATTAAAAAAAGTCATAAAGATATTGCTATTTAGGGATCGAGGAATACTGGGTTCGGTGGAGGTGTGACTCTCTGTCAGCCTGGCTACAGTGCTGAAGAGAACCTGGGGTTGTTTTTATTCTCTTCTATTAGTTTTGAATAGTAGGCGGCTCTTGCTTTGTGGAGAGCCTTTTTATATTCTTTAACACTATTCTTCCAGTCTATGAGGTTTTCAACATAGTTGCTGGAGCGCCACTTCCTTTCTAGTTTTCTAGATAACATTTGTCTGGGAATTATACCAAGGAGCTAATTTACTATGTTTGACATTTTTCTTTTTTAATCCAAATTGACATGATATCGTTGAGTAATGGTAGAGAAATACACTCCTTATTAATCTAAAGCATTCATAAATCAAATTCATGTTTATATTTATAATGTAGCGTCCCTCAATGATGAGCTAAGCGTCTTGAACTGGTTTCAACAACCATGTATTCACCTCCCAGGTAGCACAGGCTACGGTGGGCTGAACCATGTGGCTAACAATGGCGTATTAGCTGAAGAATAGCATCCATTGTGTGTATCAACGGACTCCGCATCCGCTGTCTCAGCACTCGGACTGTAAACCTTGATCGTAACGATCTTTAAAAACAATAAACTACTTACCTGACAGAAGGAAAATGACATTGTGGCCTTCCAAGCGCACCAGCTATTCAACTCAGCACTGAGTTAAATGGACCGGATGTTTACAATCCACACGTCCGGTCCGCTCGCCTAGTCCGTCCGTGGCGCAGTCGGTCCCCCTTCGGGATGAACGGTCTCGCAGGATCCTTCGCATTAGAGGTGTAATCTAGCCTCAAATATTAATATTATATAACTCGAATAACATTCACATCCCTGAACGACACCACGCAGGGACGGTGATTTTAACAGCACGCTGCGCCGTGCTGGCATGGCAGCGTCATATCAACCCTCATAGCAACGATAAAAACATTCGTGATTAAAATATTTATCATAAGCACGAACTGGCTAAAATATTTATCATAAGCACGAACTGGCTGAAGAATGTGGAAGCAAAGAGCACATTCCTGGACACAGGAGACACTAAAACGTCCAATACACCATACAATTTCGGTTCCGCACAGGGTTCCGCAACCCGCGGCTGTGGAGCCGAACGCGGCTCTTCAGCCCCTCTGCAGTGGCTGTACTGTACAGTGTTGTGCATATGTTTCGCGATCAGAGCCGCGGGTTGCCGACCCCTGTGCGGAACCGAAATTGTATTATGTATTGGACGTTTTAGTGTCTCCTGTGTCCATCCCTTTTAGCTGTCCTCTGGAAACACTTCCGTTGTGTTGTCGCCTCTATTTGCTGCGCGTTCGTCTATTTGCAGCGCGTGTGACTATTTGCTGCGCGTTTCTGTAATGTGTTGTGTTGTGTTGTGAAATTGATGGAGATTTTTTCTTACTTTGCTTGTGTTTTGTCAACTTGCATGTGTTTTGTCAACTTGCATGTGTTTTCTTAAGTTGCTGTTCGTTGAGCTCTCAGGGCCACCGTATTTCTGGGTGGTGTTGCCTGCAGGGACCTGAAGGGGGAGCTCTCGGGCAGGACGCAGCTGAAGTGGCCAGAGGAAGAAGCATCATGGCCGCTCATCTCAGCTGGTGCCAATAATAAAATCACCACACCTGGTCCCCATCTACAATCAACCCTTCCCCTTTAAATAGTCCTTTGTTTTTTTGTTAGCGAGAGAGGAGGCTTTTTGTAGGAAGCTGTGTCAGAGCTCTGTGGGTTTGTGTTAGTGTTTGGTTTAGCGTAGATATTTGCTGGTGCCTTAATTTAATTTTGTCTTTATTAATTGAGTTGTTAGCTGCCGCCTACTTTTGGTTTTGTCTTTGTCTTTGTGAAAGTTTGTTTGTTGTGCGCACCGAGACAACAAGGACAGGTAAGATACTCCGGGCTCTACATATAACACAGCCGGAGGTTTACTTCTTGTTATTACCCCAGGTTAGAGTGAGCACCACCCGCTGTACTTTTGGGTGCTACGCACCTGTAAAGGGGGGCCGGGTTTTTTTTGTGTTCTTTTCTTTGGTGCCACTGAGAGTCCTTGTTGATCCCTGTGTTGCTTTGTTAAATAAATACTTTCTTTGCCTTTTATCGTGTAACGGTTTATGTATGATTGCACCCTCACTTCTGCATACCGGTCGCATTTATGCTATGCCCCACTTCGAGCCACCAGGGGGCGTAACAATACTTAACATGCATACAGTGGATGTTTATAATGAAAAAGGTTAATTTGAAATCTTAGTTTCAACTCTGAAGGAATTCTTTAAACAAATGATTTTAAGTTTTGGAATCCCGAATGAAAAAGTTGCAACTGAACGGTTTCTTCTGTCTAAATGGCTCAAAATGCCCAAAAGCGCTGGAAACAGTGAGATAAGCTTATGTTTGCAACTTTAGTTAAAATCTTCATTAGAGCAGTTCTACACTCCTGTAATTGTTTCAATATAATTTTGTCCCCCGTTACTCTATGCTCATTTCCCAATCTTTTTATATCACTTTCCAATTGTTTTTCCTTTTCAAGTCTCTTTTTATTTAATTTAACGGCTATTTCGATAAATTTTCCTCTCAGCACAGCCTTAGCCCCATCCCAAAGGGTGGAGTGGGACACTGCTCCATTATCATTTATTGCAAAGTATTCTTCTATAGTTTGTTTTAATTGTTTTTGGGTCGTCGGGTCTGTTAGCAAAGAGACATTTAATCTCCAGTATTTAAAATGTCTTTCGAAACCCAAGTTCAATTTCAGTCTTACTTGTCCATGATCAGATAGAGTAATAGGTTCTACAACCCATTCCTCAATTTTATGAAGGCTCTGCTTTGAAATGCAAATCAGATCAATTCTGGAGTATGAACCATGAACTGTAGACAGAAATGTAAAGTCTTTTGTCGTTGGATTCTTGGCTCTCCAGCCATCTACAAGCCCTAACTCTTCCAATAAATGTTTTGCAGCTTTGGATTTCCTGCTAGGGGGTCCATGGTCTGAGGGTGATTTGTCTAACTTCGCATTTAAAGGGGACATATTATGAAAAATCCACTTTTGTAGTGCTTCTACACGTTAGTGTGGGTATGTGGCATGTCTACCGTCCCAAAAACTCTGGAAAAAAACAACTCCCGCGATTTCTTGTGGTTCCTCTATGTAAGAAAATATACCATAGAGTGCATCGAATGGGAATATGACCAGAATTGACGTCACAGTTGGTCTACATGGCATAGCCCCCCCCCCCCCCCCCCTCTGGAGGCGGAGATCTGGTGGGGGAGGAGACCGGGTAATGTTATGAGCCACGGCACCCTCCTCAGAGAGGCTGCGGGTGTTAGCTGGGAAGCTAGCCGAGGGGGACACTAACCAGCCGGTGAGTGGGATGAGAGGCGGAGATCTGGCCGAGAAGCAGAGCCTGTCGGGGTTAGTCACATGCAAAAGCCCCCTCCTCAGCTCAGGCTCGTTAGGGGATGTCGGGTTGCTGGACCCATCTCTGTGGCTTGCTTCTGGTGGACCTATCGCTGTTTGTTTACGGTTAGCAGCACGGAGCTAGCTGGCTTGCTGTTAGTTTGTGTTTAAAGTTGCTTCAAATGGCTGCTTGTGCACGTTTTTACAGCAGTATTGCATGTGGCAGCCCACCCGAGAAGCAGCGGAGATCTGGCCGAGAAGCAGAGCCTGCGGTCGGGGTAAGTCACATGCCAAAGCCCCCTCCTCAGCTCGGGCTCGTTAGATGTTGGGCTGCTGGACTCATGTCTGCGGCTCGCTTTTGGTGGACCTGTCGGTGTTTGTTTACGGTTGGCAGCAGCCGCCTGACTGATCTCCCCACAGACAGGGGAGCGTTGAAAGTGCGTGTCTTGTGTCGCAGTGTGTGTCTTCAACTAGAAAAGCTGTTTTGTTTCGGTAATTGACGGTGACATGTAAGCTAGGTGGCGTTAGCCTCATAGCAATCAGTGCCAGCCTGCCTGCCGGCGTCGTCAGCAGCCGCAGCCGGCTGCTCGGTGACGGGTTGGTCCCCGGGCGGCTCACTGCGAGGCTGGCGATGGTCCCGCTGACTTCACACACCTGAGAGCCGGACACATCTCACCGGCTCAGGGTTCCCCACTTCTGCAGGGTATGTCTCATTTTCATCATTGATCATTAGCGCTCATTATCGATCTGTGACAAATCTCCAGCCTGTGTGTGTGTGTCCTGCTACGGTTAGCAGCGGGCTAATGTGGAGCCAGAACAGTCTCAAAAGGATTAAATGCACACAAAGATGAATTCATGCTCAAAAAAGATCCACAAATACATTTTCAATGCACACACAAATGTTTCATTCCATATATAAGTAAAAAAAATTCACATGTAAAATATAAGATTCATAAACATATTTCCAATGCACACACAAATAGAAAAAAAATTCACAAATATATGCATGTAAAAGTATTTGCAATCTTCATCAAATACATACTTAGAGCTTGTTGCATTCATATATAAACTGTTGGACCTGCATTTACAAAGTGCTTTTAATTTGTAAACCTCGCTGTATTTGTGTGTGAGACTTTTGAGACTCCCCTGATGTGACTCTGTTTCACAAATGCGTTTTTTCTAAGAGGGGATCGTCTCTAGCCAATCAGATGTCTCACTCCTCCACAGCCAATCACGTGAGTGCCATTACACAACGTCATTAAAACGCGCGCAGGCAGCCTGGAGCTGTTTAGCACGCCAGCCAATAGACATAGTAGACGGTAGACGCTGATCAGGCGCAAGAAATCCGCCCGCCAATTTCTGGAAAAGTCGAAGACAGGAGACCTTGGCAAGATGGCCTCTGGTCACTTAAGTGTAAGTGAAAAATAATCATTTCTTGTGAATCTTTTACGTAAGTCATGTTCTAGAATTATAAATGAATCAATGTTTATCATGAATCGCGACGTTAACTCAGACGGTTAGAGAATTATTTGAAACATGATAGGCGGTAACTAGCCACGTTAAGCTGGGCATACACTGTAGGGGAGAGCCGAGTCGAAAGTAACGCTGGACGAAAGTAAGGGGGCGATTTTCTGTTTTCAGTGACGGAAAGTAAACGCACACGAGCGGTTATTTTATTGGCTGTGTTTACTGTTTCAGGTGTTATAATTATGCTGGTTAGTAAGATGAATTAGTCCTGCCACATCCTAAAGTTTGTTCATGTCAGTATAGAAGCAAGTTTGGTGTCGGGACGAAAGTAACAGCTGTCATATCCTCCCTGATTGTCCCTGACTGCTGACTGTCCTTCTAGCCAACCCTTATCTATTGCCGCTATCCCTCTAGTTGTATGCTTTTCTTATTAATATCTTAATTATTAAGTTAACGTGAGTGGTCATGAAATGGCTGATTGACAGGGATTATCTGCTTGAGCTGAGGAAGCTGCTCATACCATTGTGCAGCTCCTGGTAAATGAGCTGTCCTCGCCCTCCACAAGCACAGCTCCACCTCAGAGCACGCCAGTCAGGGCAGCAGAGTCCCCCGTCCCTAGTGCTGCAACAAGTTGCAATAGGGTGAAGCAGGCCATGACAAGGTGATGCATGTATGATTTAAGATCAATCACTGCAAGTTGAACAATGATCTTGGTATTTAGATAAAGCTTATGGTCATGTAGCATTTATTCATTGACACAGGTTAACTTAAATGTCAGTGGTTTATATTTTCTGAAGTACTGAATATTGATATCTGGCACACTGCAAGCCAGAGTGTATTTTATTCTTTTATTTAGATAATTCCAATCTTGATAATTGACAATGAAGTAAAAACCATCAACTAAAGCCATTAATTTGCATAATATTCTCATCTTACTGTGGAGTATCTGGTTTACCTTACATATCTTTTTGTCATTCCCACATCAGGCAATTCCCTGGCATGTTTGGTACCAATCAGCCAAGAGGGAAAAAGAGATTCTGCACACCCAGCCCCCAGACTGTGAAGAAGACAGATTTCAATGTTTATGTCCTCCCTGAGCCGACACAGTTAAGCCCAAACGGTTCAGAGGAATTAGAACTTGCCCATGCAGGCCTTGGGAAAAGAATGATAACCATGGCAGAAAACTTAAAACACGATGAGGTAATCATATTGTGGTGTTTACAGCATTGTAGAACGCTTGATGTAGGGCAATACCAATCCAAATATCACGTGAAAGTTTTGACAAAGTACTGTGATATTTATATAGCAACAATATTGTGGGTATGACTGTTGGATGGATAACTTGATTTTTGATAACTTGTCATGGGCCAAGTTCTATTCTGCCCCCTAAAGACTCAGGCCGTGAGCCTTCACAGACTTAACTGACATCAGCTGTAAGTGACCGAGTGTGAGAGTCTGAAAGGGTCCAGATGCTGTGATAGGAATGGGACAGCACTTAACCCAATTTCGTTTTACCTTGACCACACAATGTTGTTGACACTGTCTGGTCCCTGTGTTTATTTAAATTTTTTTTAACACTCATGTTCCGAGACCATCCCTGTATTTGACCTCACAACTCTATGAACTGTGGGTAATTTCCTTACCATAAGTCAGCATCGATGCTGAATTATGGTAAGGGGCCATTAAGGGCTCAGTCACTGACTTACTAACTTGCCTTTGCCTTAGATTGTGGCTGTACTGGAGGAGGAGTTCCCCAAACTGAGAACATTAAAAGGAGGTTGGATGTTTTTCAAGAGCACAGGTAGAATTTTTCTCAATCTCCACTGATGAAAAATATGGCAGATAATGTTTATCACATTCAAAGCCCTACTTTGAATTATCATACACATCACTCTTCATGTTGTAGAGTAAGTTGTCTGACATGGTACAGCTTATTTAAAGAAGACATATTATGCATATTTTAATGCAATCTCGTTGGTGGATCACGGCAGATCCCCTTAGCTCATGTTGTGCAACTTTGCAGAGGTTCAGCATGGACATATGACATTATAACATTGTAATGATATTCTAAAATATGGATCAGCATACTATGTCTCCTTAAACTAATATTGTGTTATTGCAAGGTTTTAAAGGGCACTTGTGTTTTTCCATTTTAAATTAGGTAGTGGGCGACGCAGATTGTCAGTGATTCCCACTGACTCTGAGGGATACTCAACGCGCCTCCTAAGATCTGCAACGAGCAATGGCAAAAATGTGGTGTACATAATTCCACTTCAGGAGCAATTATGCACCCTGCCACTGCCATATGACTGTGCAGAGTTTTCAAAGATGCCACAGGCGCAATGCATGACATGTGGTACTAAAATGCCCCTCCAGCTGTTGCCATTACATGTGGAGGGATGTAATGGCACTACAACTGTGAGTTATCATAAAATCTCTGCCATTTGTCAAAAAAGTATGTACTTTTTAAAAGTTTGTAGCAACATCTCTCTTGATTTTTCTTTCTTTTCTTTTTTTTTTTTTAAAAAGGAGACTGATTCTGTTACATGCGAGAGAGATGGCTCAGATATCGAGCAGACAGACCCACCCCCCACAAAGATACAGAATTCACTGGAGGTAATCAGTGCTGTTTTATGTTACTTTGCATAAATAAGTGTGGATTGGAATAACATTTTCCGACGACACCATTATCTTAAGCTTGCTACGAGCCGGTGACTGCCTCTCGCCTTACTTTAAGTCCTTTTTCTCTTCTCCTTATTACCGATTGGCTCTTTTTTTCACCTTCCATCATTCCCTCATTTACCTGATTGAGTTCACCTGTTCACTCCCTATTTAAAGACTGCACTCCCTTTCCTCACTTTTGTATGGGGTGGCAGTGCTGGTAAGAGCTTCTTTGTTCATTCACTCTTCAGTTTTGTCCATGTTTCATTTTCTTTACTATGGACATTCAAACCTAATTTCACTTAGAATATAACACTCTGAGTTTTAACTTTGTTTTGCTTTCTTTCAGGTTCGCTCACCCATGTGTGTTTGTCTTTTCTCCCTTCCTTCAAGTGTTAAATTTAGTATTGAAATGCCTTCTGATGAATAAACCCCTTTTTTGAGCATACAAAATCCTTGAATAGTGAACAGCTTATTCTGAACCTCCTATTAAACAATAGTAATATTTCTTAGCTAGCAAATATCACATGTCAGAGAGGTCTACTAATCATGATACTTTGCTGATTATCATTAGATCTTTTTTTATTTTCTTTAATTATTGACTTTTTTTCAGGTTTTCCCAATTTGTCAGGAGTGTTTTCCTACCGATGTGCTCCCAGCTCATGCAAGTACCTGTTGTGATGGGTAAGAAGTTTGACAGATTTTTTTTTTTTTTTTTGAGTGGGTTGAAGAATGTGTAGAGTGTGTGACCCCTAACTGTAGTACTGTTATATGCTGTGAATGCTCTTGTGCCTGATTTTTTTTTTTTTAATAATGTTTCAGCTCTGATGGTTTCATCAGAGCATGTGCTGCACCTGTGTAATTGCAGTAGAAATCCTATCAGGGCTATATAGGGTTTTGAATGATGAGCACTCATGTGATCATGATTTGTCTCTGTTTTCAAGTAATCTTTAAATTTAATTTGGTCTGTCATAAGAATGACCGTTGCTGACCACAGTGAAGCAGCCAGGGGAGAGGAATTGCCAGGACCCTCAGTTCCACACTTACCAACACCAGTGTCAGCAGGTAATTTTTCCTGAACAATAACTGCTATTGTGTAGTTGTTTGTGAGGACACATTTTCTCCCCCCCCCCCACTAACCAAAGTCTTTAAAAACAGCGATGTTGCCACAATGATTTTGATACAGTAATAACTTTGATATCGTAAAATATTGCTTCAAAATGCAGGGCTTCCAAAATGTCATTGTTTAGTATACAAATGTAGTCTAACTCTGTAATGGAAGCTGACATCATTTGGAAGTTCCTTTGCACCAACCTCTCCCTTAACTTCATTTTTTTTAAATTACATTTTCAGCATGGGTGAATGAAGTAGACACCAGGAAAGCTTGCGAGTTGTTCCGAGAAGAACTACTTCACCAAAACGCCGAACGCCGACATCTCTTTCTGTCAGTTGACACGTTTGATGCAGAAGAACAGGACAGCTCATTTATTTCATTTTATAAACAAAATAATGTTCACTGGGCTGCTCCATTGAAGTGCAAGTTGAGAGGTATTACTAACAAGTTGACCTTTTCTTATTATTATAGATGGTCATGTGGAATAAATTTGTATGATTATTTACATTAAATCATGTGAGTTGAGTGCATGTTCCTTATTCCACAGAAGACAGACTGTGTTTTAAATATATATATATATATTGGTTGATTGTACTATTAATCTGAGATCATCTTAATTTTCAAGGAGATGCAGCAGTTGGCGAAGGTGTCAAAAGACATGTTTTGTCAATGGCCATGCAGAAACTCAAGACTGGCTTCTCTACAAATTTAGGTTTGTATGTGTAGAGTGTGTACATTACCTTCAGTAGGAATATCTGGATTTTTTAACATGTATTTGCTCTTTTGCTTGTAGCCTATTCCTTTGACACTAATTTCATCAAATGACAAAATAGAATTGACATGTAAACACTGTTTCATTAGATAAAACTCCAAAGAGTGAGTTTTGGTTTTTAATTGTGATGTTTTCAAACAGCTTGACCAACATGTGATGGCATTGGATATAGATATACTTTGTTGTTCCCATGGGGAACTTTGACTTGGACCCCAGCATGCTAGACCATTGCATCCATGGGCACCCAACAGTACAGACAGATTATATCAAAGATCATACAGAACGCAAAAGATCTCGAAATTTATAATGCAGAAAAAGCTGCATCCACAATCAATCAATCCTGCAGGACAGCCTCTGTAACCTCTGCTAATTTTATGCTATTAAAGAGTTACAATGAAACAGACAGAAATTAGTTCTGTGTACTCTGCCTGACATGACAGTAAAAGTTCATACTTTGAGTAGAGAGTGTGAGATGGACAAAATAGGATTCCAATTACCTGTTATGATCTATAAATACTTTTCTCCTATTTCATTAAGGCTCTGCTGCTTTGACGAGCATTTTTGAAGGGGAAAAGGAACATCTGGTTCCCTCTGCAGCTGCTCTGCTTCGGGAAAGCAACCTATTTGAGATGGCAGGTCGGATGATGGGTCATTCTTTCCTGCATAGTGGTATCGGTTTATCAGGACTCAGTTTGGCTGTGGTGACTCTGTTGACTGGTGGGAGCACTGACACTGCAGCAGCAGCCCTGACCCAGCAAGACTATCCTGATCTTGATCATCGTGAAACTATTGGTTTTGTGAGTACCACTCACTCATGTTTGGATTGATTTGTTGCAAAGCATTTCCTGTCCTTGTGTTTACTCAAGATTTTGGCTGTTTTATATTGTACCTTTCAAGATATCTTTGTATTTCACTCTTAAATTATTACTTTTTGTGAATGTCTACCTGATTTAGCTCAAGAAAGCAGAATTTACTGCAGCCGAAACCACCCGTGTGACTGATCTTTGCCTGTCCTGGGATCTTCCTGTTCCAACCTCCACCAACCATGACTGGCTGTTCCAGGAGCTCCTTACACATGCAGTAAGCATTTCATAAATTACCTACTTGAAACAGTATGTTAACATGACAGTATAACTAATTATGATGTCTATTGGCTCTGGTTTGTGTAGTGTCACATTTGTGACTTACTAAAGTAGTAAACTTAGACTTAAGACTTTTATTGTCCCTTATTAGGGAGTAAAATGTTTGTCCTTCGACCTGTCAAATCTGTTTGCAGGTACTTCGTTGTGTCAAGCAGCCTATTAAACAGATCCGCAAAGGCCTGAAAGAAACAGGAATCTGGCCACTTCTTTCTGAAAGGCCAGATGTCCATCCCATATTTTTTCTGAGAGAGGCGAATGATGTGCTTGACTCACAGGTAAGCTCCCTCTTGTCTATTGGATGTATATTGTTGCAGGGATTCGATTGCAAAGACTAACGTATTTTTTTTAATCTGTTACAGGTGTGTGTAAATTTATAAACAAGTCATCAGTACTTTTTAAGATCATTCCACAGCTGTTTCAATGTTAATATTGAACACATTTGTATTTGATCCCCAGTAGACTGTGATCCAGCACATTGTATGGCCACAGCCCAGTTGTTACAGCGACGAGGACGAGGATGACCCTGTTCCACTGGAGAAAGTCAGTCTCATCACTGGATTTTTGAGGAAGTTCATAGAGGAAGGTAACGGTCCTTGTTTCTTGTATTGCATTCCTCATCTCATTTTGTACCTAGTTGCTGGGACTGCTATGTATAAAGAATAGGAGCAAACGTATTGCAGCTTAAGAGATTGCAGTGCTGATGCAAAATATCACAATGCATTTGAGGTGTCACATCAATTTTTCTCTTCCATAGCATCCCCAGAGGTCCTGTGTGACCTGATGAAGTTCTGGGTTGGGTGGGAGCAGCTGACAAAAAGCCTTGTTGTTGAGGTTGTAACTTCAACTTACCCTGTGGCTCTCACCTGCCTCCTCAAGTTGAAGCTCCCCAGCCACTACCAGACCTACACAATGTTCCATCGTGATTTAATGATGGCCCTTAGCTCTATTAGTTCTGGTTTTGGGCTTGTGTAGATGCACATTTCATGAAGGTTTTTGCACTTTCACTGGTGATGTTTATGTTTCATCTGTGCACTTGTTCTCCAGTTGTTGAAGGAATGGTAGAGAGGGACAGACAGACAGGCGGAGCGTGACAGTGGGTGGAGAGAGATCAGACAGACGTGTTATTTATTTGTGGTTATGAAAACGTTTTCATCCGTATGTACCTTCAGGATGATGTCAGCAGAGCTTCCTCAGTTCAGCTCTTCAGTGTGTATATGGCCAGTACTGGTTACATTTGACTTTATAGGTGAGGTAAGATTAGCAGTTTTTTATATTTGTTTGCTTTGTCTTTTTCCAGAGATATTTGGTTGTACACCTAACTTGTGCATGACATGTCTAAAATAAAGTTGTTTTTTTTTCTTTTGAAAACTAATTGTCCAATATTGATGTTTTACCTCTTTTATAAAACCAATACATTGAATGACTTCTTTTATAAAATAAATCATGCTTGTAGGAAGAAGGAAAATGGAAGCATAATTCAATGGCAATTTACACATTTTATTACATCAAATCAGTTAAATGATGGAGGCACATCACACAATTTGCAGTTGTAATTTCCCATACAAACGAAGTCCATAATAAACAAGTAGCTTAGCTTTGACAAGATACATTCAATTCCTATCATACTAGTGAAAACCAAAATTAAGATTACATAGGTTGATCAAAGATAACTGGCCCAGAAACTAAACTAAACTCTAGCACTGACTTGTATGTGTGTTTATGTTGCCTGAAGTAGGTTCTCAACATATTGGACAGTGCTGAGATATATGTCCATTCCAAAGCAATCTGACTCTTGCAGTGGATCAATGTTGTCCTGCAGTTCCATCATTTGAGGGTCTGAGAGAGGACTTTCCTGAGTAGGGACATTGACGCCGGGATAACTGTCATTGATGAATCCACTCTCCTCCCATGCGATCTCCGGAATGACCAGACCCTGACAAAGACAGACTGTCTGCATAGCTATGCTAGTAAAGTTTTTCTAGAAAAAAGGATTAATAATTAACATTTATTATTTACCTGGGGATCAGGATCTGCAATGGGATTCAGGGCCTGTCCCACCTGCCACAACTGATTAGGTGTCAGGTTTTCCTCCGTCCTGATGGGATGGTTGTCCCATGCCTCACAGAAAACATCCAAGGCTGGCCTGGATCCGTGGGAGGAAAACATAGTGGCAGCAGAATATGTGTAGGATGTTGCTGATGTCCAGCATGTGTTGTTCAAGAGAGTGCAGGATGTTGTAGTATACTCCAGTTACACTCATGAACACATCACGCCAGAGCCGTTCAATTCTGTATTGGGGGGGTGATATTTTTCATGTACTGTTCTTTACAAGGTTCCCAAACATTTCAGTATTTATATAATGTTTACATAATATTTAGCCATCTTTCCTTGACTTTAATGAAATGAAATGGTCTATATAGCAATCATAGGCCAGAAAAATAACACTCTTATTCTAGGAAGAAGTGGAGAGAAAGATACAGAGGAGAGAAGATGAGTAGGAAAAGAGCAGGAGCAGAAATAATATTCAACAACTGTGAGGATTGAGAACTTCTCCAGAACATGTTTTATTTCCTATTTTAAGAAGTGTAGGCATCTTAACAATTAATGTGATATTAAAAGCTTCCAAGATGAAGGTTAACTTAACGTTGATTGTGTACACTTTTCCCCGCAATAAAGCTGTTGGTATCAGTGCCACGAACTGTGAACATTAATTCTGCAACTCCAACATTTTCTCCTCCATGATCTCCTCTTACTCTGAAAATAAAAACATGAAATTTTATGCCTCATCTAGGACGTAATCATGTATAATTGAAATCTATGTAGTTCAAAGACCTTAACCTTTCTGAATCATTTATTAGTTTATGTAAGGCTATTTTGTAATAAAGTTTCCTCAATGTTTAGGGGCATTTTTGTTTACATCTCCAAAGTTCTACTGAGCATCAGATGGCTGACAGCTACCCTGCAACTTATAAACTATATATATAAATAAATAAATAAAATGACCTTAGAGGAAACCCATGCTCATTCACAGCTTCATTGAAAAAGGCCAAGTGAGTGTCTGACCGATTGTTGTCCGCTATCTTCAGATTCTATCTATAGAATGGTGTATGTATGGGCTGCTGGCATTGAGAATTTCCATTGGGATTAATAAAGTTTATTCAATTCAATTACTGATTGAGAGCGGGAAAGGTAAAAGGGAACAACCTGTGGGTAAATAACACAATAAAATAGGATTAAATTAGACACATAAGAAAGAGTTAAGAAATTTATTAGACAATTAGATAGACAATAGATAATTAGAGAGGCTATCTAAGCAAATTTATTTTGTCCCAATAAGTGGTTAAGTGGTTTTTTAACGGTTGTTACATTGGTCCTTGACAGAAAAGGGTCTTACCTTTCTTGAATAGCCATCAATTCCGCCAAAGATGACAAAGTTGTACCTAAATAAAAATCAGACAAGATTGGTGGCATGACATTACAAAAAAAAGAAACAAAAAAAAACACTCAGAATGTTTACATCTAAATAGAATGCAGCCATACCTAATGAGCTTATGGTTGGTGTCAATGTGAACCAGATAATTGGGGTAAGGGACTGTGTATGTTCTCCTCACTATACATCTCAGGGAGGACAGCCTAGAGAGCACCCCAAGACTTTCCACATGATGCATGGCTGCATATACTCTGTCCCATTGCACTGTGTCCTTGTGCTAGTAGAGCACCTCGAACTATTCTGCACCCAGCATCTGGCATAGTGTTCTTAATAGCTGTAACCAATGAGTCCAATTCTTCACTACTGCAGCCACTATATGTCTGTGATACTGACAGGTTGTTCTCAGCCATTCGCCTAAAAAGTGTGGCTCTTGACACACCGAGGAGTCTGGCAATGCAACGTGATGGCAGACCAATTTCAATTAAATGTGAAAGAGTGTCTACTGACACTGTCAACCGTGGACGCCCAAAAAATCCCCTTTGGAAGTCAAGTGTGACAAATGTGTGTTCACTCTCTCTCTCTCGCTGGATGAGAGAATTTAGATCGGCCAGTGCTGTCTGGATGTGCTCTCCCACATCCACCGGGTCAGCAAAACTAAATGCTGATGGCAAACAAACTGCAGTCCTTCCAGGTCAAGGGGTTGCCTCTCCAAGACGTGGATCAGTTGGTCATGTAGTCTCTGAAAGATATCATGCTTCAGTGATTCCTAGGGGATAGATTAAAAAAAGAAATTAGTTCCAAAAATGAACAAGTTCATAGTTCTTTGTTTCAATTTGTTGCTGCAAGCTATTCTTTTTCAAAATTGTTGCCACAGACAGCAATTATTTTGTATCAGTTTAACACTGAAACTATGCGTCAGATTCATATTAAGGCCTGTTTACGGTGTGTTTTAGCCGGGGCTTTATGGAAATCTGACACTCTTTAACAAACGTTTATCAATAACGTTTATCAATAACGTTTATCAAGCGGAATACATTACATTCAGCTCACTTTCACTCAAAATATGAACGATCGTTCATTGAACGCGTTCAGGCATAACACTACCTGAAACACACATAGTGTGACCGCGGCACCGGCAGAGTGACTGACAGGCTCATAGTTAATGTGCAGAGGGAGGATATGACAGCTGTTACTTTCGTCCCACCGAACTTGCTTCTATACTGACATGTCAAACTTATGGATGTGTTAGAGGCCTAATTCATCTAACTAACCAGCATAATTATAACACCTGAAACAGTAAACACAGCCGATAAAATAACCGCTCGTGTGCGTTTACTTTCCGTCACTGAAAACAGAAAATCGCCCCCTTACTTTCGTCCAGCGTTACTTTCGACTCGGCTCTCCCCTACAGTGTATGCCCAGCTTAACGTGGCTAGTTACCGCCTATCATGTTTCAAATAATTCTCTAACCGTCTGAGTTAACGTCGCGATTCATGATAAACATTGATTCATTCATAATTCTAGAACATGACTTACGTAAAAGATTCACAAGAAATGATTATTTTTCACTTACACTTAAGTGACCAGAGGCCATCTTGCCAAGGTCTCCTGTCTTCGACTTTTCCAGAAATTGGCGGGCGGATTTCTTGCGCCTGATCAGCGTCTACTAATTCTATGTCTATTGGCTGGCGGGCTAAACCATAGGGCGAAACAGCTCCAGGCTGCCTGCGTGCGTGTGTAATGGCACTCACGTGTAATGGCACTCACGTGATTGGCTGTAGAGGAGTGAGACATCTGATTGGCTACAGACGATCCCCTCTTAGAAAAAACGCATTTGTGAAACAGAGTCACTTCAGGGGAGTCTCAAAAGTCTCACACACAAATGCAGCCAGGTTTACAAATTAAAAGCACTTGCAGGTAAATGCAGGTCCAACAGTTTATATATGAATGCAACAAGCTCTAAATATGTATTTGATGAAGATTGCAAATACTTTTACATGCATATATTTGTGAATTTTTTTTCTATTTGTGTGTGCATTGGAAATATGTTTATGAATCTTATATGTTACATGTGAATTTTGTTAACTTATATATGGAATGAAACATATTTGTGTGTGCATTGAAAATGTATTTGTGGATCTTTTTTGCGCATGTATTCATTTCTGTGTGCATTTAATCCTTTTGAGACTGTTCTGGCTCCATACACTAACGCTAGCTTGCTGTTAGTTTGTGTTTAAAGTTGCTTCAAATGGCTGCTTATGCACGTTTTTACAGCAGTATTGCATGTGGAACCCCGTTCGTTGCTAACCCGAGTCGTTGCTTCTGTGTGTGTTGCCCGGTTGAAACAGCAGGTATAATTTAAAACAGCTGTTTGTGGAGCAAACAGCTTATAAAATTGCACCGGAACGTGTTTTTTTTGCGCGTCTACTTGTGGCTTTACGGTTAAACAGCATGGTTGGGTGAAACGGCTTTACCGCTTTACCGTATGAGCCAGTAGTAGACGCGCAACAAAAACCCGAGTTGTGGCTGGCTTCCCAAATGACGGCTCACTTTACTGCAGTCCCGGTCTCCGGCTGCATTGTACCCGTGCATTGGTGCTCGCTCAGCGGACAACCTCTCCTGTGATGCCCAGGCGGCGAAGCAGAAGAGGAGGAGGGGGGGAGAGAGCTGCGCCTTATAACTTTTGTGGCCCGTACAGATTTGCTCCACGTACCCCAAGCTGCACGCACCGGTGCCGGTCACTATTAGCTCGTTGCCACCTCCGTTGCTCAATAAACTCATACCCGGGGATTTAAGTGCATTTCGCCGTAAAAGTTGCAGCAGTGTTAGCCTCCAGAGCTGTAGCCCCTCCACGATCTGTGTCTGCGTGTGTGTGCGCTCAGAATATATGCCCTCTAAGAAGAAATATACACATACAATTATACAGTGTATACACACATATCTAATGCATGTATTTAAATAATGTACATCTTTATCAGAAGGTGTAGTAGTTCGAAAATTGTAGCTTCAATGAAGAAACACAACAAACAGATACAGTGTGTGTGTGTGTGTGTGTGTGTGAGCTCAGAATATATGCCCTGTATGAAGAAATATACACATACAATTAGTGTATACACACATATCTAATGCATGTATTTAAATAATGTAAATCTTTATTAGAAGGTGTAGTATTTAGAAAATTGTAGCTTCAATGAAGAAACACAACAAACAGATACAGAAATATATGTGTAGGTCAGTGACTTAAAATGATTTTAACAACCTTAAATATGCTAAGGGGAGATTTAAGATCTGTCTGTGTGTGAGTGTGTGTGTGTGTGTGTGCGCGTGTGTGTCGGGGGCGGGGCAGTGAGAAGGGGGTTGGGTTGTTGGTGAGAGCGGGGGCAGGCGGTGGGGGGGGGGGGGGGGGGTCAATCTGAGGAAGGCTGTTTTAGACAGGGTAAAAAGGGTGCTGTTTTAAATGATACTTGTTGTTTTTTGACCAAAAAATGTTACAGACATTTCATTAAGACCCCAAGGAGCCATATCAACTTTGGTGAAATGAGCATAATATGTCCCCTTTAAGACACAATTAAAATCTCCTCCCAAAACTATGGTACCTTCAGCTTCCCTTGCCAGTATGGATGCAATGGCCTTAAAAAATAAAGAATCATCTTCATTCGGAGCATAAATATTCATGATGGTCAGGTCTATTCCACCTATTTTTCCTATGACTGCTATATACCTGCCCTGAATATCTTTTAATTCCCTATGTACTGTCAGGCCACTGGATCGACTAATCAAAATTGCCACTCCTCTCTTTCTGCTATTTGGACAAGTTGCATAGAACACCTGCTCCTCCCAATCTCTTCTCAATTTCTTATGTTCAGCCTCATTTAGGTGAGTTTCCTGTAGTAACCCTATTGAGCATTTGAATTTTTTCAACTGAGCTAGAATCTTTTTCCTTTTTATGGGATGATTGATACCTTTAACATTGTAACTGACATCTCCTAAATCAGACATACATAAAATTCTGTCTAGTTTTTTTCCCTTCCCCTAAAATCCCCTGTGTTTAAAACAAAAAGTTTTAGTTCAAAAATTACCTCATGTACTTGTGTGGACTGAACAGACATGTCAAGGATATATGAACCAAGAACAAACATATTTAAATGAAAGAAATAAACACCTTTGACTTCCAAAAACCCAGCTGGCAGAAGAAATGTGTCCAGCCGCTCCTGTTGTATTATAGGAAGAGAGTTGTGACTTCTAACTCTCTCTGGGGAATATGCACTAAGTGCCAAACAAACCACAGACAAAAGAAAATAACCAATTCCCTGGTGAGGTTTTCGACCCATCTTGGGTATTATCATAAAAAAGACAATGGGAGCACTTCACTCCCTCGTACCTTTAATATCACTCACATATACTCATCATTTATATTCAGTGTGGTTGACTGTTCCAAGTGTCGTATGAGGTGATAGATATAATGTCTTATTCCTTTCGACCGTTAAACTTAGCACCAGTTTTCAAAAGTCTGTTAGCGTTTCCTGAGCACATATGTCATTTTCTCAATCCTGCAGAAAAGACCGTAGATCAGTGTCCCTCAGAGATGCGGCTCCTCTTCCTCTCCTCCCTTCCTCTTGTCTCTGCCATGTCACCCTTGAAAGCTCCCGTTCCATCTTCTCTGTGAGAGCACTAACCTGCACTTCGATGCCCAACTCCCCAAGAGTCGGCAGAGCCTCGACCAGTGTTGGAAAAGTTTTCACTCCCGTCTCCAAGGTGACTCTCAGCTGCGCAGGGAAGCGACATCCGGCCCGAATCCCCTTCTCCTTCAGCTGCTTAATAACTCCCCGTACCCGCGCTCTTTTCCTCTGCACCTCCGGAGAGTAATCCTGGTCGAAGTAAATGAGTTTTCCCTGAAATTGGACTTGTTTCTGCGTCCAGGCTTGTCGTAGCACCGCTTCTTTCACTGTATAGTCCAGAAATCTCACAATAATGGAGCGTGGAGGTGCGCTGTTGTCCAGTTTCAGCCCCAAAGATCTGTGCGCCCTTTCAATGTGTACGTTAATTTCAGGCGGCAGCTGCAGCGTGGCATTAATAAGTGTTTAACAAATCCGGCCATATCTCCTTTCTCACTACCTTCAGGGACTTGATAGATTCTCAGATTGTTGCGGCGCATTCGGTTCTGCAGGTTCCTGATTTTTCTTTCCTTAATTCTTTCAGTTCTCGAAGTATCTCCGCCATGTTCATTGCTCCTTCTCCTCCGCTAGCTTCACCTGGGACAATGTTAGCCAGCGGCCCTTTTTTACCTTTTGCCTCTTCTTGAGATTTCTGCTGCTTCCCTGCGTTTCTTGTATCTCTGGACGTGCTCATGTCTTCCACTAGGACTAAACTTAACCCATTAATCGTAATAATCTCGCAAACAGCCAAGCCACACCGAATTTTGAGGGAGCCAACACTCCTTGTGACTTTCTCAGAACATGGCGTAACCGGAAGTTCAGATTGAGACATTTCTAGTCAGTTTTCATCACTCAGGGTGGGCCTTCAGAGTGGGTCCCCGGGATTGGCTGGTGCTGGAGATTTTTTCTCCCATGTATTTAATTTTTCCCTAACAAAACATTTCAGACATTTTTAGGCATTCTTGCTATAATGTAAAGAGCCTACAAGTGTACCATGTATTTTAAATTTTTTTTACCTAACACATAAAGTGAGACATTCCTATGCATTTTTCAGCACTCAAGGTGGGGCTTTAGAGTGGGTCCCTGGGCTTGGCTGGTGCTGGAGATTTTTTTCTACCATGTTTTGTATTTCTCCCTAACAAAACATTTGGGACATTTCTAGGGATTCTTGCTATAATGTAAAGTGCCTACAAGTGTCCCATGTCATTTTTTTACCTAATACATAGAGTGAGACATTTCTAGGCATTTCTCAGCACTCAGGGTGGGGCTATAGAGTGGATCCCTGGGCGTGGCTGGTGCTGGAAATTGTTTTCTCCCATGTATTTCATTTTTCCCTAAAAACATTTGGGACATTTCTATGCATTCTTGCTATCATGTAAAGTACCTACAAGTGTCCCATGTCATTTTTTTACCTAACAGAAAGAGTGAGACATTTCTAGGCATTTTCAGCACTCAGGGTTGGGCTATAGAGTGGATCCCTGGGCGTGGCTGGTGCTGGAAATTTTTTTCTCCCATGTATTTTAGTTTTCCCTAACAAAACATTTCGGACATTTCTAGGCATTCTTGCTATAATGTAAAGTAACTACAAGTGTCCCATGTGGTTTTTTTTTCTTTTTTACCTAACACATGAAATGAGACATTTCTGGGCATTTTCAGCACTCAAGGTGGGGCTTTAGAGTGGGTCCCTGGGCTTGGCTAGTGCTGGAGATTTTTTTCTCCCATGTATTTCATTTTTCCCTAACAAAACATTTGGGACATTTCTAGGCATTCTTGCTATAATGTAAAGTGCCTACAAGTGTCCCATGTATTTTTATTTTTTTTACCTAACACATAAAGTGAGACATTCCTATGCATTTTTCAGCACTCAAGGTGGGGCTTTAGAGTAGGTCCCTGGGCTTGGCTGGTGCTGGAGATTTTTTTCTACCATGTATTTCATTTTTCCCTAAAAACATTTGGGACATTTCTAGGCATTCTTGCTTTCATGTAAAGTGCCTACAAGTGTCCCATGTCATTTTTTTACCTAACACAAAGAGTGAGACATTTCTAGGCATTTTTCAGCACACAGGGTTGGGCTTTAGAGTGGCTCCTCAGGCTTGGCTGGTGCTGGAGATTTTTTTCTCCCAAGTATTTCATTTTTCCCTAACAAAACATTTCGGACATTTCTAGGCATTCTTGCTTTAATGTAAAGTGCCTACAAGTGTCCCATGTCATTTTTTTACCTAATACAAAGAGTGAGACATTTCTAGGCATTTCTCAGCACTCAGGGTGGGGCTTTAGAGTGGATCCCTGGGCGTGGCTGGTGCTGGAAATTGTTTTCTCCCATGTATTTAATTTTTCCCTAAAAACATTTGGGACATTTCTAGGCATTCTTGCTATCATGTAAAGTGCCTACAAGTGTCCCATGTCATTTTTTTACCTAACAGAAAGAGTGAGACATTTCTAGGCATTTTCAGCACTCAGGGTTGGGTTTTAGAGTGGCTCCTCAGGCTTGGCTGGTGCTGGAGATTTTTTTCTCCCATGTATTTTAGTTTTCCCTAACAAAACATTTCGGACATTTCTAGGCATTCTTGCTATAATGTAAAGTAACTACAAGTGTCCCATGTGTTTTTTTTTTTTTTTTTTACCTAACACATGAAATGAGACATTTCTGGGCATTTTTCAGCACTCAAGGTGGGGCTTTAGAGTGGGTCCCTGGGCTTGGCTAGTGCTGGAGATTTTTTTCTCCCATGTATTTCATTTTTCCCCAACAAAACATTTCGGACATTTCTAGGCATTCTTGCTATAATGTAAAGTGCCTACAAGTGTCCCATGTCATTTTTTTACCTAACAGAAAGAGTGAGACATTTCTAGGCATTTTCAGCACACAGGGTTGGGCTTTAGAGTGGCTCCTCAGGCTTGGCTGGTGCTGGAAATTGTTTTCTCCCATGTATTTCATTTTTCCCTAACAAAACATTTCGGACATTTCTAGGCATTCTTGCTATAATGTAAAGTGCCTACAAGTGTCCCATGTCATTTTTTTACCTAACAGAAAGAGTGAGACATTTCTAGGCATTTTCAGCACTCAGGGTTGGGCTTTAGAGTGGCTCCTCAGGCTTGGCTGGTGCTGGAGATTTTTTTCTCCCATGTATTTTAGTTTTCCCTAACAAAACATTTCGGACATTTCTAGGCATTCTTGCTATAATGTAAAGTGCCTACAAGTGTCCCATGTCATTTTTTTACCTAATACAAAGAGTGAGACATTTCTAGGCATTTTCAGCACTCAGGGTTGGGCTTTAGAGTGGCTCCTCAGGCTTGGCTGGTGCTGGAGATTTTTTTCTCCCATGTATTTTAGTTTTCCCTAACAAAACATTTCGGACATTTCTAGGCATTCTTGCTATAATGTAAAGTAACTACAGGTGTCCCATGTGTTTTTTTTTTTTTTTTTACCTAACACATGAAATGAGACATTTCTGGGCATTTTTCAGCACTCAAGGTGGGGCTTTAGAGTGGGTCCCTGGGCTTGGCTAGTGCTGGAGATTTTTTTCTCCCATGTATTTCATTTTTCCCTAACAAAACATTTCGGACATTTCTAGGCATTCTTGCTATAATGTAAAGTGCCTAAAAGTGTCCCATGTCATTTTTTTACCTAACAGATAGAGTGAGACATTTCTAGGCATTTTCAGCACTCAGGGTTGGGCTTTAGAGTGGCTCCTCAGGCTTGGCTGGTGCTGGAGATTTTTTTCTCTCATGTATTTTAGTTTTCCCTAACAAAACATTTCGGACATTTCTAGGCATTCTTGCTATAATGTAAAGTAACTACAAGTGTCCCATGTGTTTTTTTTTTTTTTTTTACCTAACACATGAAATGAGACATTTCTGGGCATTTTTCAGCACTCAAGGTGGGGCTTTAGAGTGGGTCCCTGGGCTTGCCTAGTGCTGGAGATTTTTTTCTCCCATGTATTTCATTTTTCCCTAACAAAACATTTCGGACATTTCTAGGCATTCTTGCTATAATGTAAAGTGCCTACAAGTGTCCCATGTCATTTTTTTACCTAACACATAAAGTGAGACATTCCTATGCATTTTTCAGCACTCAAGGTGGGGCTTTAGAGTAGGTCCCTGGGCTTGGCTGGTGCTGGAGATTTTTTTCTACCATGTATTTAATTTTTCCCTAAAAACATTTGGGACATTTCTAAGCATTCTTGCTTTCATGTAAAGTGCCTACAAGTGTCCCATGTCATTTTTTTACCTAACACAAAGAGTGAGACATTTCTAGGCATTTTTCAGCACACAGGGTTGGGCTTTAGAGTGGCTCCTCAGGCTTGGCTGGTGCTGGAGATTTTTTTCTCCCAAGTATTTCATTTTTCCCTAACAAAACATTTCGGACATTTCTAGGCATTCTTGCTATAATGTAAAGTGCCTACAAGTGTCCCATGTCATTTTTTTACCTAATACAAAGAGTGAGACATTTCTAGGCATTTCTCAGCACTCAGGGTGGGGCTTTAGAGTGGATCCCCGGGCGTGGCTGGTGCTGGAATTTGTTTTCTCCCATGTATTTAATTTTTCCCTAAAAACATTTGGGACATTTCTAGGCATTCTTGCTTTCATGTAAAGTGCCTACAAGTGTCCCATGTCATTTTTTTACCTAACACAAAGAGTGAGACATTCCTATGCATTTTTCAGCACTCAAGGTGGGGCTTTAGAGTAGGTCCCTGGGCTTGGCTGGTGCTGGAGATTTTTTTCTACCATGTATTTAATTTTTCCCTAAAAACATTTGGGACATTTCTAAGCATTCTTGCTTTCATGTAAAGTGCCTACAAGTGTCCCATGTCATTTTTTTACCTAACACAAAGAGTGAGACATTTCTAGGCATTTTTCAGCACACAGGGTTGGGCTTTAGAGTGGCTCCTCAGGCTTGGCTGGTGCTGGAGATTTTTTCTCCCAAGTATTTCATTTTTCCCTAACAAAACATTTCGGACATTTCTAGGCATTCTTGCTATAATGTAAAGTGCCTACAAGTGTCCCATGTCATTTTTTCACCTAATACAAATAGTGAGACATTTCTAGGCATTTCTCAGCACTCAGGGTGGGGCTTTAGAGTGGATCCCTGGGCGTGGCTGGTGCTGGAAATTGTTTTCTCCCATGTATTTAATTTTTCCCTAAAAACATTTGGGACAGTTCTAGGCATTCTTGCTATCATGTAAAGTGCCTACAAGTGTCCCATGTCATTTTTTTACCTAACAGAAAGAGTGAGACATTTCTAGGCATTTTCAGCACTCAGGGTTGGGCTTGAGAGTGGCTCCTCAGGCTTGGCTGGTGCTGGAGATTTTTTTCTCCCATGTATTTTAGTTTTCCCTAACAAAACATTTCGGACATTTCTAGGCATTCTTGCTATAATGTAAAGTAACTACAAGTGTTCCATTTGTCGTATTTCAAGCAGCAGTGTCTTGTCGAAGTCGGTGTTTGAAGAGAGGAGACGCGGACCCAGAACTTGCAGCATAACAGAATTTATTACACAGAAGTTTCACAGGTCAGACGGGCTCCATGGTATGCCCGGAGAAATCACAAAGGCCAGATAGTGAAAATCTGGCTCGCCTCCGCCAGGCAAGACCTTTTAAAGAGGAGTTGTTTACAACAGAACTATAGATACAATGACGTAGCACATAGGGTCTATGCCTAAATTTGGACATGTTTTTAGGAACTTCAAGTTGAAGTCAACCTCTAGATCTTTGCTCCTCCCTTGGCAGGTCAGATACTGTACGATAGGTCAAAGATCATTCCAAAGAGGGGACGAATAACTCAAACTCAAAACTTAGGAGGGTAGCATGTCATCATTGTATATACACATGTTAGAAAGTTCCATTAGCTGATTTTACAACAGTAACATGCCATCATTGTATATAACCATGTTAGAGCTGAATAAACAACATATATAACCATGTTGGAGCTGAATATACTACACATGTGTTTTTTTTTTTTTTTTTACCTAACACATGAAATGAGACATTTCTGGGCATTTTTCAGCACTCAAGGTGGGGCTTTAGAGTGGGTCCCTGGGCTTGGCTGGTGCTGTAGATTTTTTTCTACCATGTTTTGTATTTTTCCCTAACAAAACATTTCGGACATTTCTAGGCATTCTTGCTATAATGTAAAGTGCCTACAAGTGTCCCATGTCATTTTTTTAAACTAAAACAAAGAGTGAGACATTTCTAGGCATTTTCAGCACTCAGGGTTGGGCTTTAGAGTGGCTCCTCAGGCTTTGCTGGTGCTGGAGATTTTTTCTCCCATTTACTTCATTTTTACCTAACAAAACATCTGGGACATTTCTAGGCATTCTTGCTACAATCTAAAGTGCCTACAATTGTCCCATGTCATTTTTTTACCAAACACAAAGAGTGACATTTCTAGGCATTTTTCAGCACTCAATGTTGGGCTTTAGAGTGGCTCCCCAGGCTTGGCTGGTGCTGGAGATTTTTTTCTCCCGTATATTTCATTTTTCCCTAACAAAACATTTCGGACATTTCTAGGCATTCTTGCTATTATGTAAAGTGCCTACAAGTGTCCCATGTATTTTTTTTTTTACCTAACACAAAGAGTGACACATTTCTAGGCATTTTTCAGCATTCAAGGCGGGGCTTTAGAGTGGGTCCCCAGGCTTGGCTGTTGTTGGAGAATTTTTTCTACCATGTTTTGTATTTTTCCCTAACAAAACATTTCGGACATTTCTAGGCATTCTTGCTATAATGTAAAGTGCCTACAAGTGTCCCATGTCATTTTTTTAACTAAAACAAAGAGTGAGACATTTCTAGGCATTTTCAGCACTCAGGTTTGGGCTTTAGAGTGGCTCCTCAGGCTTTGCTGGTGCTGGAGATTTTTTCTCCCATGTACTTCATTTTTCCCTAACAAAACATTTGGGACATTTCTAGGCATTCTTGCTATAATGTAAAGTGCCTACAATTGTCCCATGTCATTTTTTTACCAAACACAAAGAATGACATTTCTAGGCATTTTTCAGCACTCAATGTTGGGCTTTAGAGTGGCTCCCCAGGCTTGGCTGTTGCTGGAGATTTTTTTCTCCCGTGTATTTCATTTTTCCCTAACAAAACATTTTGGACATTTCCAGGCATTCTTGCTATTATGTAAAGTGCCTACAAGTGTCCCATGTATTTTTTTTTTTACCTAACACAAAGAGTGACACATTTCTAGGCATTTTTCAGCATTCAAGGCGGGGCTTTAGAGTGGGTCCCCAGGCTTGGCTGTTGTTGGAGAATTTTTTCTACCATGTGTTGTGCAATAGTAGGAGTAGAATTGACGTTGGCTAATTATTAATAATCAGGAAATATGATTATTAAAATAACAATTATTTCTTAAAAATGATCAAAAATGATAAAGCTATTAATTAAGAACAGTAACATATTTAATTAGAAATGATACGGTTATCCATTAATAATAGTTAAAATAATTAATGAAAACAATAAAATTATCAATTAAGAATAATACAAATCTGTAATCATTGCTTATTGTCGCGGGGCTCCACCCTGGTTACAGGGACCAACAATTCAATCTTTAAATATCAGTCTCAATGATATAAGTTATATTAATAATCTCAATATTTAGTATTAATGATTATATAATAAACAATGAAGGGTTTTAAGTTCGAGCACAGGCTATAGTAATCCTGCTGTATTCACATACATATGCACAAATAATCACAGAAGTACAAATACTTTAATTACAAAAGTATTTATTAAAAGGGGAAATAAAGTTAATGTTATTTCAATGATTCTTCATTTAACAAACTCCAATATTTCAAAAGGTGGTAACAACAGCAGCAGCACTTATCACTCAGGGTGGGGCTTTAGAGTGGCTCCTCAGGCTTGGCTGGTGCTTGCGATTTTTTCCTCCCATGTATTTCATTTTTCCCTAACAAAACATTTGGGACATTTCTAGGCATTCTTGCTAGAACGCAAAGTGCCTACAAGTGTCCCATATATATATATATTTTTTTTTTACCTAACACATAAAGTGAGACATTTCTAGGCATTTTTCAGCACTCAATGTTAGGCTTTAGAGTGGCTGCTCAGGCTTAGCTGTTGCTGGCAATTTTTTCTTCCATGTATTGTATTTTTCCCTAATAAAACTTGTGGGACATTTTGAGGCATTCTTGCTATAACGCAAAGTGGCTACAAGTGTCCCATATATATATATATATATATATTTTTTTTTTACCTAACACATAAAGTGAGACATTTCTAGGCATTTTTCAGCACTAAAGGTGGGGCTTTATAGTGGATCCCTGGGCTTGGCTGGTGCTGGAGATTTTTTTCTCCCATGTATTTCATTTTTCCCTAACAAAACATTTCGGACATTTCTAGGCATTCTTGCTATAATGTAAAGTGCCTACAAGTGTCCCATGTATTGTTTTACCTAACACATGAAGTGAGACATTTCTAGGCATTTTTCAGCACTCGAGGTGGGGCTTTATAGTGGGTCCCTGGGCTTGGCTGGTGCTGGAGATTTTTTTCTCCCATGTATTTCATTTTTCCCTAACAAAACATTTCGGACATTTCTAGGCATTCTTGCTATAATAAAAAAGTAACTACAAGTGTCCCATGTATTTTTCCCTATCAAAACATTTGGGATATTTCTAGGCATTCTTGCTATAATGTAAAGTGGCTACAAGTGTCCCATGTCATTTTTTTACCTAACACAAAGAGTGACATTTCTAGGCATTTTTCAGCACTCAAGGTGGGGCTTTATAGTGGGTCCCCGGGCTTGGCTGGTGCTGGAGATTTTTTTCTCCCATGTATTTCATTTTTCCCTAACAAAACATTTGGGACATTTCTAGGCATTCTTGCTATTATGTAAAGTGCCTACAAGTGTCCCATGTATTTTTTTTTTTACCTAACACAAAGAGTGACACATTTCTAGGCATTTTTCAGCATTCAAGGCAGGGCTTTAGAGTGGGTCCCCAGGCTTGGCTGTTGTTGGAGAATTTTTTCTACCATGTGTTGTGCAATAGTAGGAGTAGAATTGACGTTGGCTAATTATTAATAATCAGGAAATATGATTATTAAAATAACAATTATTTCTTAAAAATAATCAAAAATGATAAAGCTATTAATTAAGAACAGTAACCCATTTAATTAGAAATGATACGGTTATCCATTAATAATAGTTAAAATAATTAATGAAAACAATAAAATTATCAATTAAGAATAATACAAATCTGTAATCATTGCTTATTGTCGCGGGGCACCACCCTGGTTACAGGGACCAACAATTCAATCTTTAAATATCAGTCTCAATGATATAAGTTATATTAATAATCTCAATATTTAGTATTAATGATTATATAATAAACAATGAAGGGTTTTAAGTTCGAGCACAGGCTATAGTAATCCTGCTGTATTCACATACATATGCACAAATAATCACAGAAGTACAAATACTTTAATTACAAAAGTATTTATTTAAAGTGGAAATAAAGTTAATGTTATTTCAATGATTCTTCATTTAACAAACTCCAATACTTCAAAAGGTGGTAACAACAGCAGCAGCACTTATCACTCAGGGTTGGGCTTTAGAGTGGCTCCCAAGGCGTGGCTGGTGCTGGAGAATTTTTTCCTCTCATGTATTTCATTTTTCCCTAACAAAACATTTCGGACATATCTAGGCATTCTTGCTATTATGTAAAGTGCCTACAAGTGTCCCATATATATATATATTTTTTTTTACCTAACACATAAAGTGAGACATTTCTAGGCATTTTTCAGCACTAAAGGTGGGGCTTTATAGTGGATCCCTGGGCTTGGGTGGTGCTGGAGATTTTTTTCTCCCATGTATTTCATTTTTCCCTAACAAAACATTTCGGACATTTCTAGGCATTCTTGCTATAATGTAAAGTGCCTACAAGTGTCCCATGTATTTTTCCCTATCAAAACATTTGGGACATTTCTAGGCATTCTTGCTATAATGTAAAGTGCCTACAAGTGTCCCATGTCATTTTTTTACATAACACAAAGAGTGAGACATTTCTATGCATTTTTCAGAACTCAAGGCGGGGCTTTATAGTGGGTCCCCGGGCTTGGCTGGTGCTGGAGATTTTTTTCTCCCATGTATTTCATTTTTCCCTAATAAAACTTGTGGGACATTTTGAGGCATTCTTGCTATAACGCAAAGTGCCTACAAGTGTCCCATATATATATATATATATATTTTTTTTTTACCTAACACATAAAGTGAGACATTTCTAGGCATTTTTCAGCACTAAAGGTGGGGCTTTATAGTGGATCCCTGGGCTTGGCTGGTGCTGGAGATTTTTTTCTCCCATGTATTTCATTTTTCCCTAACAAAACATTTTCGTACATTTCTAGGCATTCTTGCTATAATGTAAAGTGCCTACAAGTGTCCCATGTATTGTTTTACCTAACACATGAAGTGAGACATTTCTAGGCATTTTTCAGCACTCGAGGTGGGGCTTTATAGTGGGTCCCTGGGCTTGGCTGGTGCTGGAGATTTTTTTCTCCCATGTATTTCATTTTTCCCTAACAAAACATTTCGGACATTTCAAGGCATTCTTGCTATAATGTAAAGTAACTACAAGTGTCCCATGTATTTTTCCCTATCAAAACATTTGGGACATTTCTAGACATTCTTGCTATAATGTAAAGTGGCTACAAGTGTCCCATGTCATTTTTTTACCTAACACATAAAGTGAGACATTTCTAGGCATTTTTCAGCACTAAAGTTGGGGCTTTATAGTGGGTCCCCGGGCTTGGCTGGTGCTGGAGATTTTTTTCTCCCATGTATTTCATTTTTCCCTAACAAAACATTTGGGACATTTCTAGGCATTCTTGCTATAATGTAAAGTGCCTATAAGTCTCCCATGTATTGTTTTACCTAACACATGAAGTGAGACATTTCTAGGCATTTTTCTGCACTCGAGGTGGGGCTTTATAGTGGGTCCCTGGGCTTGGCTGGTGCTGGAGATTTTTTTCTCCCATGTATTTCATTTTTCCCTAACAAAACATTTGGGACATTTCTAGGCATTCTTGCTATAATGTAAAGTGCCTACAAGTGTCCCATGTCATTTTTTTACATAACACAAAGAGTGAGACATTTCTATGCATTTTTCAGAACTCAATGTTGGGCTTTAGAGTGGCTCCCCAGGCTTGGCTGGTGCTGGAGATTTTTTTCTCCCATGTACTTCATTTTTCCCTAACAAAACATTTGGGACATTTCTAGGCATTCTTGCTATAACGCAAAGTGCCTACAAGTGTCCCATATATATATATATTTTTTTACCTAACACATAAAGTGAGACATTTCTAGGCATTTTTCAGCACTAAAGGTGGGGCTTTATAGTGGATCCCTGGCCTTGGGTGGTGCTGGAGATTTTTTTCTCCCATGTATTTCATTTTTCCCTAACAAAACATTTCGGACATTTCTAGGCATTCTTGCTATAATGTAAAGTGCCTACAAGTGTCCCATGTATTGTTTTACCTAACACATGAAGTGAGACATTTCTAGGCATTTTTCAGCACTCAAGGTGGGGCTTTATAGTGGGTCCCTGGGCGTGGCTGGTGCTGGAGAATTTTTTCTCCCATGTATTTTTCCCTATCAAAACATTTGGGACATTTCTAGGCATTCTTGCTATAATGTAAAGTGCCTACAAGTGTCCCATGTCATTTTTTTACATAACACAAAGAGTGAGACATTTCTATGCATTTTTCAGAACTCAATGTTGGGCTTTAGAGTGGCTCCCCAGGCTTGGCTGGTGCTGGAGATTTTTTTCTCCCATGTACTTCATTTTTCCCTAACAAAACATTTGGGACATTTCTAGGCATTCTTGCTATAACGCAAAGTGCCTACAAGTGTCCCATATATATATATATATTTTTTTTACCTAACACATAAAGTGAGACATTTCTAGGCATTTTTCAGCACTCATTGTTGGGCTTTAGAGTGGCTGCTCAGGCTTAGCTGGTGCTGGCATTTTTTTCTTCCATGTATTGTATTTTTTCCTAATAAAACTTGTGGGACATTTTGAGGCATTCTTGCTATAACGCAAAGTGCCTACAAGTGTCCCATATATATATATATTTTTTTTACCTAACACATAAAGTGAGACATTTCTAGGCATTTTTCAGCACTAAAGGTGGGGCTTTATAGTGGGTCCCTGGGCTTGGCTGGTGCTGGAGATTTTTTTCTCCCATGTATTTCATTTTTCCCTAACAAATCATTTCGGACATTTCTAGGCATTCTTGCTATAATGTAAAGTAACTACAAGTGTCCCATGTATTTTTCCCTATCAAAACATTTGGGACATTTCTAGGCATTCTTGCTATAATGTAAAGTGGCTACAAGTGTCCCATGTCATTTTTTTACCTAACACATAAAGTGAGACATTTCTAGGCATTTTTTAGCCCTCAAGGTGGGGCTTTATAGTGGGTCCCCGGGCTTGGCTGGTGCTGGAGATTTTTTTCTCCCATGTATTTCATTTTTCCCTAACAAAACATTTGGGACATTTCTAGGCATTCTTGCTATAATGTAAAGTGCCTACAAGTGTCCCATGTATTGTTTTACCTAACACATGAAGTGAGACATTTCTAGGCATTTTTCAGCACTCGAGGTGGGGCTTTATAGTGGGTCCCTGGGCTTGGCTGGTGCTGGAGATTTTTTTCTCCCATGTATTTCATTTTTCCCTAACAAAACATTTCGGACATTTCTAGGCATTCTTGCTATAATGTAAAGTAACTACAAGTGTCCCATGTATTTTTCCCTATCAAAACTTTTTGGACATTTCTAGGCATTCTTGCTATAATATAAAGTGGCTACAAGTGTCCCATGTCATTTTTTTACCTAACACATAAAGTGAGACATTTCTAGGCATTTTTCAGCACTCAAGGTGGGGCTTTATAGTGGGTCCCCTGGCTTGGCTGGTGCTGGAGATTTTTTTCTCCCATGTATTTCATTTTTCCCTAACAAAACATTTGGGACATTTCTAGGCATTCTTGCTATAATGTAAATTGCCTACAAGCCTCCCATGTATTTTTTTACCTAACACATAAAGTGAGACATTTCTAGGCATTTTTCAGCATTCAAGGCGGGGCTTTAGAGTGGGTCCCCAGGCTTGGCTGTTGTTTGAGAATTTTTTCTACCATGTGTTGTGCAATAGTAGGAGTAGAATTGACGTTGGCTAATTATTAATAATCAGGAAATATGATTATTAAAATAACAATTATTTCTTAAAAATAATCAAAAATGATAAAGCTATTAATTAAGAACAGTAACACATTTAATTAGAAATGATACGGTTATCCATTAATAATAGTTAAAATAATTAATGAAAACAATAAAATTATCAATTAAGAATAATACAAATCTGTAATCATTGCTTATTGTCGCGGGGCACCCCCCTGGTTACAGGGACCAACAATTCAATCTTTAAATATCAGTCTCAATGATATAAGTTATATTAATAATCTCAATATTTAGTATTAATGATTATATAATAAACAATGAAGGGTTTTAAGTTCGAGCACAGGCTATAGTAATCCTGCTGTATTCACATACATATGCACAAATAATCACAGAAGTACAAATACTTTAATTACAAAAGTATTTATTAAAAGGGGAAATAAAGTTAATGTTATTTCAATGATTCTTCATTTAACAAACTCCAATATTTCAAAAGGTGGTAACAACAGCAGCAGCACTTATCACTCAGGGTGGGGCTTTAGAGTGGCTCCTCAGGCTTGGCTGGTGCTTGCGATTTTTTCCTCCCATGTATTTCATTTTTCCCTAACAAAACATTTGGGACATTTCTAGGCATTCTTGCTAGAACACAAAGTGCCTACAAGTGTCCCATATATATATATTTTTTTTTTTTACCTAACACATAAAGTGAGACATTTCTAGGCATTTTTCAGCACTCAATGTTGGGCTTTAGAGTGGCTGCTCAGGCTTAGCTGTTGCTGGCAATTTTTTCTTCCATGTATTGTATTTTTCCCTAATAAAACTTGTGGGACATTTTGAGGCATTCTTGCTATAACGCAGGGTGCCTACAAGTGTCCCATATATATATATATATTTTTTTTTTTACCTAACACATAAAGTGAGACTTTTCTAGGCATTTTTCAGCACTAAAGGTCGGGCTTTATAGTGGATCCCTGGGCTTGGCTGGTGCTGGAGATTTTTTTCTCCCATGTATTTCATTTTTCCCTAACAAAACATTTCGGACATTTCTAGGCATTCTTGCTATAATGTAAAGTGCCTACAAGTGTCCCATGTATTGTTTTACCTAACACATGAAGTGAGACATTTCTAGGCATTTTTCAGCACTCGAGGTGGGGCTTTATAGTGGGTCCCTGGGCTTGGCTGGTGCTGGAGATTTTTTTCTCCCATGTATTTCATTTTTCCCTAACAAAACATTTCGGACATTTCTAGGCATTCTTGCTATAATGTAAAGTAACTACGAGTGTCCCATGTATTTTTCCCTATCAAAACATTTGGGACATTTCTAGGCATTCTTGCTATAATGTAAAGTGGCTACAAGTGTCCCATGTCATTTTTTTACCTAACACATAAAGTGAGACATTTCTAGGCATTTTTCAGCACTCAAGGTGGGGCTTTATAGTGGGTCCCCGGGCTTGGCTGGTGCTGGAGATTTTTTTCTCCCATGTATTTCATTTTTCCCTAACAAAACATTTCGGACATTTCTAGGCATTCTTGCTATAATGTAAAGTAACTACAAGTGTCCCATGTATTTTTCCCTATCAAAACATTTGGGACATTTCTAGGCATTCTTGCTATAATGTAAAGTGGCTACAAGTGTCCCATGTCATTTTTTTACCTAACACGTAAAGTGAGACATTTCTAGGCATTTTTTAGCACTCAAAGTGGGGCTTTATAGTGGGTCCCCGGGCTTGGCTGGTGCTGGAGATTTTTTTCTCCCATGTATTTCATTTTTCCCTAACAAAACATTTGGGACATTTCTAGGCATTCTTGCTATAATGTAAAGTGCCTACAAGTGTCCCATGTATTGTTTTACCTAACACATGAAGTGAGACATTTCTAGGCATTTTTCAGCACTCGAGGTGGGGCTTTATAGTGGGTCCCTGGGCTTGGCTGGTGCTGGAGATTTTTTTCTCCCATGTATTTCATTTTTCCCTAACAAAACATTTCGGACATTTCTAGGCATTCTTGCTATAATGTAAAGTAACTACAAGTGTCCCATGTATTTTTCCCTATCAAAACTTTTTGGACATTTCTAGGCATTCTTGCTATAATATAAAGTGGCTACAAGTGTCCCATGTCATTTTTTTACCTAACACATAAAGTGAGACATTTCTAGGCATTTTTCAGCACTCAAGGTGGGGCTTTATAGTGGGTCCCCTGGCTTGGCTGGTGCTGGAGATTTTTTTCTCCCATGTATTTCATTTTTCCCTAACAAAACATTTGGGACATTTCTAGGCATTCTTGCTATAATGTAAATTGCCTACAAGCCTCCCATGTATTTTTTTACCTAACACATAAAGTGAGACATTTCTAGGCATTTTTCAGCATTCAAGGCGGGGCTTTAGAGTGGGTCCCCAGGCTTGGCTGTTGTTTGAGAATTTTTTCTACCATGTGTTGTGCAATAGTAGGAGTAGAATTGACGTTGGCTAATTATTAATAATCAGGAAATATGATTATTAAAATAACAATTATTTCTTAAAAATAATCAAAAATGATAAAGCTATTAATTAAGAACAGTAACACATTTAATTAGAAATGATACGGTTATCCATTAATAATAGTTAAAATAATTAATGAAAACAATAAAATTATCAATTAAGAATAATACAAATCTGTAATCATTGCTTATTGTCGCGGGGCACCCCCCTGGTTACAGGGACCAACAATTCAATCTTTAAATATCAGTCTCAATGATATAAGTTATATTAATAATCTCAATATTTAGTATTAATGATTATATAATAAACAATGAAGGGTTTTAAGTTCGAGCACAGGCTATAGTAATCCTGCTGTATTCACATACATATGCACAAATAATCACAGAAGTACAAATACTTTAATTACAAAAGTATTTATTAAAAGGGGAAATAAAGTTAATGTTATTTCAATGATTCTTCATTTAACAAACTCCAATATTTCAAAAGGTGGTAACAACAGCAGCAGCACTTATCACTCAGGGTGGGGCTTTAGAGTGGCTCCTCAGGCTTGGCTGGTGCTTGCGATTTTTTCCTCCCATGTATTTCATTTTTCCCTAACAAAACATTTGGGACATTTCTAGGCATTCTTGCTAGAACACAAAGTGCCTACAAGTGTCCCATATATATATATTTTTTTTTTTTACCTAACACATAAAGTGAGACATTTCTAGGCATTTTTCAGCACTCAATGTTGGGCTTTAGAGTGGCTGCTCAGGCTTAGCTGTTGCTGGCAATTTTTTCTTCCATGTATTGTATTTTTCCCTAATAAAACTTGTGGGACATTTTGAGGCATTCTTGCTATAACGCAGGGTGCCTACAAGTGTCCCATATATATATATATATTTTTTTTTTTACCTAACACATAAAGTGAGACTTTTCTAGGCATTTTTCAGCACTAAAGGTGGGGCTTTATAGTGGATCCCTGGGCTTGGCTGGTGCTGGAGATTTTTTTCTCCCATGTATTTCATTTTTCCCTAACAAAACATTTCGGACATTTCTAGGCATTCTTGCTATAATGTAAAGTGCCTACAAGTGTCCCATGTATTGTTTTACCTAACACATGAAGTGAGACATTTCTAGGCATTTTTCAGCACTCGAGGTGGGGCTTTATAGTGGGTCCCTGGGCTTGGCTGGTGCTGGAGATTTTTTTCTCCCATGTATTTCATTTTTCCCTAACAAAACATTTCGGACATTTCTAGGCATTCTTGCTATAATGTAAAGTAACTACGAGTGTCCCATGTATTTTTCCCTATCAAAACATTTGGGACATTTCTAGGCATTCTTGCTATAATGTAAAGTGGCTACAAGTGTCCCATGTCATTTTTTTACCTAACACATAAAGTGAGACATTTCTAGGCATTTTTCAGCACTCAAGGTGGGGCTTTATAGTGGGTCCCCGGGCTTGGCTGGTGCTGGAGATTTTTTTCTCCCATGTATTTCATTTTTCCCTAACAAAACATTTCGGACATTTCTAGGCATTCTTGCTATAATGTAAAGTAACTACAAGTGTCCCATGTATTTTTCCCTATCAAAACATTTGGGACATTTCTAGGCATTCTTGCTATAATGTAAAGTGGCTACAAGTGTCCCATGTCATTTTTTTACCTAACACGTAAAGTGAGACATTTCTAGGCATTTTTTAGCACTCAAAGTGGGGCTTTATAGTGGGTCCCCGGGCTTGGTTGGTGCTGGAGATTTTTTTCTCCCATGTATTTCATTTTTCCCTAACAAAACATTTGGGACATTTCTAGGCATTCTTGCTATAATGTAAAGTGCCTATAAGTCTCCCATGTATTGTTTTACCTAACACATGAAGTGAGACATTTCTAGGCATTTTTCAGCACTCGAGGTGGGGCTTTATAGTGGGTCCCTGGGCTTGGCTGGTGCTGGAGATTTTTTTCTCCCATGTATTTCATTTTTCCCTAACAAACATTTCGGACATTTCTAGGCATTCTTGCTATAATGTAAAGTGCCTACAAGTCTCCCATGTATTTTTTACCTAACACATGAAGTGAGACATTTCTAGGCATTTTTCAGCACTCAAGGTGGGGCTTTAGAGTGGGTCCCTGGGCTTGGCTGGTGCTGGAGATTTTTTTCTACCAAGTTTTGTATTTTTCCCTAACAAAACATTTCGGACATTTCTAGGCATTCTTGCTATAATGTAAAGTAACTACAAGTGTCCCATGTATTTTTCCCTATCAAAACATTTGGGACATTTCTAGGCATTCTTGCTATAATGTAAAGTGGCTACAAGTGTCCCATGTCATTTTTTTACCTAACACATAAAGTGAGACATTTCTAGGCATTTTTTAGCCCTCAAGGTGGGGCTTTATAGTGGGTCCCTGGGCTTGGCTGGTGCTGGAGATTTTTTTCTCCCATGTATTTCATTTTTCCCTAACAAAACATTTCGGACATTTCTAGGCATTCTTGCTATAATGTAAAGTAACTACAAGTGTCCCATGTATTTTTCCCTATCAAAACATTTGGGACATTTCTTGGCATTCTTGCTATAATGTAAAGTGGCTACAAGTGACCCATGTCATTTTCTTTCCTAACACATAAAGTGAGACATTTCTAGGCATTTTTCAGCACTGAAGGTGGGGCTTCATAGTGGGTCCCCGGGCTTGGCTTGTTCTGGAGATTTTTTTCTCCCATGTATTTCATTTTTCCCTAACAAAACATTTTGGACATTTCTAGGCATTCTTGCTATAATGTAAAGTAACTACAAGTGTCCCATGTATTTTTCCCTATCAAAACTTTTTGGACATTTCTAGGCATTCTTGCTATAATGTAAAGTGACTACAAGTGTCCCATGTCATTTTTTTAACTAACACATAAAGTGAGACATTTCTAGGCATTTTTCAGCACTCAAGGTGGGGCTTTATAGTGGGTCCCCTGGCTTGGCTGGTGCTGGAGATTTTTTTCTCCCATGTATTTCATTTTTCCCTAACAAAACCTTTGGGACATTTCTAGGCATTCTTGCAATAATATAAAGTGCCTACAAGTGTCCCATGTATTTTATTTTTTTTACCTAACACAAAGAGTGAGACATTTCTAGGCATTTATCAGCACTCAAGATGGGGCTTTAGAGTGGGTCTTAGGGCCTTGCTGGTGTTGGAGAATTATTTCTACCATGTATTTCATTTTTCCCTAATACAACTTGTGGGACTTATCTAGTCATTCTTGCTATAACGCAACGTGCCTACAAGTGTCCCATGTTATTTTTTGTTTGTTTTTACCTAACACAAAGAGTGAGACATTTCTAGGTATGTTTCAGCATTCAAGGTGGGGCTTTAGAGTGGGTCTCCTGGCTTGGCTTGTGTTGAAGAATTATTTCTACCATGTATTGTATTTTTGCCTAACAAATGATTGGGACATTTCTAGGCATTCTTGCTATAATGCAAAGTGCCTACAAGTGTCCCATGTTATTTTTTGTTTTGTTTATACCTAACACAAAGTGAGACATTTCTGGGCATTTTTCAGCATTCAAGGTCGGGCTTGAGAGTGGGTCCCAGGACTTGGCTGGTGTTGGAGAATTTTTTCTACCATGTATTGAATTTTTCCCTAACAATACATTTGGGACATTTCTAGGCATTCTTGCTATAATGCAAAGTGCCTACAAGTGTCCCATGTTATTTTTTGTTTTGTGTTTACCTAACACAAAGATTGAGACATTTCTAGGCATTTTTCAGAACTCAGGGTGGGGCTTCAGAGTGGGTCCCTGGGCTTGGCTGGTGCTGGAGAATGTTTTCTAACATGTATTGTATTTTTCCCTAACAAAACATTTGGGACATTTCTAGGCATTCTTGCTTCAATGTAAAGTGCCTACAAGTGTCCCATGTATTTTTTTTTTTAACTTACACAAAGAGTGAGACATTTATAGGCATTTATCAGCACTCAAGGTGGGGCTTTAGAGTGGGTCTTAGGGCTTGGCTGGTGCTGGAGAATGTTTTCTATGATGTATTGTATTTTTCCCTAACAAAACATTTGGGACATTTCTAGGCATTCTTGCAATAATGTAAAGTGCCTACAACTGTCCCATGTATTTTTTTTTTTACCTAACACAAAGTGTGAAACATTTCTAGGTATTTTTCAGCATTCAAGGTGGGGCTTTAGAGTAGGTCCCCGAGCTTGGCTGGTGTTGGAGAATATTTTCTACCATGTATTGTATTTTTCCCTGACAAAACATTTGGGACATTTCTAGGCATTCTTGCTACAATGCAAAGTCCCTACAAGTGTCCCATGTTATTTTTTGTTTTGTTTTTACCTAACACAAAGAGTGAGACATTTCTATTAATTTTTCAGCATTCAAGGTGGGGCTTTAGAGTGGGTCTCCGGGTTTGGCTGGTGTTGGATAATTTTTTCTACCATGTATTGTATTTTTCCCTAACAAAACATTTGGGACATTTCTAGGCATTCTTGCTACAATGTAAAGTGCCTACAAGTGTCCCATGTATTTTTTTTTTTACCTAACGCAAAGAGTGAGACATTTATAGCGGTTTATCAGCACTCAAGGTGGGGCTTTAGAGTGGGTCTTAGGGCTTGGCTGGTGTTGGAAAATTATTTCAACCATGTATTGTATTTTTCCCTAACAAAACATTTCGGACATTTTGAGGCATTCTTGCTACAATGCAAAGTGCCTACAAGTGTCCCATGTTATTTTTTCTTTTGTTTTTACCTAACACAAAGAGTGAGACATTTCTAGGTATTTTTCAGCATTCAAGGTGGAGCTTTCGAGTGAGTCCCCGAGCTTGGCTGGTGTTGGAGAATTTTTTCTACGATGTATTGTATTTTTCCCTGACAAAACATTTGGGACATTTCTAGGCATTCTTGCTACAATGCAAAGTGCCTACAAGTGTCCCATGTTATTTTTTGTTTTGTTTTTACCTAACACAACGACTGAGACATTTCTAGGCATTTTCCAGAACTCAAGGTGGGATTTTAGAGTGGGTCCCCGAGCTTGGCTGGTGTTGGAGAATTGTTTCTACCATGTAATGCATTTTTCCCTAACAAAACATTTGGGACATTTCTAGGCATTCTTGCTACAATGCAAAGTGCCTAAAAGTGTCCCATGTTATTTTTGTTTTTGTTTTTACCTAACACAAAGAGTGAGACATTTATAGGCATTTATCAGCACTCTATGTGGGACTTTAGAGTGGGTCCCAAGGCTTGGCTTTTGTTGGAGAACTTTTTCTACCATGTATTGTATTTTTCCCTAACAAAACATTTGGGACATTTCTAGGCATTCTTGCTACAATGCAAAGTGCCTACAAGTGTCCCATGTTATTTTTTGTTTTATTTTTACCTAACACAAAGAGTGAGACATTTCTAGGCATTTTTCAGCATTCAAGGTGGGGCTTTAGAGTGGGTCTACGGGCTTGGCTGGTGCTGGAGAATGTTTTCTACCAAGTATTGTATTTTTCCCTGACAAAACATTTGGGACATTTCTAGGCATTCTTGCAATAATGTAAAGTGCCTACAACTGTCCCATGTATTTTTTTTTTTACCTAACACAAAGTGTGAAACATTTCTAGGTATTTTTCAGCATTCAAGGTGGGGCTTTAGAGTAGGTCCCCGAGCTTGGCTGGTGTTGGAGAATATTTTCTACCATGTATTGTATTTTTCCCTGACAAAACATTTGGGACATTTCTAGGCATTCTTGCTACAATGCAAAGTCCCTACAAGTGTCCCATGTTATTTTTTGTTTTGTTTTTACCTAACACAAAGAGTGAGACATTTCTATTAATTTTTCAGCATTCAAGGTGGGGCTTTAGAGTGGGTCTCCGGGTTTGGCTGGTGTTGGATAATTTTTTCTACCATGTATTGTATTTTTCCCTAACAAAACATTTGGGACATTTCTAGGCATTCTTGCTACAATGTAAAGTGCCTACAAGTGTCCAATGTATTTTTTTTTTTACCTAACGCAAAGAGTGAGACATTTATAGCGGTTTATCAGCACTCAAGGTGGGGCTTTAGAGTGGGTCTTAGGGCTTGGCTGGTGTTGGAAAATTATTTCAACCATGTATTGTATTTTTCCCTAACAAAACATTTCGGACATTTTTAGGCATTCTTGCTACAATGCAAAGTGCCTACAAGTGTCCCATGTTATTTTTTCTTTTGTTTTTACCTAACACAAAGAGTGAGACATTTCTAGGTATTTTTCAGCATTCAAGGTGGAGCTTTCGAGTGAGTCCCCGAGCTTGGCTGGTGTTGGAGAATTTTTTCTACGATGTATTGTATTTTTCCCTGACAAAACATTTGGGACATTTCTAGGCATTCTTGCTACAATGCAAAGTGCCTACAAGTGTCCCATGTTATTTTTTGTTTTGTTTTTACCTAACACAACGACTGAGACATTTCTAGGCATTTTCCAGAACTCAAGGTGGGATTTTAGAGTGGGTCCCCGAGCTTGGCTGGTGTTGGAGAATTGTTTCTACCATGTAATGCATTTTTCCCTAACAAAACATTTGGGACATTTCTAGGCATTCTTGCTACAATGCAAAGTGCCTAAAAGTGTCCCATGTTATTTTTGTTTTTGTTTTTACCTAACACAAAGAGTGAGACATTTATAGGCATTTATCAGCACTCTATGTGGGACTTTAGAGTGGGTCCCAAGGCTTGGCTGTTGTTGGAGAACTTTTTCTATCATGTATTGTATTTTTCCCTAACAAAACATTTGGGACATTTCTAGGCATTCTTGCTACAATGCAAAGTGCCTACAAGTGTCCCATGTTATTTTTTGTTTTATTTTTACCTAACACAAAGAGTGAGACATTTCTAGGCATTTTTCAGCATTCAAGGTGGGGCTTTAGAGTGGGTCTCCGGGCTTGGCTGTTGTTCGATAATTTTTTCTACCATGTATTGTATTTTTCCCTAACAAAACATTTGGGACATTTCTAGGCATTCTTGATACAATGTAAAGTGCCTACAAGTGTCCCATGTAATTTTTTTTTTAACTAACACAAAGAGTGAGACATTTATAGACATTTATCACCACTCAAGGTGGGGCTTTAGAGTGGGACTTAGGGCTTGGCTGGTGCTGTAGAATGTTTTCTATAATGTATTGTTTTTTTCCCTAACAAAACATTTGGGACATTTCTAGGCATTCTTGAAATAATATAAAGTGCCTACAAGTGTCCCATGTATTTTATTTTTTTTACCTAACACAAAGAGTGAGACATTTCTTGGCATTCATTAGCACTCAAGGTGTGGCTTTAGAGTGGGTCCCCGGTTTGGCTGGTGCTAGACAATTTTGTCTACCATGTATTTCATTTTTCCCTAATACAACGTGTGGGCCATTTTTAGGCATTGTGGCTATAATGTAAAGTGCCTACAAGTGTCCCATGTCATTTTTTTACAAAACACAAAGAGTGACACATTTCTAGGCATTTTTCAGCATTCAAGGTGGGGATTTAGAGTGTTTCCCCGGGCTTGGCTGGTGCTGGAGAATTTTTTCTACCATTTATTTCATTTTTCCCTAATACAACGTGTGGGACATTTTTAGGAATTCTTGCTATAATGCAAAGTGCGTACAAGTATCCCATGTTATTTTTTGTATTGTTTTTACCTTACACAAAGAGTGAGACATTTCTAGGCATTTTTCAGCAATCAGGGTGTTGCTTTAGAGTGGGTCCCAGGGATTGGCTGGTGCTGGAGAATGTTTTCTACCAAGTATTGTATTTTTCCCTGACAAAACATTTGCGACATTTCTAGGCAATGTGGCTATAATGTAAAGTGCCTACAAGTGTCCCATGTCATTTTTTTACATAACACAAAGAGTGAAACATTTCTAGGCATTTTTCAGCATTCAAGGTGGGGCTTTAGAGTGGGTCCCAGGACTTGGCTGGTGTTGGAGAATTATTTCTAACATGTATTGTATTTTTCCCTAACAAAACATTTGGGACATTTCTAGGCATTCTTGCTATAATGCAAAGTGCCTACAAGTGTCCCATCTATTTTTGTTTTACCTAACACAAAGAGTGAGACATTTCTAGGCATTTATCAGCACTCAAGGTGGGGCTTTAGAGTGGGTCTTAGGGCTTGGCTGGTGTTAGGGAAAAATACAATACATGGTAGAAATTATTCTCCAACAAAACATTTCGGACATTTTTAGGCATTCTTGCTACAATGCAAAGTGCCTACAAGTGTCCCATGTTATTTTTTGTTTTTGTTTCTACCTAACACAAAGAGTGAGACATTTCTAGGTATTTTTTAGCATTCAAGGTGGGGCTTTCGAGTGAGTCCAAAAGCTTGGCTGGTGTTGGAGAATTTTTCTACCATGTATTGTATTTTTCCCTAACAAAACATTTGGGACATTTCTAGGCATTCTTGCTACAATGCAAAGTTCCTACAAGTGTCCCATGTTGTTTTTTGTTTTGTTTTTACCTAACACAAAGAGTGAGACATTTCTATTAATTTTTCAGCATTCAAGGTGGGGCTTTAGAGTGGGTCTCCGGGTTTGGCTGGTGTTGTATAATTTTTTCTACCATGTATTGTATTTTTCCCTAACAAAACATTTGGGACATTTCTAGGCATTCTTGCTACAATGTAAAGTGCCTACAAGTGTCCCATGTAATTTTTTTTTTACCTAACGCAAAGAGTGAGACATTTATAGGCATTTATCAGCACTCAAGGTGGGGCTTTAGAGTGGGTGTCAGGGCTTGGCTGGTGTTGGAAAATTATTTCAACCATGTATTGTATTTTTCCCTAACAAAACATTTCGGACATTTTTAGGCATTCTTGCTACAATGCAAAGTGCCTACAAGTGTCCCATGTTATTTTTTGATTTGTTTTTACCTAACACAACGAGTGAGACATTTCTAGGCATTTTCCAAAACTCAAGGTGAGGCTTTAGAGTTGGTCTTAGGGCTTGGCTGGTGTTGCAGAATTATTTCTAACATGTATTGTATTTTTCCCTAACAAAACATTTGGGACATTTCTAGGCATTCTTGATACAATGTAAAGTGCCTACAAGTGTCCCATGTTATTTTGTTTTTACCTAACACAAAGAGTGAGACATTTATAGACATTTATCAGCACTCAAGGTGGGGCTTTAGAGTGGCTCCTAAGGCTTGGCTGGTGCTGGAGATTTTTTTCTCCCATGTATTTCATTTTTCCCTAACAAAACATTTGGGACATTTCTAGGCATTCTTGCTTTGATGTAAAGTGCCTAGTAGTGTCCCATGTATTTTTATTTTTTTTAGCTAACACATAAAGTGAGACATTTCTAGCCATTTTTCAGCACTCAAGGTGGGGCTTTAGAGTGGGTCCCTGGGCTTGGCTGGTGCTGGAGATGTTTTTTCTACCATGTTTTGTATTTTTCCTTAACAAAACATTTGGAACATTTCTAGCCATTCTTGCTATAATGTAAAGTGCCTACAAGTGTCCCATGTCATTTTTTTACCTAACACAAAGAGTTAGACATTTCTAGACATTTTTCATCACTCAGGGTTGGGCTTTTGAGTCGCTCCTAAGGCTTGGCTGGTGCTGGAGATTTTTTTCTCCCATGTATTTCATTTTTCCCTAACAAAACATTTGGGACATTTCTAGGCATTCTTGCTTTGATGTAAAGTGCCTAGTAGTGTCCCATGTATTTTTATTTTTTTTAGCTAACACATAAAGTGAGACATTTCTAGGCATTTTTCAGCACTCAAGGTGGGGCTTTAGAGTGGGTCCCTGGGCTTGGCTGGTGCTGGAGATGTTTTTTCTACCATGTTTTGTATTTTTCCTTAACAAAACATTTGGAACATTTCTAGCCATTCTTGCTATAATGTAAAGTGCCTACAAGTGTCCCATGTCATTTTTTTACCTAACACAAAGAGTTAGACATTTCTAGACATTTTTCATCACTCAGGGTTGGGCTTTTGAGTGGCTCCTAAGGCTTGGCTGGTGCTGGAGATTTTTTTCTCCCATGTATTTCATTTTTCCCTAACAAAACATTTGGGACATTTCTAGGCATTCTTGCTTTGATGTAAAGTGCCTAGTAGTGTCCCATGTATTTTTATTTTTTTTAGCTAACACATAAAGTGAGACATTTCTAGGCATTTTTCAGCACTCAAGGTGGGGCTTTAGAGTGGGTCCCTGGGCTTGGCTGGTGCTGGAGATGTTTTTCTACCATGTTTTCTATTTTTCCCTAACAAAACATTTGGAACATTTCTAGGCATTCTTGCTATAATGTAAAGTGCCTACTAGTGTCCCATGTCACTTTTTTTACCTAACACAAAGAGTGACACATTTCTAGGCATTTTTCAGCATTCAAGGTGGGGCTTTAGAGTGGGTCCCTGGGCTTGGCTGGTGCTGGAGATTGTTTTCTCCCATGTATTTCATTTTTCCCTAACAAAACATTTGGGCCATTTCTAGGCATTCTTGTTATAATGCAAAGTGCCTACAAGTGTCCCAAGTCATTTTTTTACCTAACACAAAGAGTGACACATTTCTAGGCAATTTTCAGCATTCAAGGTGGGGCTTTAGAGTGGGTCCCTGGGCTTGGCTGGTGTTGGAGAATAATTTCTACCATGTATTGTATTTTTCCCTAACAAAACATTTGGGACATTTCTAGGCATTCTTGCTATAATGTAAAGTGCCTAGAAGTGTCCCATGTATTTTTATGTTTTTTAGCTAACATGTAAAGTGGGACATTTCTAGGCATTTTTCAGCACTCAGGGTGGGGCTTTAGATTGGGTCCCCGGGCTTGGCTGGTGCTGGAGAATTTTTTCTACCATGTATTGTAATTTTTCCCTAACAAAACATTTCCGACATTTCTAGGCATTCTTGCTATAATGTAAAGTGCCTACTAGTGTCCCATGTATTTTTATTTTTTTTAGCTAACATGTAAAGTGGGACATTTCTAGGCATTTTTCAGAACTCAAGATGGGGCTTTAGAGTGGGTCCCGGGGCTTGGCTGCTGCTGGAGATTTTTTTCTACCATGTTTTGTATTTTTCCCTAACAAAACATTTGGTACATTTCTAGGCATTCTTGCTTTAATGTAAAGTGCATACAAGTGTCCCATGTCATTTTTTAACCTAACACAAAGAGTGAGACATTTCTAGGCATTTCTCAGCACTCAAGGTGGGGCTTTAGAGTGGGTCCCTGGGCGTGGCTGGTGCTGGAGAATTTTTTTTCCCATGTTTTTAATTTTTCCCTAACAAAACATTTGGGACATTTCTAGGCATTCTTGCTGTAACGTAAAAAACATTTCTACGCATTCTTGCTATAATGTCAAATGCCTACAAGTGTCCCATGTCATTTTTTTTTTGCCTAAGACAAAGAGTGACAGTTCAAAAAGCCTATTTTTGCAACTTTGGTTAAAATCTTCATTTTTTCATCACAGATAAGCCTAAGGTGCATAAAAGCGCTGGAAACGGCGAGATAAGCCTATTTCTGCAACTTTGGTTAAAATCTTCATTTTTTCATCACAGATAAGCCTAAGGTGCACAAAAGCGCTGGAAACGGCGAGATAAGCCTATTTTTGCAACTTTGGTTGAAATCTTCATTTTTTCATCACAGATAAGCCTAAGGTGCACAAAAGCGCTGGAAACGGCGAGATAAGCCTATTTTTGCAACTTTGGTTGAAATCTTCATTTTTTCATCACAGATAAGCCTAAGGTGCACAAAAGCGCTGGAAACAGTGAGACAAGCCTATTTTTGCAACTTTGGTTAATGTTTGGAGGTTTCATGGACTAAAGCTGAAAATCAGTGCTGTTTGACTGCCATAATGAAATAGGGTCTCTCGTCAACGTATTTTCTCAAAAGGTCTTCAGTCAAATTACTTGATACTTAACATGCTTACAGTGGATGTTTATAATGAAAAAGAGTCATTTGAAATCTTGGTTTCAACTCTGAAGGAATTCTTTAAACAAATGATTTTAAGTTTTGGAATCCCCAATGAAAAAGTTGCAACTGAACGTTTTTTTCAGTCTAAATGGCACAAGGTGCACAAAAGCGCTGGAAACGGTGAGATAAGCCTATTTTTGCAACTTTGGTTAAAATCTTCATTTTTTCATCACAGATAAGCCTAAGGTGCACAAAAGCGCTGGAAACGGTGAGATACGTCTATTTTTGCAACTTTGGTTAAAATCTTCATTTTTTCATCACAGATAAGCCTAAGGTGCACAAAAGCGCTGGAAACGGTGAGATAAGCCTATTTTTGCAACTTTGGTTAATGTTTGGAGGTTTCATGGACTAAAGCTTAAAATAAGTGCTGTTTGACTGCCATAATAAAATAGGGACACTCATCAACGTATTTTCTCAAAAGGTCTTCAGTCAAATTACTTGATACTTAACATGCTTACAGTGGATGTTTATAATGAAAAAGAGTAATTTGAAATCTTGGTTTCAACTCTAAAGGAATTCTTTAAACAAATGATTTTAAGTTCTGGAATCCCCAATGAAAAAGTTGCAACTGAATGGTTTTTTCAGTCTAAATGGCACCAGGTGCACAAAAGCGCTGGAAACGGTGAGATAAGCCTATTTTTGCAACTATGGTTAGAATCTTAATTTTTTCATCACAGATAAGCCTAAGGTGCAAAAAAGCGTTGGAAACGGTGAGATAAGCATTTTTTTGCAACTGTGGTTAGTGTTTGGAGGTTTCATGGACTAAAGCTGAAAATCAGTGCTGTTTGACTGCCATAATAAAATACGGTCACTTATCAACGTATTTTCTCAAAAGGTCTGCAGTTAAATTACTTGATACTTAACATGCTTACAGTGGATGTTTATAATGAAAAAGGGTAATTTGAAATCTTGGTTTCAACTCTAAAGGAATTCTTTAACCCTTGTGTTGTCCCTGCTTCCCCATTCTGTTGGCTGTGAGCGTTTGGGTAGCCTGGGTCTCTGAGACCCGAAGGCTCACACTGAGGGGCTTGCGCGGCCGCTCGCGTTGAGGGCCGTCACTCTGATCGGGGTCCCCGTGACCCTGAGACTCGCAACGCTTGACTGACACGCTCCATCCGTTTGTGTAATCGAAACCTGCTCCTGCTCGGTGATGAGAAGAAGAAGAAGCTGAAGAAGGAGAAGAAGAAGAGAAGAAGAAAAAGAAGAAGAAGAAGAAGAAGAAAAGAAGAAAAAGAAGAAGTAGAAGACTTGCTGCGTAATAATAACAAAAGAAATTACTTTTTATTTGTTTATTTCTTATAGTGTGCATGTTGGGAGTGAGTGTGGTGAGTGAGCTGGAGAAAGTTTGCTGCAGGTGGAGGCTTTGGCGTCCACAAGCTTACACGCCGACACGGCATCAAACTGTGTCCAGCTGTGGACTGCTCGGTGGAGGAGGACAGGCCGGCTGTGGGTGAAGTTTTGATGGGTATGACAGTGTGAAGTCTGCCTCACGTATGAACAGTGCTGTGGTGGTGTTTGTAGATAGCATAGAAAAAGTTAACCAGCTACTTGAGAGGGGAGTGGTGACTCAGGGCTCCTTCACACCTGTTGTTGTCCCTGGCCGATCCGGTCAAGAAGGTGCTCAAATGTAATGTGCCCCCGTTTCTGAAAAATGAGGGAACATCCCCTGACTGCCTTTGGGGATGCTGGGGCCTCTTTCTCTCTCTCTCTCTCTCTCTCTCTCTCTCTCTCTCTCTGCTGTGCATGGCTGCCCACTGCTCCACCATTGTGTCCTCCTGTGTTCATCAGATGGGACAAAAGCAGAGAACAAATGTTCCACCATTTGCACGTCGTGTGTGTGTGTGTGTGTGTGTGTGCATGTGTGTGGGACCAATAAATGTATCTTGTCTCTCTCTGGAACTTCACTGAGAAAATAAAAGTGACTTGAAAAATCAAAATCTCTCTCTCTCTCTCTCTCTCTCTCTCTCTATGTATATATATATATATATATTTTTTTTTTTATATATATTTTTATATATATTTTTTATATATATATATATATATATATCCCTCTTTCTCTCTCTCTCTCTCTCTCTCTCTCTCTGTGTGACTGGCCGCTCTGTGATCATCAGCTGACTATGTTCACATGACAGTGTTTTCGCTTCACTGTAGGGCCTTTATTTATTCTGGAGTTATGTGTGTGAAGTTAGATGACATGGGCGAGGGTGTTCCGGCCCCCACATGGGTGCGTTGCAAAACTCTTTATCACACCATTGTGTCGTGAGGACGTTCATGCACAAAAAGAAAGACAATCCCTCCAGCAGCTTATGGTTTAGGCTGAAAAGATGATAAATAAAGTGTGTGTCTTTATCCCTGCTACACTCTCATTGTCAATTCTTTTTACGTTATGTTTTATGAAAATAGATGCTACGATGATCACTTATCCAACCTTTTGTTATTGCTCAGTGATCGTTGAAAAAACAAAATTAAAATACAGTGCAGCAGCACATAAAATAATACAGGGGAAGTATACTGGTCTAGCCATTATCAGTTACGTTCATATGCCGCATAAACCGAACACCAGATACTGAAGTGGGTGGTGAGATGTATCAACTACATGTACATCATGGCTCATGGCTTAGATTCATATGTTTTTTTCTGTCAGATGTCCATTCAGTTTGTGGGTAAAAATCAGGATGAAATACAAGAAGGATAAATACAAAATAATAAATGCGTGTGTGGATTTCTTTTTGGCAAATTTTAAAATCCAGGCTATGCAAAGTATCACTGTCTATTTTATAAAAGTTCAGCTTCAGGAAAAACTTAGCTGCCTGTGGTCACATGTCAGTGTTGTGCCTTCACTGTGGAGTCTTTCTTCTTTCAGGAGTCATAAGACTTCACACACTCACCCCCACTTTCACCACCTGACTTACAGTATTTCACCATCAGACACACTTTATATTGCTGGACACTGTCATTCGAGCTCAGAGTTACAGAGAAGACAGACCAACACAGCCGCTGTCTTTGGCAGAGAGAGTGAAAAGGCAGGATTCATTTCGAAGGAGAGAAGCCATCGTTAGGTGAGTAAAAATCAGCTGTTGTTCAGTGATCGTTGAAAAAATTAAATTACGATACAGTGGCAAAGTGTTTTACTTTTTTTTACTTTTATCTCCGCGCGTCAAACACTCCAAGTTGCGCCCGCGGTAGGGAATGTCTGCAGTCTGGGTCTCAGCAACCCGAAGACGTGAGCCGCGGGGCCCGCACGGCCGCTCGTGTTGAGGGCCTTATCCCCGATCGGGGGTCGGTCCGGGACCCTGAGACTCGCGATGCCGGCTCGGTCCAGCTCCCAGCGTCTCATTGTCAATTTTTTTTACGTTATGTTTTTTGAAAATAGATGCTACGATGATCACTTATCCAACCTTTTGTTCTTGCTCAGTGATCGTTGAAAAAACAAAATTACAATACACTGCAGCAGCACACATCTCTCTCACTCTGTGTGAATGGCGCTCTTGGATCATCAGCCGCTTCTGATGTTCACATGTCACACACACACACACACACACACACACACTTCACCAGCTGACTTTTTTTTTTATCTCCGCACACCACACTCCAAGCTGCGCCCCGGTGTGACGTGGGGCCGGTCGGCAGCCCGCGTTGGGGAGTGTCTCCGGTCTGAGTCTCCCTGAGCGACCCGAGGATGTGAACCGCGGGGCTTGCACGGTCCCTCGCGTTGAGGGCAGTGTCTCCAATCGGGGGTCTGCGGGACCCGAGGGCACGCGCAGCGAGCCTGCCCGGCTGCCTATATCTATTGACCGGAATGAACTGAACCTGTTCTTGCGCACGCGCACGCACACAAACACATGCTGGGCCAATCAGACCCTGGGACAACACAAGGGTGTTAAGTTTGTTGCCCCTTCGCCGTATCACCGGGTGAAAATTGATTCTGTTTTTTAATCCAAAATAAGATATTTACATGGTGAGTAAGTACAGTTTTATTAGCTGATCGCTGTAATAATGAATCATGCATTTTGCTGTGTGTTGCGAAAACAGAGTATGGAATGAATATATGTATGATTCGAAAGGTAAAGTATACTGCTATAGCAAATGCATAAAAATGCCAATATATAAAAATGCAGGATTGCTTGACGCTGTCAAGCTAAGATCATTCGAGCCGATGTTACAGAGAAGGCAGAACAACACGGCCGCTGTCTACAAGGATCTTTAGATGGCAGAGAGAGTGAAGAGGCAGGATTCATGTGGAGGAGATGATGAGACGAAGAAGAAGAAGAAGAAGAAGAAGAAGAAGAAGAAGAAGAAGAAGAAGAAGAAGAAGAAGAAGAAGAAGAAGAAGAAGAAGAAGAAGAAGAAGAAGAAGCTGTTGTTGGCTCTGAACTGGACTGCCTCACAAAAGTGGCAGAGAGTAGGACCCTGAGACAACGAGCACCGCACCCACTACACAGAAGTCTCATCGGACAGAGGAGGTTTTTTTAGTCGCACAGACTCCTGACACTGTCATGCTCATCCGACAGGCCGAGGAGGTCCTTTGTCCCCAGGGCCGTTCAGCTACATAACGCCGTGCAGAAGGGGGGGATCTTCCCTGCATGAGTCTACCTCAGTCTGCCCTGCCCTTCTCTACTCTTCTCTGCTCATCTCATCTCATTATTATATACCAACCCACTGTCCATCCCTTTACTTGCTATACAGGCCACATGCAAAGCCTTTACCACTACATATTCAAAATATATTTAGATAATTATATATATATATATATTATTCTGCTGTTTTTATATATATACAGTTTATATTGTATTGTACTATCCACTCCAGCAGCACAAGAACACTTTCCTACTGGGCACTGACACAATCACATCATTGCATTCCATTCCTGTATCTGTAAATATGTTCTCCGTATGTGATATATGTATGTATGTCAGTGATGTGTTCAGTGTACAAGCTACTGGATGATATGAATTTCCCATGGGATTAATAAAGTACACATCTATCTATCTAAGAAGAAGAAGAAGAAGAAGAAGAAGACTCTTGGGCAGTAATAATAAAAAAAAGAAGCAAATTTTAATTATTTCTCCAACAGCTGCATGACACATGTAAAGACGTAGGCCGGTGTGACATGATGCCGGTCGCTTGTAAGTCGGGGTCCCCATAACTCATAAGGAACTCATAAGGATGTACCTGCACCAAAAGAAAGGCAGGTCCTCCAGCAGTTTATGGGTTAGGTTGAAAAGATGATACATAGCGTGTGTGTTTTTATCAATGCTACACTTGTCATTGTCCATTTTTTCAAGTAATGTTTTTAGGAAATTCATTTTCATTATTTCTCTTATAGCTGCACGACACATGCAAAGACCACGCTCCACGTTGCGCGCCGGTGTGACCTAGGGCCTTTGGGATGCCCGCATCGGGGAGTCTCTTCAAGATTCAACATTCAACATTCAACATTTTGTATTGTCAAATGTACAACAATCACATTGTCGCAGTCGCTGGCAGTGAAATGCTTGAGTCACAGGCTCTCTTCTAGCAATGCTCACGTAATTACAACCTAAAATATAAAATAGAAATATTTTGAAATAGAATGAAATAGAATATCAAAATTTAAAATAGAAAATAAAGTATATATATATATATATATAATATATATTGTTAACAGCTGAAGAGAAAATAAAACATCAATAGTGGTAAGTTTGTGCGATGATGCAAATATGCAAATATGTCACGGTGCTGGTTTTTCGGGCATTGCAGTTCAGAGGAGTTAAAAATCTCATGGCCTGGGGAATGAAACTGTCTCTGAGCCTGGTGGTGCGGGCCCTGATGCTGCGGTACCGTCGGCCAGATGGCAGCAAGCAAAAATGTCTACGGCTGGGGTGAAAGGGGTCTGTCTCTAGAAGTCCTCTATGGATGGTGGCAAACGCACACACACACACAGATGCACACGTGCACACGCACAGCCCACCACACATCAGCAGGCGCAAGAAGGGCAATGGAAAAGGGAACAGCCCTTGCAAATGTATTTGTTACACCCGCAGCACTTTTTGTGAGTTTTACAGTCCTTGTTCCTGGGGCATATCAGACACCTCTTCCTCTTGCTCGCGGCGAGCGTGGCTGCCACGGAGGCTGCTGCCGCCGCCAGCGGTCGGGTTCCCTGTGACCCTTAGACTTGCGACGCTGGTCCGGCCCGGCTGTCAGTGTCGTGTACTCGAACCTATTCTTGCTCGGCGATGAGAAGGAGGAGAAGGAGAAGGAGAAGGAGGAGAAAAAGAAATTCATTTTTATTATTTCCCTTATCCCTCGTGTTGTCCCTCATTCCCCATGCTGTTGGCTGTGAGCGTTTGGGTATTGAAACACACAAACGCACACACACAGATGCACACGTGCACACGCACAGCCCTCCACACAGCAGCAGGCGCAAGAAGGGCAATGGAAAAGGGAACAGCCCTTGCAAATGTATTTGTCACACCCACAGCACTTTTTGTGAGTTTTACAGTCCTTGTTCCTGGGGCATATCAGACACCTCTTCCTCTTGCTCGCGGCGAGCGTGGCTGCCACGGAGGCTGCTGCCGCCGCCAGCAGCGGTCGGGTTCCCTGTGACCCTTAGACTTGCGACGCTGGTCCGGCCCGGCTGTCAGTGTCGTGTACTCGAGCCTGTTCTTGCTCGGCGATGAGAAGGAGGAGAAGGAGAAGGAGAAGGAGGAGAAAAAGAAATTCATTTTTATTATTTCCCTTATCCCTTGTGTTGTCCCTCCTTCCCCATGCTGTTGGCTGTGAGCGTTTGGGTATTGAAACACACAAACGCACACACACAGATGCACACGTGCACACGCACAGCCCACCACACAGCAGCAGGCGCAAGAAGGGCAATAGAAAAGGGAACAGCCCTTGCAAATGTATTTGTCACACCCGCAGCACTTTGTGTGAGTTTTACAGTCCTTGTTCCTGGGGCATATCTGACACCGCTTCCTCTTGCTCGCCGCGAGCGGGGCTGCCACGGAGGCTGCGCCCGCCACCGCCGCCGCCGTGAAGACCACTCCTGCGCAGTAATAATAATGAAAAAAACCCCAAGTTTTTATTACTTCTCTTATAGCTGCAAGACACATGCAAAGACATAGGGCCGGTGTGATATGAGATCGGGTCGCTTGTCGGTCGGGTTCCCTGTGACCCTTAGACTTGCGACGCTGGACCGGCCCGGCTGTCAGTGTCGTGTACTCGAGCCTGTTCTTGCTCGGTGATGAGAAGGAGGAGAAGGAGAAGGAGGAGAAGAAATTCATTTTCATTATTTCCCTTATCCCTCGTGTTGTGCCTCCTTCCCAATGCTGTTGGCTGTGAGCGTTTTGGTAGTGAACACACAAACGCTCACACACACAGATGCACACGTGCACACGCACAGCCCACCACACATCAGCAGGCGCAAGAAGGGCAATAGAAAAGGGAACAGCCCTTGCAAATGTATTTGTCACACCCGCAGCACTTTGTGTGAGTTTTACAGTCCTTGTTCCTTGGAAATATCTGACACCGCTTCCTCTTGCTCGCGGCGAGCGGGGCTGCTGCGGCCGCCACCGCCGCAGTGACGACCACTCCTGCGCAGTAATAATAATAAAAAAGAAACACATTTTTATCATTTCTCTTATAGCTGAACGACACATGCAAAGACGTAGGTCCGGTGTAATCTCAGCACGCCACCCTCCAAGTTGCGCGCCGGTGTGACCTAGGAACCCTGGGATGCCCGCGTTCGGGAGTCTCTTCGGGTCCTGGGTCTCTGAAACCCGAACGCTCGCAATGAGGGCCTTGCGCGGCTGCTGTCGTTGAGGGCCTTCTCTCCCATCGGCGTCCCTCTGACCCTGAGACTCGTGAAGCCGGGCCTGTCCAGTTACCCGAGTCGTGTCCTCGAGCCTGTTCTTGCTCGGCGATGAGAAGAAGTTGGAGAAGGACAAGGAGAAGAAGGAGAAAAGGAAGACTCTCGCGCAGTAATAATAGTAAAAAATAAACACATTTTTATAATTTCTCTTATAGCTGCAAGACACACGCAAAGACGTAGGGCCGGTGTGACACGAGGCCGGTCGCTTGTCGGTCTGGTTCCCTGTGACCCCTAGACTCGCGACGCTGGACCGGCCCGGCTGTCAGTGTCGCGTACTCGAGCCTGTTCTTGCTCGGTGAGGAGAAGGAGAAGGAGAAGGAGAAGGAGGAGAAAAAGAAGACTCTTGAGCAGTAATAATTCATAAAAGAAAATCATTTTTATTATTTCCCTTATCCCTTGTGTTGTCCCTCCTTCCCCATGCTGTTGGCTGTGAGCGTTTGGGTACTGAACAGACAAACGCACACACACAGATGCACACGTTCACACACACACAGCCCACCACACATCAGCACGCCCAAGAAGGGCAATAGAAAAGGGAACAGCCCTTGCAGATGTATTTGTCACACCCGCGGCACTTTGTGTGAGTTTTACAGTCCTTGTTCCCGGGGCATATCTGACACCTCTTCCTCTTGCTTGCGGCGAGCGGGGCTGCCACGGAGGCTGGTCTCTGGTGAACGCTCTTGACGTGACATCGCGTGACCTCATCAGGGACAACGGCAAGGTGTTGTACCGACTCGTGCCGAGGATGCATTGTTAGTAACGGCCTTCTCTCCGAGCTGGTCCCCGTGACCCGAGGTCACGCGCAGCGAGCGTCCCCGGCTGGCAGCGTTGCGTATTCGAGACCTGTTGTTGCTCAGTGAGCGTTGAAAAAAGAAAATTACGATGCGGTGGCAAAGCGTCTGACTTGTTTTTGGTACTCTCCGCACGCCACGCTCCAAGTTGCGCGCCGGTGTGACCGAAAAGGAACAAGAACAGGAGGAAGAGGGAAATTCATTTTTATTCCTTTTTTATAGCTGCACAGGACACACGCGAAGACGCAGGGCCTGTAGCACGTCGGCCGGGGTCCCAGTGACCCAAGGGCACGCGCGGCGAGCATCCCCGGCTGCCAGCTTGGCGTACTCGAGCCCGTTGTCGCTCGCTGATGCGAACGAGAGGAAGAAGTGGTTGAAGAAGAAGAAGAAGAAAAAGACTCTTGCTCATTGATAATAATAATCATAATAATAATAATAAAGGAAGAAGGAAATTCGTTTTATTCTTTTTAGACCTAGGGCCTGTAGCACGTCGGCCGGGGTCCCAGTGACCCGAGGGCACGCGCCGCGAGCATCCCCCGCTGCCAGCTTGGCTGATGCGAATGAGAGGAAGATGCGGGAGAAGAAGAAGAAGAAGAAGAAGAAGAAGAAGAAGAAGAAGAAGAAGAAGAAGAAGAAGAAGAAGAAAAAGACTCTTGCTCATTGATGATAATAATAATAATAATAATAATAATAATAAAGGAAGAAGGAAATTCATTTTATTCTTTTAAGACCTAGGGCCTGTAGCACGTCGGCCGGGGTCCCAGTGACCCGAGGACACGCGTCGCGAGCATCCCCCACTGCCAGCTTGGCGTACTCGATCCCGTTGTAGCTCGCTGATGCGAACGAGAGGAAGATGCGGGAGAAGAAGAAGAAGAAGAAGAAGAAGAAGAAGAAGAAGAAGAAGACTCTTGCTCATTGATAATAATAATAATAATAATAATAATAATAATAATAATAATAATAAAGGAAGAAGGAAATTCATTTTATACTTTTTAGACCTAGGGCCTGTAGCACGTCGGCCCGGGTCCCAGTGACCCGAGGGCACGCGCCGCGAGCATCCCCCGCTGCCAGCTTGGCGTACTCGATCCTGTTGTAGCTCGCTGATGCGAACGAGAGGAAGATGCGGGAGAAGAAGAAGAAGAAGAAGAAGAAGAAGAAGACTCTTGCTCATTGATAATAATAATAATAATAATAAAGGAAGAAGGAAATTCATTTTATTATTTTTAGACCTAGGGCCTGTAGCACGTCGGCCAGGGTCCCAGTGACCCGAGGGCAAGCGCCGCGAGCATCCCCCGCTGCCAGCTTGGCGTACTCGATCCCGTTGTAGCTCGCTGATGCGTACGAGAGGAAGATGCGGGAGAAGAAGAAGAAGAAAAAGACTCTTGCTCATTGATAATAATAATAATAATAATAATAATAATAATAATAAAGGAAGAAGGAAATTCATTTTATTCTTTTTGGACCTAGGGCCTGTAGCACGTCGGCCAGGGTCCCAGTGACCCGAGGGCACGCTCCGCGAGCATCCCCCACTGCCAGCTTGGCGTACTCGATCCCGTTGTAGCTCGCTGATGCGAACTAGAGGAAGATGCGGGAGAAGAAGAAGAAGAAGAAGAAGAAGAAGAAGAAGAAGAAGAAGAAAAAGACTCTTGCTCATTGATAATAATAATAATAATAATAATAATAATAATAATAATAATAATAATAATAATAAAGGAAGAAGGAAATTCATTTTATTCTTTTTAGACCTAGGGCCTGTAGCACGTCGGCCCGGGTCTCAGTGACCCGAGGGCACGCGCCGCGAGCATCCCCGGCTGCCAGCGTGGCGTACTCAAGTCTGTTGTTCATTGGTGATAATAAAAATAATAATTATAAGAAGAAGAAGAAGAAGAAGTAGCAGAAAATGAGGTGGCACACGTTTTTTTCTAAAAATAATTTGTATCGCTGCACGCCACACACAAAGGCAGGAGACTGTCACACACACACAAACACATGCTGGGTCAACCAGACCCTGGGACAACACAAGGGTTAAAGTTGCCTTGGAAGAAGTAGGGTAATATTCTGTAATGAACCTTGACACAGGTTTCCACTCACAAATAAACCCAAACCTACGATAATATGATCCTGTATCCTGATCACTATTTGCAGCTGAGAATTTTTAATAACTGTTAATTAGGTCAAAGGTGTTTTTTAGCAACCTAAGTTTTGTCTGTTTTCCCTCAGATTGCTATATCTATCTTTGCACACCGAGATGTTATTCTGACAATCTTGACAAACTGTTCACTCATGACCAATTGATCACTAATAGGACAACACTATAGTTATTGTAATACAAATTTATTATAGATAAAAAGGCCACTGATGGACGAACTCTAATATTTTTTTCTCTTTTGCTTTTCAGTCAAAATGCCCGGGTCAACAATGAAAACCTGCATATCTTGCATGCAGCATATACGTGTTGCATGCAAGATATGCAAACTTTGTGGAGCCCAACAGCAAATGAAAAAGGCTGTTGAAAAAGCTAAAGGTAAAGCCGACAGGGAATGGGGAGCCAAGCTTAAAAAAGGTGGAAATTTGAACAAATTGATGAATGCTTCCCGGGTTCTGGTAAGCTCTTCACTACCTATAGCCTGCCGACTCTTCACACTAGTTACATATCCCGGTCGAATGGATGTATGATAGTAATAATTATCACAATTATTATAATTAATTTTATTTGTATAGAACATTTGTAACATTCATGCTCAAATCGGACAATCGTATAATACAACATATAAAATTGATAGTCATTGTTTTTTCTACCCTCCCAAGGTCATAGCCCCAATTCTTACAAAATTTACTGCACAGAAAACTGTAAAAAAACTCTATTAAAATCTTTTTAAAGCTACAAGGTGGACAGGTTATAGGCCATACTGTTTGACCAGATCAGGGCCATGGTCAATTCGAACAACAAGGATATGGAGGAACTGACAATATAATGTTTTTTGTTTTTAATAGTTAATCCATTTTTATTATGTTCCCGATTTGTTTTCAGGTTCACAAATTGAAAATGGCGGGGTTGCATCCAATGCTTCTCTTTGGGAGGGAGAAGAAGGGCTCTGTGTCCTGTGACTCAATCAGTGGCCTGGAGCTAGTTTCAGACACAGATTACAAGTCCTTGAAAATCATAGAAGGACTGTATGGAAGCCTTGTGACAGGTTAGTCCACAAAATGTTTTGTTTGTGCTAGTGTAGTCTTTATTAAATATTTTTAGTTACAATTCAAGATCTCACGACACCAACTCTGGGGGGATAGAGTCTACAGTGAGCTTTGAACCGTCATTGAGTCATTATACATTTTGTGATCAGAAACCATATTAGAAGAAAACCGCAACCCCTTGGACCAGATCTATAGAATTACAGAGTTTTCATCCAAATATGTCATTCTTGGTTAATAAACATTATTAATAAGCATACTCTACTGGCAGCAACTCCAGCATTTAACATGAAAATCAAATTATAAATATTCTTTTGCAATATTTTTATTCTGCCTTCGTTTTATCAACAATGTTTTTCATGACTTCATGCTGCCTTATCCAACTGCTGCACTTTCTTCACAAATTGTCCAAGCATTCCAAATTCCAGGGTTAAATTTGCACAACATTTTTTGTAGCTTTATTTTTACATATGCAGTCCATAAACATGTGATAAGGAATCTTTAAGCTTATGAAAATGTTACTCCCTTAACAACTGACTCATTATATGTTTTAATAAGCACAAATTAGATCCTAAACACAACACAGCACACTGAATACGCTTTAGCATTTATTCTTGACCTAGCTCCTGTGCTGCTGACTATATCTTTCACAGGCTTCACTACACTAAGATTGCCATTGTGTATCAGGAGATGTTTAATATTGTGAGATGAAGTACAACTTTGAAAATTATAAACGTGGAATTAAAAAGTAGGATAGTCATAATAATCAGAACTAAAAGTTGACAGTTTTATAATGTCACCAGACTTCCATCTCAGTAGAATGGAATTTTACTGAATCAAACAACCACATTATTTAAATTTAGAACTCCCTTAAGATCACTTTTTGGCTATATCAGCAAGCCAACCCAGCCACAGAAGCCACAGTCATCCTACCAAATGTAGCTCAGTATTGTTTTATTAGGGTCAGGCATTTTTTAGGTCTGTATGTGTCCAGCTTTGTGTACACTCCTATGTGTGCAAATGTTTATATAATTTTTGAGATATCACTTGCAGCTATGTAATTTCTATCTAGGCGTTTATAATGAATGTCTAATAATGCCAGACATGTTGTGAATAGAGACAGTATCATTAATTGTCCTCGTTTTAATGTACAGGATCAAGACAGATTAACACTCCCAAATAGGTAATAGTGTAGATACTTACCTTTACTTACACTCTGTCAGTACTTGAGAAAGCCTATTATTATAATTGTTAATAAATTGAGTGCCCTTATACAACAGTATGGCATAATACAGCTACAAATTCCATGACATGTGCAGAAGACATGAAACATTTAATCATGACCTAAGATAACTCTTTTTCAAACAGTGATTGTTAAAAGAGAGAGGGCCAACCCATTAACTCCAGTGGACCCAGAGGGACCGAGGGAACTGGCTGAATCCCCTCTTCATCCAGAAGCAACGGGGGAGGACAGAGAGGAAGGGGAGGAAGGGGAGGAGGAAGAGACATTCGACCTCTTGTTGACACCTTGTGGTAAGAAGAAGTTTATGTTTATGTTTATGTTTACAAGTCTTATCTTACTAACATCCAAGTTAGTTTCAATAAACATCCTGGAATACATTCAGTATGTATTTACTTTGTCATTTATGTTTTTTCTCTTTTGCCAACTGTACATTAGACCCTGCACCTACAGCTCCTGCCACAGCCCCATCCACCTCGCATTCACATCCTCGACCAAGTTCCCCACCCTCATCTTCCCCGCTCTCCAACTCAAAAGAGAGCTGTCCACCAAAACATCCCGGTAAGACCCTGCAAATCAACCATTTACGTAAAGTATGTTTTCCCAATAAGTTTCATTTAATATTTGGACTTTCACCACAGTTCAAACAAGGTTCATACTATCATGTCTTCCCCGCAGTGGAGTCTTGTTGAAATCGATGTTTGAAGAGAGGAGACGTGGACCCAGTACTTACAAGTATAATGTTTATTACACAAGAGTATTACAGGTCAGGACGAGTTTCTAGAAAACTCGGAGATAACACACAGGCCGAATAGTGAAAATCCGCCTTGACTCTGCAAGGTAAGGTGTTTTATAGGGGAGTTGTTTACCACAAACCTAGAGATTTAATGACGTCACACAACCGGGCCTTCTGCCTAAATTTGGGAATGTGTCATACCTTAAGATTCAAGGACCCACTGAAAACCATCTCTCCTCTTATTATTCCATAGGCAGTTCAAGGATAGTTCAGACAAAGAGAAACACACTGAACACATCTGGAGATAATACTTAAAGGTTTGAACTTAAGATTCAAGGCGCCTTTAGATATTAACATGTCATTATGATCTATACTTATGCTATAGAAACTCAGAAGCTGAATATGAACTTACCATTTATGGTTTGTAACTGTGCTATGGATATCTATTAGCTTAAGGAATACACTATAATACAATTTTGAGTTCATCATAAGGATGATCATGATAAATCTGATTCCTGTTTTAGAGACAATTTAGTCCATGACACCACAAGACACTTGGACACAATGTGTAACACTGTCCTTTTTCATAAAGGCTGTTCTTACTAGCATATAATGGTAATTTGTCACCCTTTAATATCATATTAAAATACCCTTACCTTATATAACTTTTTTCTCTTTTGCCAACTGTACATTAGACCCTGCACCTATAGCTCCTGCCACAGCCCCATCCATTTCCTATTCACCGCCTGGACCAAGATCCCCAACCTCATCTCCCCGCTCTCCAAATGCAAAGAGAGCTGTCCAGCAAAACATCCACGTAAGACCCTGCAAATAAGTATTAGGGGCCAGAAAAAACAGATCCCATTGGTTTTGATGAGAAGAATTTGAACTTAAACTTAAAGGAGCATAGACTTTGAAAGTATGATATTTCACGTGCCAAATGGATACAGAATCTACTTCCCTATTTCTGTGCCTGGCAGATAAATTTAGGTATTAATAAGTGAAACCTTGAAAAGATTTCCAGAAACATTCTTTTATGTGTTGGATCTCAAACATTTTCTTCCACTAACTCCCTAGGGACCCGCAAAGGTGGAAAAAAAGTCAACCCAAAAAGTAAGATTTAAACACTATTCCATTTTCCAGAATTTAATTTCACATCTTTAACAGAGTTAAGCAAATTCTTTATCAAGTTAGATCTAAATATGACATTTAGAGTTGTGGCTAACTAATTATATTTATATTCCCCTGACTAGGAAATTAATTAATCTCTTTTAATTTTTCAGACTGCAATTACCACGACTCAATGGGAAGTTACCCATATTCTAAAATCTGCACGGAAAGAGTTCGAGATGTAAGTTGAATATTGCACATTTGCACTGAATTAAAATATGTTATGGTACACTATTATGTATATTTTACAATTAATGTTTTACAATTATGTTTCGAGGGAAATTTTTAAATTGTTAACATAATGTGTAAATTAATGTGTTAATGTGTGCATTCCTGGATCAGACATGATATGTGTTTGTTAATCTGGTTAGAAAACATCTTATGCAGTTGGGGATGCTGACTTAAAAGATAGTTTGATTTGGATTTCAACAGTATACATGCAGATAAGAATGCCCTGTGTGCAATTATCCAGGTGAATTCTTACTCACCACTAGTTTTGTGAAATACAAAAAATATTCAGTTTACACAGATTACTAAGATGGTACTTTATATTTGACATCTGACTGACCTTTGCAGGAAGATCCTTTCAGGGCTTCTACTGTCAATTTTCATATTGTAGTGGAATATGCACATTAACTGCTTCATATACACATGATTTTTTCATCGTTAATGATTTAAATTTGTATTCTTTATGACCACTAATTGTTTTCAGGGGGTAAAGGAGGTGAACGTGAGGTGGCTGCCATGCCCCAAATGGTATGTATAATGCTTCATATCTGATGCCACATCGTGATGCACCATCACAAGTTCTGAATTTTTATTTTACTCCATAGAAGGTAGCTCTGTTATGATGTTGGATTCAAGTCAATCTAAATCTATTTACAATAACTATTTAACTATTTACAATACAATACCACACCTCCATTGGTTCTCTGTTTACATGTTCCTGTGCATTTATATGCCCATAGTGATTAAAGATCCATTTACACTAAACATATTTTCTCTTTCCCTTTTTGTTGTAGCAATTTGAGGTGGAAAGATTCCTTGGTCCTTAAAACAGAGCTGGAATAATCCGGACAGAGGAGGATGCAGCTTATATTTCTGCTTGTTTGACGTGTAATTTGTTATTTTAGATGTTATTGTATATTGTGTTAATGTTACATTTACTGTTTCTTGTTCTATTTTACTGTTTTTAAATAAAATGTTATTTAAAAACTGTGTTTTGTGACTTAAAATGGGTTAAACATCTGCACCTCACAGAAGGCAATTGTATCGCAACTCCCATCTCCAGCACAGCATGTTCTTGTATGGAAAAGGCCTACCAAGCTATTTAATAGAGGTCATGCTACAGTAATTTTCAACAATATGTGTGCAACATTGACTTTTTCCTCATATTTCTAATTGAACTATTACACACTTTAATCTTGGCCATATATGACCTCTCTGTCAGCCGAGGGATGGTTGGTCATATCAAGTTAATATAAAAAAAATACATATGAACTCTGCAACATGGTGATTCAGCAGGGTGACAGCCACAGGAAGAACCTGTTCCTGAACCTGCTGGTCCGGGAACGGAGGACCCTGTAGCGCCTCCCAGAGGTGAGGAGGGCAACAGTCTGAAACTGGGGTGTGAGAAATTGGTTTGTTAATGAACAAAGGTGTCTAAGTTGGTCCAAAAGTGAAACATATGATTGTGTATGAAGCAAATACACATATTTTGACCATATCTGGCCATTAAATACCACTTAAACCGATTTGATCCAGCTTGGACCTCAATGGGGTCTGAGAATGTACACCCCAGAGTTTGGAGCAAGATGACAAAGATGAAATGTAAACTTTGTTGTGGAACAAAAGCAAAGACATCGTTGTAAAGGTCTTGGCCTCTGTAGTAACATTATGTCAGTGGGAAAATTGTGGATGGCTCCTGCTCCTAAGGGGTGAGCTTTGAACCTTGCATCTGAGTCAGATTTGATGGCTTACAGGATGGAAACTAAATATGCAACAGACATGGTATGAACTGTTTTGGAAAGGTCTTGAACTCCCCTAACATAGCCCAATGCCAAACTATGGGGGGCGCCACTGAGTAGGGCCAAAACCTTGAAAAAAAGAGATTTTACCGTTTTATTAGTAAGAAAAACTAAATCTGACCTAGCAGGTGTTTTTCTTAGACCAAAATACCATAAAGAAGCATGCTAGGTCCCATGTCACAATCTCACAAAATAGTGAAAATACATCAGAACTACAAAAGGTGAGAACAACACACATACACGTACAGGACCACCATTCCGATTTGTAGTTCTTTGTATCCTTCTTCCGGGTTCAGATTAGGGTTCTAAAAATAGGGTTTGGAAAACATATTAGCGGTTTGTTTTTAACCAAATATGCTTAAAATAAATATCGTTATAAAAAACAGACACATATACGTGTACCGATGCTTTTTCACACTTTATTGTTACCGCGCTGTTCCGCGGACAGAAAAGGGTGCATTCACTGCCCAACGGATTTATCACCGTTTTCACACAAATCTTCATGAACTATTACCAGAATTATTTATTGGTATAAAGTGTTAAAATGGTTAACAATTTGTTTATATACAATCTGCCTTCCAAACAAAACCATATAAAAGCATAGAAATTGATTAATAATCAACCAGTTATTTCGGATGACTAATAGAATCAGATGGCTTGTGAACATACCTCAAGTTCAGTCAGACAACTCACGTTCGAGCATTGAGAATATAGAGTAACCACAAAAGGTTTTAATGTTGCAGGAAATAAGATTTGTTTAACAGAATGAATAATAATGTAGACTGGTCGTACACTTGTTTAAAACTACTTTCTTGGCAATAAAAATTACACATTGATTAAGGAATAACTTAGATATGCAGTGACAATATTTTATTGAATACAAGTAGAACATCAATACATTGGAAAACATACTAAATTATGATGGCTTAATTGTGTTGTTGAAAAATATGTTTTAATATCGAGGTATTCAATGGCTTTCCCTACATTGATATTATTTATAAAAATATACAATGAATACAAAAGTGCGACATCCTCTGTCCATAACCCTCAACAAGAGTAAGGAAAAAATACAAAAAAAAAACTATTAACAGGGGGTAAAAAATGTAGAAACCTCAGAGAGAGCCACATGTGAGGGATCCCTCTCCCAGGATGGACAGAAGTGCAACTGATGCCGCTTTATCAGATCTGACAATTAAAAACACTTAAAGTAAACTTAACTATTTAACCCTAAACCTAAGGCAGTATTTAGGATTGCTAAGGGTCAACAACGTCCTCCTCTGGAATCTGCTGTCCACTGTCAAGACCCTATATAGGAAAATATAAGGAAATACATGGTAATTTACATTTAGTTCAATGTGTATGATCCACAGAAAAATGCATTTCTCATAAATGTTTAAAACAATATTCAACTAATCACAGTATCTATGATTACTGTCCCATGTTAAAATGTCATTAATCACCTGCATGTCAATGTCCTCCTCCTCATCAGGCTCTTCCCCCCAAACAAGGTCCAGCATTGACCCTTGAAGCCCTGCCTTTATTAGCTCCAAGTACTTTTGCCTCACTAAGGCAAGTTGAGAATGCTTCTGAAACAATTTGCACTTGAGCTCTCCCTGGAGACCTTGAAGGCCTTCTTTGGATAGACTCCTGTGGCTACCTTAATTATGAAGACAAAAACAAAAATTATGATTAATTTTTGATATCGTGCATAAACAGAGACAACTCCTAAAAATTTTTGATCAATGCTTACCCTCTAGGCACCATGGATTGCGGTTTGTGGATCGCGCACCGGGGGTCGCGGTGTTGGATCCAGTGTGGCAGATTCTGAATCATGTGGGCTGATCATGGTGCTGGTGGCGGACCCTGTGTCGCGTTGGCATTGGGCACGGGCGGTGGACCAGGACCGCGGTGGTGGCTTGTGATGGGTCCTGGTGGGCGGCGGTGGACGGTGACTGAGGACTGGAGTGGCGTCTGGTCTGGATGGTGGAATCGTGGACTAGATGGTTGCTGAGCATGGACTGTGCTTGCAGCGGAACTGCTTGGCATGTCATGTTGGGGTTGTCCTTCGGGATGTCTCCCCTAATCAAATGCTGCTAGAGACTTTGATTATTGATGATGTTCTCCTGCACGTGGCATCTATTGCACTTCTGTCCGTCCTGGGAGAGGGATCCCTCACATGTGGCTCTCTCTGAGGTTTCTACATATTTTTACCCTGTTAAAAGGGTTTTTAGTAGTTTTTCCTTACTCTTGCTGAGGGTTAAGGACAGAGGATGTCACACCCTGTTAAAGCCCTATGAGATGAATTGTAATTTGTGAATATGGGCTATACAAATAAAATTTGATTGATTGATATGCTCGTGAAAAGACCACTCAAGTCATGCTCCCTTTTCTTGAGGTACTCCCAATGCTGCCTTACTTCATTAGCAAGGATTTTGACCTCCTCCTCAAGTCTTTTCACATGCATGACATTGTCAAACAACTTCTTTTTTGCAAGGAAATCAATGCCATCTAAAAATGCATCCATGAAAATTCCATGCATTAGTTCACAGTGGTGGAAGGGGAAAAACCACACACAAACACATGCAAACAAATGAGACACACTGTCTCACACAAAGAGAGAGGACAAAGGACAGATGTTGGCTCTTAAAAGAGCCTTTTTTTTATCTATAAAGGACTTGGTTGAGGTCGGAGTTAGGAGCAAGGGACAGGTAGGGTGCGGTCGGTGAAGGAGAAGAATGACTCAACATCCGGCGCGAGGCAGTGTGGGGGGGTGGGGGGGGGGGGGTGGGCGAAGGAGAATGACGCAACGTCCGGCGCACGGCTCTTGTTACGGACGTGGTTATGTGCTGTAGAGCGAGGAATTTACGGGGCGAGGAAAATAAAAAGGCATTTTGTCCTGATTAAATACACATCTTGTGTGTCCTTCTTCTACCGATGCCTTGCACTATATGAAAAGATAGTAATGTAACGGGGGCAATTTACAAAGTGTTCCGGTTTGACGGCAAGGAGCGACAAAAGCACCCATAGCAACCCTCTTAGATACGACAGAAACTCTTCAGAATAACTAACAAACCAAACCCCGTAGAAGTTCACTGAATGAAAATATCGAAACTGACACACACATATCTCGCCAGAAATATCTTCAAAACACATTTTTATTAAGAAACATTACTTAAACATAGCGTTTTCCAAAAAAGAATACAGCAATCTCCGCCATGTTGCTTTATCAGAGCAACGCAGAGCGAGAGCACGGCAGAGGTCTGCGCAGGCGCACTGGTCGTTTGGAGCATTTCGTCAGATCTGTACGGATATTTTACATTGCGTCTTTAGTAAGATATCTTACGAACCGTTTCGTGAGACCATGTTGTGCAGTGAGCACTTCAGGAGAGAGGTCTTTGACAGGACGGGGCAGACTGTCTGGCTTAAAGATGGTGTTGTGCCAACCATTTTCAACTTTCCAGCTCATCTTCAAAGGGTTTGTGTATCAGTGACCAACATAATTTAAGGTGTATAAGATTGAAGTATAAATATAAATATGTGATTATGTCACATTTTAGCTTTTTGTTTCTGCAAGTTATATAATGTGTTGTTTATTACAGCACATTTTAGACATTCAAAACTTCTTTACTGTTTATTTTAGTCGGTAGCAACAAGAACCAAAACCACTTCTAGAAGGGCGGATGACAACCTGCCAATGGACTTGATGCCTGATGTTGTGATTTGCCTGTGGAATGTCACAAACTAATGAGAGCATCATGTGGCTTGTTATATTAAATCCTTTATCTTGGTGTTACCCTGAAAGGTCTATGATGGTGTTAGTTGTCTAAGAGCCCAATATTATTTGAGGTGGTACTCAGTGTAAAAAGTTTGAAAACCACTATTTTTAGAGCATAATACTATTTTTTTAGAACAAAACATAATTATTCATAACTATGTAGTCTCATAACGAGATCTCTGACATTTATAACAAATCAAACCGTTTAATAATCGGTTGAAAATTGAGTAAGTTATAGTTAATCAAAAAGTGCATGTTCCACTACTAACACAATGTTATGGCTGGGCGAGCAACCCCTGGCAAGATGGCCGCCACGTTCGACTCTGTTTGCCGGTGTTCCAGTTTAACTGGCGGGCATGGCTTCTGGCGACATTCCAGATGTTGAGGCTGTTTTTCAAAGCCGGTGGCAGATTCGTCATTTTCAAAAAGCGCCTGTCTGTGAAGTGTGGTGATCAGCTGAAGGTCTTGCTGAAATAAAAATCCTACAAAAACCCTTCACGAGTTCATGTGTCCGTGTCAGCATCATGTTGAGACCAAAATATACATTTAAATGGTAAAAAAAAAAAAATAGTAAAAAATCCTTGATCGGGATTCGAAACAACAAGCTGAAACACTATAAGCTTAAAGCCTGATGACGATTTCACTACACCACCGAGTCACTGAAAAAAACATGGCGCTTTTTACAAATCTGACGCTCCTCTTCATAGGAGACACAGGGAGCATTGAAGAACACACACGCGTCACCAGCTCCACTCGAAGTGCTTTTGTTTGTCGCTGGTGATCATTACAACGCACACACACCAAACAAGTGCTACATGTAAACATCCCTCACATCAACAAGGCGGAAGCTTGAGCGGTGTTTTCATGAGTTAAGTTGGTGAACGTGTGCACAACTTAACATGCGTTATTGTTTCAGGGAACACGCCCAGGTTAGCTTGTGACAGTCAAAATGTAACCGTAAACTCAGAGTTATCGGTCACACGTCACACATTTGGACACCGCTGCGCCCGTGTGCTTAGCACACGCACGACATCATGAAAAACGGATTTATCCGTTCTCTCTGGCCCGCGAAGCGGTTCTCTATTATCTATCATATCATATGATAGATAATAGAGAACTGCTTTGCAAGTCTCTCTGGCCCGCGAAGCGGTTCGCTATTATCTATGATTTATTTAATTTTTTAAGGGCTCGTGCCGCCCCCCACCTGACATGAGAAGGTGCCGCCCGGGCGGCTGCCCGGTTCAATCGTGCCCAAAACCGCCACTGACTTTGATACTAATTTGACACTTGTGTAAAACGTTTGGCTAATTATAATTATACAAGCACTAGAAAAATAATTAGGAACGTAATTTCACACACGCTCAATCAAAGTCTCCTGTTGGTGGCAAAGCCTAAATATATGTGTTTTCAGCTTACATGATTTGTAGCGAGTAAGGAGAGAGAGAGACAGCGAGAGAAAGAAAGAGAGAGAATTACAAATAGCTTTAGAGAATTGAGAAAGTGATAGAGTTTGGTAGATTGTTGAGGCAAGGTTAAAGTATTTAGTTAAAGTATTTAGAGTATTTACAGCAGGGATAGTATAGACACATATTGCAGATATAGGATCGATAATTGTAGATATTAGATATAGGATAGATTTGAGTTGTGTCACAGTCTGCTCATCTCCTGCCTGCCAGTATTTTTCCACTCACCTGTCTCTGCTCCACTCTGCCAGTCAGCCACACCTCCTCATCAGGCCAACTCTTCACACCTGTGTCAGCCCTGGCTGTATTTAATCCTGCTCCTGTCGCTGCTTCAGTGCCAGATCTTGTGCATTATGCCTGACTTCCAGCGTATTTTCCCCGGACTGTTCACCTGTTGCCGACCTCGTCGACCCCTGACCTGCCTACCTCGTCTCTGCCCTGGACATTACCTCAGCCTTCTGCCTTCGACCACGAGTTTCGCCTTTTCCCTCCTGGTTACGCTCCTGCTCGGCTCTGTGGCTCCACAGTCCCCCACTGGACCTGTCTACAGCTAGTCTGCCTGTGCTGCTTTTGGGTCCTCACCATATCCGTGACAAGTAGCAGTAGGCATAAATTAGCACAGGGTAATATTCAGATTAGTAACAGTTTAGTCAGGGACACATAGTTAGATAGTTAGAATGGACCGTAAAATGGTCAGGGAAATTGAAGACTTCCTGAGGCATAATGCCTATCCTTTAGGTTTATCCTCCAAAGAGCGGTATACCATAAAGAGGAGATGTGAAAATTACATCTTCAAGGGTAAGTAGTGGCCTTGTCTTTCCAAACAATAAGGCACTGATGTGGAGTTACTAATATCATCATGGCCCTCAGATGGGCAGCTTTACTATGTATGCCGTAGAAGGAAGCAGGGCGAGTATCTCGCCAAAGTAGTTACGTCACCAGAGGAGGCAAACAATGTGTTTGTGGCCTTCCATGCGAGCGAGCATGGAGGCCATTGCGTGATGGAGAAAACACAGGATGCTATTTTCTTGCGATACTACTGGCCTGGGATGGAAGAGGACATATGGAAATGGGTGAGCTTGAATTAATTTTGTCAGTAACCTCTGTGCATGGTGTAGTAAATTACACATTCTATTTCATATTCAATTTGATTCTTTTTTCATTTAATGATTCCTCATATTTGTTTAGGTATTGGAGTGTCCTCCCTGCCAGGCCAGAAATAAAGAAGGCTTACGTTCCAATTCAGGTGACTGACCTGAAATAACATCTTATCCCGGAAAAACAACACATTTCCATAACATGTTCTCTTTCCTCAGGTAAATGAGCCACTTGAGCTTGTTGGGATGGATCTGGTTGGAAAACTGACACCGACCAAAAATGGCCACCAGTACATTTGTGTCATGATTGACTACTTTACCAAATGGACAGAGGCCTATCCATTGAGGACCAAATGTGCTGCTGAGGTGACAGACTGCATTATGGACTTCTTCTATAAGTTTGGTGCTCCAAAAAGGCTTCTCACGGACCAAGGAAGAGAATTTGTTAATACGGTAAGAACTCCTCATGCCATCTGTATCATCAGCGCCGCCGCTCCCATAACGCACACTACGCACTGTGCGTAGGGCACAAAGTCCTGAGGGGGCATCAAAAAATAGGCAACTGGAAAATCATCAATTATAATAATTATGTAGCCGCTCGTTTTGGGGACACTAGAGCAGGTCATGCGTTCGGGACAGCACACCCGTTTATTCTCCCCTCATTTTACAACTTAACTCATATCATCACAGATCGCATTTAAAACCCCCTTTCAAAATAAGAGTCACTACCAACAACCCGCATAGAACAGGAAATACAACTCAACCCTCAACAATAATGTCATTAAATAAAAAAGCTTACAATTATAATACCGCTATTATTTCAGTATAGAAATATTAGGCACCTTTTAGGCATGTATATCACAAAACGGGCAGAACAAGAGATGTATTTAATCGCTCAAAAAAAGTTATGATGGTGTGAATTGTTTGCTTCTAAATCTATGCTTTATTGAAGAAAATTGCTCACTTGTATACTTCTGCTTTTAAGTTTGTATTTATGGATGACTTTAATTTCTACGAAGATTTTGCACATCTCAATACTTGTATGTATGTTTTGGCTGTTCTGTGTACTGGGTTTACCAATTAGATTTTCCTTTTATCGTTTTAATAAAATGTAGAACTGGTAGAAACAAACCTTTTTTATTCAAGGGGAGGGGGGGGGGCATCATAAAGGAGTTATGCTTAGGGCACCAAAATAGCTAGCTGCGGCACTGTATCATAAATGTTATGGGCTCAATATCAATGTTTCCACTTTTCTTTCAGCTCAACTATAATGTCTGTGAGAAGCTTGGCATTAAGAGAAGTCTCTGCTCTCCCTACCACCCCCAGACCAACGGCCTGGTGGAAAAAATGAATGGAACTATTCAGAGGTATGGTATATGTCAGTTTATGACTTTTTTCACATTGCAATCTTAATGTCTCAATGTTGTGTGTATGACCTAACAGGACCTTGACCAAATTGGTGGGGGAAAAACCAAACACCTGGGATGGCCACCTCTTAGCAACCCTTTTTGCTTTAAGGACGAAAGAAGCAATTGACCACCAGATACTCCCCCTTTTTCCTCATGTTTGGACGTGAGGCCAGGTACCCTACGGAGGTTCCCGAGGAGTATTTGGTATGTAGGAAAGTACACATGTAATGTGTGTATTTTGGGAAAAACTGGAAATTAGGATGTTTCACTTCATGGCTGCTGTAACTCAACATTCTGATGTGTTTCTTGACAGAGGTGACAAATTATGGTGTTGAGGCTCTTATTGCCCAGGAGACCCAACCTGTTGGAATGAAGAGCCTCCCTGCCCACTACAGAAGGGCTCAAGCCAACATGGAGAAAGTAAGGGAAAAGATCAAGAGAAAGAGAGGAGATGGGTCATGACGACCATTTTAAAGTTGGCCAAAAGGTGATGAGGACAAACATACGCCAGGAGCAGAGGGAGGGGGGGGGGGGAAATGGAGACCTCCATGCTCTGCCCCTTCACGATCGTGAAATTGGAGGGGAAAAACGCGGATCTAGTCACGCCGAAAAGTAAAGTCATTCATAAAGTCAACATTGACCAATTAAGCCCATATATTGAGCCTACGCCGCGCATCCCCCACAAATGGATGACCGAATCCACAATGTCCCTCTCACTCTCATCTCAAGTCGCCTCAACCTCAGCTCCAGCACCCTCAGTTCCAGCCCCGTCCCCCTCATCTCCAGTCGCCTCACCCTCATCTCCAGCCCCCTCATCTCCAGCGGCCTCACCCTCATCTCCAGCCCCCTCATCTCCAGCGGCCTCACCCTCATCTCCAGCCCCATCATCTCCAGCCCTGTCACCCCCATGTCCAGTCGCCTCTACCTCATCTCCAGCCGCCTCACCGTCGTCACCCCCATCTGCAACAGTGTGTGTCCCTTCAGACATTTTGGAAACAGGTAATAGCTAATTATGACTTAAGTTATTTTGCTAATATTTATTGCAAGTAATATGTCAACTTTTTTCTACATAGTGGTACATAACATTTGGGCTGGGAAAAAGCCGTAGGTGTTTTCGAGCAAAGCAGGCCCTTACAAACTGTTTACACGGAACCTCCAGGAACACCTTCGTCCAGATGCACTTGTGGAAAGTGAAGTAAGCAAAGTTTTCAGCATTTGGATTTTTTATTTAGAAGTGGGTTCAAATTTGATTCCATTTGATTCCACCTAACGATTGCGCTGTGTAATTTCTCAAAAGCAGCGCGAGGCAGGGGATATCTACTTGACTCCTTCCAAATGACGGACATTTGGAGAGGTCAAAATAAAGGACTGAGGAAGGTAAGTGATAAATGTGACTACACTGCATATGAGGGAGGATCTTTTTAATCATGCTCCTTCACTTGTAGGCCTTTTTTGTCTTGGTCATATGATTTATTTATTCTGCATCTTAATATTAGAGCAAATTGCTACTGAGAAAACCGGTTTGATTTTCTCTGTTCTATATTGCATGAATGCAGATAGATCCCCTGGATTATGATGTCCTGATTGGAGCTGTCTGCGAGCACCATCACTGGACACTAACTGTAAGGGGCTTTGGCTATAATCACAATATACAGCTCCTGTTGTTAGAATAATTCCTTGTTGATTTTTTAATTTGTCCAGGTGATGTATCCTAAAAAGAGGCAGTCCGTTTATGTTGATCCATTTGGGGCTAGCGAGGAAGCATTAAAAAAATGCACTGCAGTAACCAGGTAAGGGGGGCCCTGGTGTGGAGGGTGTTCATAGAATTTTGAACGTGCTATTAATTATTCCTATGCTGCACAGGGCTTTCAGCGGGGCCACAACTGCTCACGCTGGTCCAGTCAAACAGTACCACACGCTCGACAAGTTGATGCAACCTCATGTGGTGTTATTGTGTGTAAAGTAAGTGAAGGTGCTTGATCAGTACGTTCAGAAATAAATGTTTGGACCATTTACGCATCCCTGTGTTTTCCACTTGTTTCTTGTTCCAGTTAGCAGACATGATTCTTAATGAAGAAGACATGGAGGACGTTTTTGACAAGTCTTCCATTTTAAGGATGAGGACGCAGATAGGCAAACGGCTGATCAAAGAAACAGGTTTGTCCCTTATTTGTTTTTATTAGCTATTGTAAAACGTGAGCTATTCATTAGGAAAAAAATAACATAACTATGTTTCATGAACAGATGATTTGACCAACCTATGCCGAGCGTGTGGTTCATATGACACAGATGTGCAATGGGTAAGGCAGATTTTAAGCACTTTCAGTTGATGCACGTCTTATTTATGGTACTGCCATACAGATTCTTTTCTCTACTTCCAGATTGCTTGCACACCTTGTGATCAATGGTTCCACAGAAGCTGTGTTGGGCAACCACCTGTGGAGGCACCTTTTTATTGCCCATTGTGTATTTAAACCTGTTTATTAGTTATTTTTAACCTGCTCCTTGCTTTTAAGGTAGCTTGATTGATAAAATGTCAGACATGTTTACCCTCATCAATGCTGCTGAAAACTTTAATGTTGATGTTCTCCTACACTTGACATTTATTGCACTTCTGTCCGTCCTGGGAGACGGATCCTCACGTGTCTCTGAGGTTTCTACGTATTTTTACCCTGTTAAAAGGGTTTTTAGTAGTTTTTCCTTACTCTTGTTGAGGGTTAAGGACAGAGGATGTCACATCATGTTAAAGCCCTATGAGACAAATTGAGATTTGTGAATATGGGCTATACAAATAAAATGTGATTGATGAAAGTGAAGATGAGTGCGCAGATGTGAGCACATGAAACGCAGACTTATAGTAAGCACGCAAACTCTTGTGGCTTCTGCTTTGTATGAGTGCAGGATACAGACAGTTTTTCATGATGTCGTGCGTGTGCTAAGCACACGGGCGCACCGGTGTCCAAATGTGTGACCGATAACTCTGAGTTTACGGTTACATTTTGACTGTCACAAGTTAACCTGGGCGTGTTCCCTGAAACAATAACGCATGTTAAGTTGTGCACAGGCTTCACAGTGATAAAAGCATACAGGTGAATCTATTTTTCACTCTGATCAGTGGTACAGTGGACAGTGCTATTGTCACTACGTTTATTTTTATGTGGACCACAGCAGATCGATTCCCGTGGTGGAACTTTTTCATATTTATATTTAGCCTCGTCCCACATGTCATGTTGACAACGCATTCGACACACTTCGGACAGATCATCTGTTGATTTCACACAGATAAACAACACTTGCATTACAGAAGCTACGAAAAACCAACACACCCGTTCTGTGATGAGCGGTTGGGTTGTTTTCTTTCTCCGATGACAGAACCTTATCATCGACAACATCTTTTAAAATCCCATCCGCTGACTTTAACCAGCAGCCACAGGAGGACACGCGAAGCTCCACACGTCCATTAGAAGCGCGTTCACCAACTTAACTCATGAAAACACCCCTCGAGCCTTCGCCTTGTTGATGTGAGGGATGTTTACATGTAGCACTGGTTTGGTGTGTGCGCGTTGTAATGATCACCAGCGACAAACAAAAGCATTTCGAGTGGAGTTGGTGACGCGTGTGTGTTCTTCAATGCTCCCTGTGTCTCCTATGAAGAGGAGCCTCAGATTTGTAAAGCCTGGTATAGCGTTTATTCTGTGTTCGGACTATCACCAGATGACATGGGCGTTACCTTAAAGCACATCTGGTGATATGAAGCTAGCGTAAGTTCAGTCAGGAAGTCTTAACCTGCAGACGATCAGCTGATCAGGGGTGTTCCTATACATAGGAACGCCCAATGGAGGACTTAGCCTGCCTAGTGATCAGCTGATCGGGGGTGTGCCTTATCATCCAATCAGGTCGGGCGCGGGCTCTGTCAGCCAGTCATCTAGCAGCTGCCTAACTTTAAAAGTCCCTTTCCTCTCTTCCTCAGCCTGCCATCATTCAGCGTCTCACGAAACCCCTCCTCCACCCCATTCTCCTCCCGGCTTGAAGGACAATCACCTCATCCGGACCCCGACCTCAACGGATTACGCCAACGGATCAAGGATCATTGCAGCGCCCAATCATGGTGGCAGCTGATCACGGACAAAGAATATTCAAAACTGCCTATCAATATACGATTACTAGTGGCATTCATTGCACTTCTGTCCATCCTGGAAGAGGGATCCCTTGCATGCGTCTCTTCCTGAGGTTTCTACTTTTTTCCTGTCAAGGTTTTTGTAGTTTTTCCTTACCCTTGTGAGGGTTGAGGGCAGAAGATGCCACACTAGCAAGTTCAATAGGACTACGAGCATAAGTTTTGCCTTCCACCTTACATTAGACGTTAAACCACCACCAGTGTCTAGACCCCGGGGGGTATTCCTGTTGGATGTTCTGCTACACCCCCTTCTAAATCCTGATGACATCTCACAGGGGTCTAAAATGACAGACTGTTTAACATTCACATTTCTGTGCGTGTAAAAAGTAAATAAATAAAATCTGTTAATTGGAAATCAAGTCTCTCCTGATTGAAATACAGCTGACAAAGCAAAGAACGAGACATCAGGCTAGAAGCTTATAATGTTTCACACAGGCGCTTTGTGAAAATGACGAATCTGCCACCGGCTCTTAAAAAACAGCCTCAACATCTGGAATGTCGCCAGAAGCCATGCCCGCAAGTTAAACTGGAAGACCGGCAACACGGATGAGACGTCTAGCCTTTATATATATCTATGTGGCCAACATCCAGAGAGGAAATTAGTGCTCGTATTCAGCCTGAGGGAAGATTATGAATCAAAGTGAGGGTTTCTCAATAAGAGAAACAAAAAAAAATACATTTAAAATGATCAAAGCTTGCTTTCAGTACAATTTGTTTCATATTCCCTGGTTTATTGCAAATGATCTAGAAGATGATTGTTGCAGTTAATGTTAAGGACTAATATATTTTTATGAAATCAGACAAATCTGAAGAGTGACTGTAACGAAGAGGACTTCGTTCCCTGGAGCTTGAGATGAGGTTTGGGGAATATTGCAGCATGCGCTTTGACCGGGTACATGCACTTTAATAATTGCACATGCGTTTGTAAGCGGTTGCACTTTATTAGATTTGCAGAGTTTGCATATGGCATATGTGCACACTTAAAAACAGTTCATCTTTATCGATTGGTGATACATTTATTGTCCTTTTTAAATCTGAGCTGGTAGGTTCTGTGATGGCCAAATGGTTCCACCTGCAAAAGAGGGACATGAGAGTTAATGTGCATTTGTGGTAACTGAACGCTAAGATGAGATGTGACTAATATATGTTGTGCAATAGTGTGTGTTAGTATATTGGGAAGGGTAAAGTGTGTGTTTGTGTGTGTAATGGTACTCACCAGTCTCTTTTGTCTCCAGGGTGTTCGGGCAAAAGGCCTCCCCAGGAAACAAGCACCATATTTATAGTTCCGGGAGCATCCAAGTGGTGATTAGTGTGGGTGTGGGAAGATAAGTGTATGTGATTATTGTAAAGTGCTGGAATTAGGGATGAGGGGGTGTTTGTAAATAAATGTGTGTGGGGGTGTGTATATGGGAGAATGGTGGGTATGATGATAAAAGAAAAGTGTTGTCAAAAGGAGAGCATGTCAGCATGGGGAATGGTTTCTCCCTCCTTAACTAGGCACCCTATATAAGGAGCCATTTTGTTATCAGTGGGGAGAGTGTTTTCCCGTGTGGTTGCTGCATGAGTTGGAGGACGTGGGCCATGTTGCCTGAGAGACCACAATAAACCCGTCTGTGACACGCAACTATCCTGCCTTGGTCTTCTTTTGCTGTACGGTCCAGCCGTAAGTGTGGTCGTCCTAACAAGTGGTGTCAGAAGTGGGATCCACGTTACAGCAAAAGATGCCATTGAAAGGAAAGAAAAGTGGCCAAGCGGAGCATGTGCTCCAGACATCAAGACGGGCGCAAAGACAGAAGAAAAGCTTGATGAACTAGCTGGTCTGGTGAAGTCACTCATTCAAGCACAAACAGAGCGGGACCAGCAAACAGAGACAGAGTCCTCCTGTCAAGAACAGAGATGGAGATGCACGCAGCATCAAGTCTCCCAAATGCAGCAGCAAGTAGCTATGATGACCAAAGAACAGAGCTGGACACGAGGGATGGAATCCACCCTCCACAACGAGGTGATGATGACAATGGTCGTGACAACCATGATGGGGATTCTGATGACCCAGATGAGAGGATGAGCCCGACAAGTTGGGATTTCACACAACGGAGGGATCCCAAACTGCTGCCATTTGCTCCAGATGATGACATTGAGCATTTCCTAACCACTTTTGAGAGAATGGCCCGAGTATGTCGCTGGCTTAAAGATGGATGGGCAGTGCGGCTGGTTCCGTTACTGACTGGCAAAGCATGCAGTGCTTATGTTCTGATGGACCTGAAAGACTCAGAACAATATGAAAAAGTTAAAGCAGCAATTTTGGCAAAATATGAAATTACATCTGCACGAACTCCACGAGAGCTGTATGTGCGTCTGAAAGACCTCTTCTGCAAATGGGTCAAGCGAGAGAAATCCACAGTTAAAGAACTGTCAGAGACTATTATTCTTGAACAGTTCTTGAGGATGGTCCCCCCAGAGCTGGAGATCTGGATCAGAGAGCACGGCCCTGGGACTGCAGAGGAAGCTGCATGCCTGGCAGAGGTCTTTACATCAGCCAGGAGAGGAAGCCGAGCTACCACCTTTGGCTGGGAGAACCAGGCCCATTCAGGTAGGTCCTCTGGGGGTGAACAGGGGTCTGGTCAGCCATGGGGTAGAGGGTTTTCAAATAATAGGCAGTTTACTCCCCAGGCCACAAGCCATGCTAAAAAACTTCCCCCTCGAACCCCTAAACAAGAGGTTAGATGTTACCACTGTAATGGTTTAGGTCACACAAAACCATTTTGCCCAGCTTTGAGCCACCCTAGACCATCTCTTCTTTGTTCCGCTCCAAGACCAGCCACAGGGGGTACAGTAAGGGATGCAGGCCGTACAGCCCCAGTGTTGATCAATGGACAGTGTGAGATAGCACTACTTGACTCAGCATGCTTTCAGACAGTAGTTTTGTCCAGTTTGATCCCCAGAGAAAAATGGAGTCAAGATAAATCACGGATAAGCTGTATTCATGGAGATGAACATGTTTATCCTACAGCTGAAATTTATCCGACTGTGGGGGGGCAGACTTTCCTGTTGACTGTGGCATTAGCTCCAACATTGCCATATACAGTGATTCTAGGCAATGATGTACCCACACTCTATGCCCTTATGGCCCAGCAAATATGTAAACCAGATGGGAGCAGGGATGAAGGTCAAAGTTCAGTAGCCGATTTCAGTGAGCCACTGACTAATCCAGTCACATTGCCTGTAAAACCATGTAATGTCACCACCAGAGCACAGAGTGCAGGGGGCGTCCTCAGAGAGCTACCGTTCTTTGGGGTTGACTGGAAAGCAGGGCCAGTTAAACCAAAAAAATCAACAGCCCAAAGAAGACAGGAGAAGCTAAAGGGTTCGTTTAGACAAGGAGCACAAAGCTCTCCTACACCCCCTGGACTGCTTGATTTTGAGTTTCCCCCAGATCTGAGCTCGCTACAAAAACAAGATGCTACATTGAAGAAGTGGTTTGGGAAGGTGACAGAGGTGGAGGGGGTTCAGCAAAATAACCCAAGCTGTTTACATGATGCCACCTACATAGTAAAAGAGGGCCTTCTCTATCAGAAAACAGGAAAAACTGAGACTTTAGCACTGCCACAGTTCAGACAGAGAGTTATGGAGTTGGGTCATTCAATTCCATGGGCAGGTCACATGGCTTCCCAGAAAATTCTCAACAGGATTGGAAGCCGCCTTGTTTGGCCAGGGATGTACACCCCAATATCTCAGTTCTGTGCTTCTTGTGAAATCTGCCAACTAACCTCTGCTAAAGGAGTGACACGTGCCCAATTACAGTCTTTGCCCATTATTGACACACCTTTTAGGAGGATAGGCATGGACATTGTAGGCCCACTTGAGAAAAGTTCCTCAGGCCACCGTTACATTTTGGTTATTTGTGACTATGCCACACGCTACCCTGAAGCCTTCCTTCTCAGGTCTTTCAAAGCTAGACAGGTAGCGGATTGCCTTTTACAGCTTTTTTCTAGAGTGGGCATCCCCAAGGAAATCCTAACAGACTGTGGGACAAATTTTTTGTCCAAACTGTTGCAGCAGGTTTATCAACTGTTGGGAATGAAGGGCATTAAGACCACCCCCAGACGGATGGGCTGGTGGAGCGCTATAACCGGACAATGAAAAACATGCTGCGCAAGTTTGTGTCTCACACAGGTTCTGATTGGAATCGCTGGCTGCCATACCTGCTGTTTGCCTACAGAGAGGTCCCACAAGCATCCACAGGTTTCTCCCACTTTGATCTATTGTACGGCCGCCAGGTGAGAGGACCGCTGGACCTGCTGAGAGACTACTGGGAGAGGTCAAAGCCGGAAGGAGAAAATGTGGTAGCATATGTGGTAAAAATGATCAAGCGACTGGAGGAGATGACAGCACTTGCACATGAACACATGGAGTCAGCTCAACGAAACCAGAAAGTGTGGTATGATCGGAAGGCCAGAGAGCTAGTCCTTCATCCAGGCCAAAAAGTACTGTTGCTGCTACCAACCAGTGACTGCAAGTTGCTGACTAAGTGGCATGGACCATAGGAAATCAGTAAACGTGTGGGTAAGGTCACATATGAATTTTTTATGCCCGACAGGTTTAAAAAATACCAGACTTTTCATGTTAACCTGCTGAAGGAGTTCCAGGTGTGCCCGGAGCCTTTGCACCAGCAGTTTTTGGTCCGTGCGGTGAAAGAGGAGGATACTGTGGACAAGTTCTTTCCAGCCACCACCACCACAGCGGAGCCACCAGAGGTGGACCTGTCACATCTGTCTCTCACTCGGCAGGCAGAGTTGAAACCCCTGCTTGACCCAGAGCTCTTCAGAGAAACACCAGGTTTCACTTCACTGGTGCAACACAGGATTCGGCTGAAGGGAGATGCCCCAGTGCGTCAGAAGAGCTACAGGATTCCTGAGCGGCTGATGCCTCTGCTACAAAAGGAAATTAAGCTGATGTTAGAGCTGGGAATAATAGAGGTTTCCTGCAGTGAGAGGTGCAGTCCCATTGTATTGTTTCCAAAGAAAGATGGTTCTCTCAGATTTTGTATTGATTTCAGATATCTGAATACAGTGTCCAACTTTAATCCATACCCAATGCCTCGGATTGATGATCTGCTGGAGAGAGTTGGGAGAGCTCAGTACATCACCACTCTGGATCTCGGCAAAGGCTACTGGCAGGTCGCCTTAGCACCAGATGCCAGGGAGATGACAGCTTTCAGAACACCATTTGGTATGTATCAATTCAAGGTCATGCCCTTTGGTCTCCAGGGGGTGCCAGCCACATTTAAAAGGCTAATGGACCATGTTCTGAGAGATTTGTCTGACTGTACGGCTGCATATCTGGATGATATAGTTATTTTCAGCCAGACATGGGAGGAGCACATGGTTCGCCTGCAACAGGTGCTGCGGAAAATAGAGGCAGCCGGCCTCACCATTAACCCTCACAAGTGTGCTGTTTCCCAAACAGAAGTGAAGTACTTGGGTTACATCATTGGATTTGGACAGATTAAACCACAGCTGGGGAAAGTGGAGGCCATTCAATCCTTTCCAGTTCCCACCACCAAAAATAAACTGAGGGGATTCCTCGGGTTGGTGGACTGGTATCGTAAGTTTGTGCCTCAATTTGCTGATAGAGCTGTTGTGCTGACTGATCTAACCCAAGCTTCTGCTTCAAGCAATGTTCATTGGACGGATGAGTGTGACAGAGCTTTCAGGGACCTCAAGGAAGCCATCTGCACTCACCCAGTCCTCCACAGTCCTGACTTTGAGAAGCCGTTCATCCTGCAGACTGACGCTTCTGGAGTGGGCCTGGGAGCAGTGTTGCTGCAGGAGGTGGAAGGAGAGAGGAGACCAGTGGTGTTTCTAAGTCGAAAACTGCTGGAAAGGGAGACAAGGTACTCGACAGTGGAGTGCTTGGCGATGAAGTGGGCCATCGACAATCTCAGATATTATCTGCTGGGACGGCACTTCTTCCTGGAAACTGATCATCGGGCTCTGCAGTGGCTGCATCGCATGAGGGAGGCAAACATGCGCATCGCGGGATGGTACCTGGCCCTGCAGCCTTATGACTTCATGGTGAACTACAGGTCAGGGAAGTCAAATGTGGTGGCAGACTGTTTGTCCAGAATGTCGGAGGATTGAGGTACTGTTCTCTGTGGGGAGAGGGAAGAGGAAATTGGCACCATGCGCTTTGACCGGGTACATGCACTTTAATAATTGCACAGGCGTTTGTAAGCAGTTGCACTTTATTGGATTTGCAGAGATTGCACATGGCATATGTGCACACTTAAAAACAGTTAATCTTTATCGATTGGTGATACATTTATTGTCCTTTTTAAATCTGAGCTGGTAGGTTCTGTGATGGCCAAATGGTTCTACCTGCAAAAGAGAGACATGAGAGTTAATGTGCATTTGTGGTAACTGAACGCTAAGATGAGATGTGACTAATATCATACGTTGTGCAACAGTGTGTGTAAGTATATTGGGAAGGGTAAAGTGTGTGTTTGTGTGTGTAATGGTACTCACCAGTCTCTTTTGTCTCCAGGGTGTTTTGGCAAAAGGCCTCCCCAGGAAACAAGCACCATATTTACAGTTCCGGGGGCATCCAAGTAGTGATTAGTGTGGGTGTGGGAAGATTAGTGTATGTGATTATTGTAAAGTGCTGGAATTGGGGATGAGGGGGTGTTTGTAAATAAATGTGTGTGGGGGTGTGTATATAGGAGAATGGTGGGTATGATGATAAAAGAAAAGTGTTGTCAAAAGGAGAGCATGTCAGCATGGGGAATGGTTTCTCCCTCCTTAACTAGGCAACCTATATAAAGGGCCATTTTGTTATCAGTGGGGAGAGTGTTTTCCCGTGTGGTTGCTGCATGAGTTGGAGGACATGTGCCATGTTGCCTGAGAGACCCGTCTGTGACACGCAACTATCCTGCCTTGGTCTTCTTTTGCTGTACGGTCCAGCCGTAAGTGTGGTCGTCCTAACAGTGACGTTTAAAAGGTCTGGTCCATTTAAAGATGTAATCATTTGATCTAGTGTAGCTTCTGTTAAATAGACAGGCCCCAGCACTTGGTGAATATTGCATGGTGAGCAGCTCTTTGCTACACACACACACACACACACACACACACACACACACACACACACGTACGTAGGCCAACCTAGTACATAAAATTGGCCAATAACATTGTCTCTGACTCTAATCATGTAAATATGATTTAATACCATTGAAGATACAGGGGTCTACAATTGAAATAGAATCAAGAGTAAATACTACAATTTTATATGGAAGTAAATCTCAGATCACAAGTGGCTGGTGAGCTCTGGTTGGACAATATGAGTGCAAAGGCTCATTGGACTGATAACAGCCTTAGTTAAATGTATCTGTATGAGTTATTTTAGTAATGTTGTATTAATGTTGTGACTTGGTTTTGTGTCTTCAGGATAGTTTTATGTTTACTGATAGTTTAGCTACAGAGACTGTTGGAGGCGGTGGTCTAGTGGCAGAAACTTGGACTATGGGCAGAGAAGTTCTCTGGTTCGTCTCTGGTTCGACTCCACGGAGAGACAACAAAAGACTAACATGGATTGATCTGTCCAAAGATCCAAGACCCTCCCTACCCTGTCTAGTGCCCCTGAGCAAGGCACTTTACTCCCCCAACATCTGCTCCCCGAGCGCCGTACATGGTCGCTCACTGCTCTGTGTGTCCTGCACCAGATGGGTCAAAAGCAGAGATTAAATTTCCCTACCTGCATGAGTGTGCCTTTGCATGTCTGTGCATGTGTTTGGGACTAATAAAGCATCTTAATCTTAATCTTAAATTGTGCTGAGTTTGATAGGCTACCCACATGGACTTGTCACTGAAAAGTGCCAGTAGATTGGGGTTACGTTCATTGGAGACTCTTAATGGAACAACGGACACTGTTATGTGTGTTTGTATATTTATGCTGAATATATACATATCGTGTTGTTAAGTATGAGCCAGTTAGATTGTCCTCCATGTGTATTCACCGGTCAGAGGACTGGGGACATCAGCTGTGTTGTCTCTCCTCTGTGATGAAGGGAGGCCTTGGACACTTCCTTGCAGCTCACTCGTTGTGATTTATTATGACTCCTGATAAAGAGGAATGTGGCATTTATTGCTTATTCCTGGCCTGACCTGATCTAATCCATTCACTTTGTTTCAGTTTTAGATCAATCTTCCTCCTCTGAGAAGCTCACTCTCTGTTTTTCCCTTTCACGGGTTCAAAGTTCACCAAAGTTGAACTCCACATGAAGCCATATTCCATTTTTGCTTTGCAGCAGGAACTGAGATATATTCATGATTTGTCCACATATCAGTTTTCCTCATCACTGTTTGTCTTTCCCCGGTTTTGAATTGCATCATTTTGTTGCTCCCCTGACCCCCTAAATTTTCAGGGACAAAACACTAAGATGTATGAATTTCCCGTACGTTGTGCTGTGCAGGAGGATGATGCATAATGCAATACGTGAAGAGCAATGCAAAGTAAATCAATGTCTCAATTTTCCGTTTCTGCGAGTAGTTAGAAAGACGGAGGGCTGATGAATCAAAGACTCTACATAGGTGTGTAAATGTAGTTGACACCGTGTGTTGTCCCAGAGATGGATTGGCAATCAATCTACCAGGCTTTTCTTCCTTCCTCCCTTTGCATTCTGGGGAAAGAAGCCAATCCTGCATACCACTGACTGTCAATAGGAATGAGTCGGTATGGATGATATGTAGTCCTATAATTCTCATTTGCGAAAAATCCCAATTTCAATTTTGATGCGGAAGTGTGCTGCATCGATGTCAAGACTCTGAGAACACGATGTGCCGTCCCCCCACACATCCCTCGCACTGCAGGATGTCTCTGCAATAAAAAATAAAATAAACAACATCAGATGCCTTCCTACTGTGCACCTCACATGCCATCTGTATTGGATTGGATGTTCCCTTTAAAAGTATGCAGCAACTTTGCTCCATCAGAGACATCATATTCATGGAGGATTCTCTGCTTTGTTGCATAGGCTTGCATAACACCATGCACAATTGATTGAGAGATTTGAGATTATTACCCATCGTGTGGCAAATTGCAGAATCCAGTCCATTCTGCATCGAGATGATTCCGCGGCTGTTTTTAGCTCTGAGGCTTCGCAGGCTGCACCATATTTCATATATCAATTGACTGAAAAAGTGCAACCAAAAGGGCGTAATGATGATCATTTTTTATGACCAGTTATGACACCTATGTCTCGCTTTCTGCCTCTATTATGCGTGCACTCAAAGCTGAGGGCCGATGACAGAGAGAAATTGCAAAGAGGGCATCATGGGAGGCATCCTGAGCTATTTTTTGCACGACTGGTCTTTGGCAAAGTAAAGAAGTGCAGACGCCCAAGAATGCCATGCACAAACGTCACAAAAAGTCTTTAATGTTCTCTGTTAGAGAAAAATATAAGTCAAAAAGAAAGACAAAGCAAATACTGGATTTATTCTGTGTGGCCGGTTGTCTGTTGTCTTGCTAAATCAAACACAAACGATATATAAAGATGATTATGAATCTTTACAGAAGTCATAGAAGAAAATTGTGAATAGTTAACAAACCTTAGTGCGCACACCACCACCAAGGTCCATGAGTCTGTTTGTGAAACCACATTTATTTGAACTATATTATTATTTGGTGCGGCACTAAATAACACACAACTTCATCACTGCTTCAGCAGAATGATAAAGGTCAAAGGTCAGATGATTCTGACATGAAATTCTGCTGATTTTAACAAACCCTGAAAATACCCGACAGGAAGTAAGGCTGTTGTTTACAACAGTCCACGGATACAAAAATTATCCAATTACTGTGAATTGAATTGTGTATTTTAAGGCAGTTCCATGAGCAGGAAAGCAAAGTAAATAAACCTGAGTTCAGTAAATATATGATCCGTCAGTTTCTCTAAAGATAATAGAATTAAATCTGGGAAAAGTGCAGCTGTGGAGAAAGAGTGTCTCTCAGTTCAAATAATAAACATGTGTATAAATAATATATAGCTATTGAGTATTATTTACATATAAATATTGGGTTTTCATCATTTGGACCAACCGTTTTCTGTAATAAAAGAGCAAACCTTCATCTCAATGAAAAATCTTTGTTATTTATTCAATAATTTCTTTTGTAAGAAAAGTCAGTCTGGAGTAGAGGTAAAGGGAGGGAAGGAGGGAGGGAGGGAAGGGCGGTGTTGGGGTGGGGGAGAGGGGGGAGGGAGGGAAGGGCGGGGGGGGTAAGGGATGGGGGGTAAGGGATGTGTTGATTGACAGGTCAGAGGCAGCAGCAAAAGCTATACCATTTCCCCGTCGTCGTCCTCCTTGCTCATTATTTTCCTTCTCTATCTTCTTCCTTTTTTTCATCTCCATCTCCTCCATCTTCTTTGTTTCCTTTTTCTCCTTCTTTTCGATCTCTTTCTTTTCCTTCTCTATCTTCTTCATTTCTTTCCTCTCCATCTTCTCTGTTTCCTGTTTCCCCTTCTTTTCGATCTCTTTCTTTTCCTTCTCTATCTTCTTCATTTCTTTCTTCTCCATCTTCTCCATCTTCTCCATCTTCTTCCTGTCATTTTTCTCCTTCTTGTCCTGCTTCTTCTTCTCATCCTTCTCCCTTTTCTTCTTCTTCTCCTGGAAGTTTTCTTCCACTTGCATCGTCAGATAGGGGGATTGCAGCTTTCAGCTCCCTCAGAGCGGAGTTATCAAGATGGGGGTTTTCATCCACCAGCTCCTTCATGGCAGGGAATTGGGCAATAAGCTCCCTCAGGAGGAAGATGTCTTGAGCCTCTGGGTCCTTCAGGGCAGAGTATTCATTCACAAGCTCCCTCTGACGGGGGTTCTCATCCATCAGCTCCGTCGGGGTGAAGCTTTCATCTATCAGCTCATTCAGGGTGAGGTTTATATCATCTAGCTTCTCCAGGACCTCCAGCGTCCGAGGTGAGGCAGGAGACTCCATCTGCTCCACCATCTTTCCCTTCGTTTCCCAGGTGAGGTTGTTGGTGGCGGTCTGCTCCTTCAGGGTGGAGTATTCACCATCCAGCTCCATCAGGGCGAAGTTTTTTTCCACTTGCGTCCTCAGATGGAGGTTCTCATCCATCTGCTCCTTCAGCTGAGGGATTGCAGCTTTCAGCTCCCTCAGGGCGGAGTTATCAAGATGGGGGTTTTCATCCACCAGTTCCTCCATGGCAGTGAATTGGGGAATCAGCTCCCTCAGGAGGACGATGTCTTGAGCCTCTGGGTCCTTCAGGGCAGAGTATGCATTCACAAGCTCCCTCTGACGGGGATTCTTAGCCATCAGCTCCGTCGGCGTCAAGCTTTCATCAATCAGCTCATTCAGGATGAGGTTTATATCATCTAGCTCCTGCAGGGCCTCCAGCGTCTGCATCTCCCTCTTCCAAACCAGGAGGGTTTGGCTTGGGTCCTGCAGAGTACTGCTGCTGGTGCACTCATGTTCCTGGGTCATGTCTGTTGAGATGATGATCCTCTGCATGTTGATAAACAGGTGCTGCAGTTGGACCACGTTGTATTGAGGGTTTGAAGAGCGATTTCTTGCGTATCTGCTTTCTTCTGTCGATGTCGTCAGTGGCGGTGATTGGAAGTCACAGGTGAGATGTATCTCGTGTGGCTCTTGTTGACTCGCGCTTGTCCTGACGGTGGCTCCTTCAAGACGTGGCTCCTTATATAGGAGATATTTGGCTTTGATCTGTTCCTCAACTCCACTCAGATTTACAGCTTCACAGCTTCAAAGCTTTAAAGCGTCAAGCTGCAAAGTTTGCCTTTGAAGCTTTGAAGAGTAAATTGGCTGTGAATTATTTAATAACTGTGACATAATGTTACATGGTAGTTGTCATGTGACCTTGACTGACACACGTGTGATTTTACAGGAAATATTAACACTATAAAAGCAGATCTACACTTTTAGTCATATAGGGTACCAGGGATGCATCAAATGAATCTGTCCATTCCCTGAATCATCTTGTCCACGAAATGCAAGAAAGTAGTAATAACTTTACACTGAAATTGTGAATATAAAGATGCAAAGGTCAAGATAACATCTTCAAATGTCTTGTTTTGTCTAAACAACAGTTTATTTTCATACACAAACACAAAAGAACCTGAAACCTGCAGATATTTGGTATTTTGCTCAACACAGGACTGAAAAAATTATTTGATTGTAAAAGATATTTACAGATTTCCTATTGATCGACAAATCTGTGAATCGTATCATCTCAACGATCACAGATCCTTAAAATTAAAGTAATTAATAAAATATATAATTTCCGCTGCACGATCTTTCATTCCATGCATTTGCACATTGGTCTATACAAAAGGGCCTCTCAACAACGGACGTAACGGCAGCAATGTGGTGATCATATAAGAGGAAACGTTAGCAGCATCCGTAAAAATCCTTCCTTACAGGTTAGATCATAGAAAATAAACGAGCAATGCACTTGCAGATCTCATACCTCCACCAAGGCTGATTGGCCACTTTGTCACTGTATTGAGTTCAGATACAAATACTATGAAATATTCTGCTCACCACTAACACAGGCAGAATGTCAGATTCAGTTTCCTGAATCTGAATTAATCATAGCAGTTATTTTGTCGGTAGCTCGCATTATTTTAGAGAGAAATAACTTTTCATACACTTTGGAAAATGACAGATGAATTAAAGTGCTTCCTGAGGCAGAGTCAGCCTCCTTGTGAATTAAGCAAAAGCCCTGTGATCTCCAGGATGATAGATCACACCGCATTGTCACAAAACATCGCAGCTTATCGCACTATTTAATATATTTAACCCAACAAGTAATTTTTGCAAAGCAGGAGTCTGGGCTTGACTGCTCCATGGTGCTTATTAAAAGTTAAGCAATGTAATGATACAGATAATCGCCAAGGATCAAGATTAAGATTCAAGATTCAAGATTTTTATTTGTCAAATGCACAACAATAACATTAAGCAGTCGCTGGCAGTGAGTCTCAGGCTCTCTTCTAACAATGCTCAAGTAATTACACACTATACAATAAAATAAGAGGTGCAAACATGCAAATATGTCACAGTGCTAGTTTGATGGAGTTATTGCAGTTCAGAGGAGTTTAAGAGTCTTATGGCCTGGGGGATGAAACTGTCTCTGAGCCTGATGGTGCGGGCCCGGATGCTACGGTACCGTCGGCCAGATGGCAGCAGGCAAAAATGTTTATGGCTGGGGTGAAAGGGGTATTTAATAATCCGGCTGCTCTTCTTACTGCACCGCTGGGTGTAGGGGTCCTCTATGGATGGTAGCGCTGTCCTGGTGATGTGCTGGGCAGACTTCACCACCCTCTGTAAAGCCTTACGGTTCAGTGCGGTGCAGCTGCCATACCAGGCAGTGATGCAGCCAGTCAGGATGCTCTCTATGGTGCATCTGTAGAAGTTGCAGAGAATCCTGGAGTCCATGTGGAGCTTCCGCAGCCTGCGGAGGAAGAAGAGCCGCTGTCTGGCCGTCTTTCTGATGGAGTCTGTGTAATGGGTCCAGGTCAGGTCATCAGTGATGTGGACCCCGAGGAACTTGAAGCTGCTGACTCGCTCCACCGTGGCCCAGTTGATGGAGGGGGGGGCGTGTTCTTCTCCTTGTCTCTTCCTGTAGTCCACGTTCAGCTCCTTCGTTTTGCTGACGTTGAGATGGAGGTTGTTGTCCTGGCACCAAGATGTCAGGGCTCTGACCTCCTCTCTGTAGGCCTTCTCATCGTTGCCGGTGATCAGGCCTATGACAGTGGTGTCATCAGCAAACTTAACGATGGTGTTGGAGCTGTGGGTGGCCATGCAGTCATGCGTGAACAGGGAGTACAGAAGAGGACTGAGCACGCAGCCCCGGTGTTGAGAGTCAGGGTGGAGGATGTGGTGCTGCCGATCCGCACCGCCTGTGGTCTGCCCGTCAGGAAGTTCAGGATCCAATCACGGAGGGCGATGTTGAGCCCAAGGTCTCTGAGCTTGGTGACGAGCTTCAGGGGCACGATGGTGTTGAATGCTGAACTGTAGTCGACGAACAGCATTCTCACATATGTGTCCCTCTGGTCCAGGTGGGAGAGGACAGTGTGGAGGGTGAGGGAGATGGCATCTGCAGTCGACCTATTTGACCTGTAGGCAAACTGAAGAGGGTCCAGACAGTCAGGGAGGGAGGAGGTGGATGAATGGTTGGACTAGCCGCTCGAAGCACTTCATGATGATGGAAGTGAGTGCTACTGGGCGGTAGTCGTTTAGGCAGAGGATTTTTGTTTCTTTGGGAACAGGGACAATGATGGTCTTCTTGAAGCATGCGGGGACCTCAGACTGGAGCAGTGACAGGTTGAGGATGTCTGTAAACAAATCTGCCAGCTGATCTGCACACACCTTGAGAGCTCGGCCGGGGATCCCATCAGGTCCAGGTGCCTTGCGTGTGTTGATCCGGTTGAGGGATTTCCACAAATCTGCCCTGGATATGACTGAGGGGCAGCGGTCCTCCTGGGCCTCTTGATCTCCGCAGCCGGAGAGTTACTCTCAAAGCGTGCATAAAAAGTGTTCAGATCCTCTGGGAGAGATGCAGACACCACATCAGCACTGCTGGTCTTGGCTTTGTAGTCTGTGATGGTTCTCAGTCCGGCCCACATGTTCCTAGTGTTGGAGACCTTGTAAAGGGATTCCACTTTGTCCCTGTAGATGGAGGGGCGCGTACCTGGATTTCTTGTATTCCTCCAGATCCCCCGAGATGAAGGCAGCAGTCCGTGCTTTGAGTTTAGCCTGGACGTCACCATTTATCCAGGGCTTCTGGTTGGGAAATGTTTTTACTGTAATCCTGGGTACGACGTCATCGATGCATTTGCTAATGTAGCAGATGACCGCGTCTGTGTACGTGTTGATGTCATCATCCTGGAACACGCACCACTCCGTTGTGCTGAAGCAGTCCTGAAGAGCCGAGTCTGATTGATGAACAGGCCCATCGTACAAAATGAACTTTCTGAGCCAATCCCATGCCGGCACACCTTCCATCAAAGTCAACATGGAGATGTTGTTTGCTTGTAGAATATCATTTAAATGCATAGCCTGGGACCGAGGGGGTCATGTTCACATTGAGTAGATTTAACTGTCTCTCTGTGCCCCATTGACTGCTGGAGAAATGAACCGTGCACAGTGTAATGGTGTGTCACTGATGAGGCCGCACAGGTAGGTCGAATACTAACCCAGGTCCTTTAATTGTATATTTGGTTTATTAGCTTCATCCTTTGACTTATCGTTAAGACTTGCACTCTGGAAGTCTTTAAACTGGTTTCATAGAAACCTCTTCCAGGCTTCTCACAATTAAATAATGACTTATTTTCAATGAGATGAGAAACTCTACCCTGAGCCAATTATCATGATGCTGAACCGATAAGAACCGGCTGTCTAACTCTCTGGTGGCTTCAGGTAAATAGAAGGTTGATAACACTTGGACTGCTCGCCTTGTCGGGATGCTAATTGGTTTAAGTGCTCTCATATCTGTGAATGATCGTGTTGCTGTGATGGGATGTAATGTATGCGGCTGTGATCCCCTAGCTCTGGCTCATCATCCTGTTGACCTGGGTCACACAGCCGGACTCTATGGAGCCTTAAAGCTTGCTTCTCTCACAACGGGCAAAACCTGTTCTCTTCTCTTCCTTTTTATAGAATATATATGTAAAGTGTTACAGTTGTAGTGCTGTGTTCTCTCTTTCGTTTTCTCCAGCTTCCTCCTTCCCCCCATGTCCATGCAAAGTGGATAAAACTGTATTTACCACCTGGATCCACATTCCTGATTTACCTCACCCATTTTGACCTGGAGCAGCGTTTCACTGGTGCCAGTGGGTCTGTTGCAGCAAAAGGAGTAGTGTGTCAGCACAAAGTCCTGCAGCCAGTACGTGATTATGTCCAGAGCTGTCAAAAGTATTCCCATTCATTACTCAAGTAGAAGTATAGATACTAGGGTTTAAAAATACTTGAAATATCAACTTAATCTTTTTACTTAAGTAAAAGTGTAAAACTACTGGTTTCAAAACTACTTAAAGTATAAAAGTAAAAGTAATGTAAGGGGATTTTTTTAATGTAAATACATTAAAGTACCATATGTGTACTACTGAGCATTAACATGCGTTTTATGGAGCGGAAGACATAATAACTAGTTGCCAATAAGTATTGTAATAGTGTAAAAAGTCAAACTTCAGTGGAACCTTTATTGGAAGAGACCTTGAGACCTTTGGACTAAATCCTGTATGTACAACAACACTACCAATAGGCTTTGTTCAGCCACAAAAGCAGCAGGTTATCAAAGTTATTTGAGCCTATGCATGCTCTTCCTGGCCTGAAGCTGAGCCCTGCCACACTAAACAGTCTTTCACAGGCTGCTGAGGCCCTGCCCTTTGTAACACCGCCCGTCACTACTACTGATTGGATGGTTTAGTGAGGTCCTCGGATCGGCCCCGCCTGAGTCGGTAACGGCCCTGGCGGAGCGCCGAGAAGACATTCAATCTTTACTATCTAGAGGAAGTAAAAGTCGTAACAAAGTTTCCGTAGGTGAACCTGCGGAAGGATCATTACCGGTAGGGGAGAGCGGGGTAATGTGGGACATCGGGTAATGTGAGACACCCCCTCTATCTAGACAACGGAACACATTTGTGGTCCTTTGATTATTTTGTTTTCAAGCCCCTCCCTTTCGCCCCTTGCCATGAAGTAGAAGTTGGGGCTGTGCTGTGGAAAGTATGTTTTATCACAAAAATGTGTTTTTTGCATGTAAAAGTGCTTGCTTTGAACTTAATCAACTGTTGTGTCGAAACAAATTGATTCCTTATAGGGAAGGATATTTACGGATGCTGCTTTCCTCTTATATGATCACCACATTGCTGCCGTTACTTCCTTTGTTGAGAGGCCCTTTTGTATAGACCAATGTGCAAATGCATGAAATGAAAGGCCTACTCCGGTGTATTTTCTGGGCAAGCGGCAATCTGAGGAGGCCGTTCAATACCAATGTGGCCTCTCGGTCAGGACTGTGCATCTCTGTGCTTGGCCATCTGACAGAACACAATTCACGCTTCCCAAATAAAGTTAAACTTAGCTCTCCTCTTCAATGAATAAGCGAGAGATGGGATGCATTGGAAAGGGGGGGGGGGGCTGAAGGATGAGCAGAGAAGGTGAGGAAAGGACAGAAACCGGGAGGAGGAGGGAGAGAGAGCCAACTGTCTGCAGGCTTTTCACTGATGGACCTTCTATCGCTCAACAAATACATTATTGAACACATAAACAAGACAATGAGGGTGTGTCGGGGCAATCGACAGAATCAAATGAATAAAATTCTTATTATAAAAAGTACCAGACACTTTAGAGGAAACGTGTGGAGACTTGGAAAAATGTCATCTTTTATTTCGTATTTACGGTATCATGATTCAGATCGGAAGCTACACCTTAATGTCTCAGTTGTGTTTACAGAAAAGACCAAAATTATAAATCTGTCATCATAAACACAAAATAAGGACATCGTGCAGCGGAAATTATGTATTTTATTAATTACTTTCATTTTAAGGATATGTGATCGTTGAGCTGCTACGATTCACAGATCTGTCGATCAACCCCCATCTGAGGACGCAAGTGGATGAAAACTTCGCCCTGATGGAGCTGGATGGTGAATACTCCACCCCAAAGGAGCAGACCGCCACCAACAACCTCACCTGGGAAACAGAGGGAAAGATGTTGGAGCAGATGGAGTCTCCTGCTTCACCTCGGACGCTGGAGGCCCTGGAAGAGCTAGATGATATAAACCTCAGCCTGAATGAGCTGATGGATGAAAGCTTCACCCCGACGGAGCTGATGGATAAGAACCCCCGTCAGAGGGAGCTTGTGAATGAATACTATGCCCTGAAGGACCCAGGGGCTCAATACATCTTCCTCCTGAGGGAGCTGATTGCCCAATTCCCTGCCATGAAGGAGCTGGTGGATGAAACCCCCCATCTTGATAACTCCGCTCTGAGGGAGCTGAAAGCTGCAATCCCTCAGCTGAATGAGCAGATGGATGAGAACCCCCATCTGAGGACTCAAGTGGATGAAAACTTTGCCCTGACTGAGCTGGATGGTGAATACTCCACCCTGAAGGAGCAGTCCGCCACCAACAACCTCACTTGGGAAACAGAGAGAAAGATGGTGGAGCAGATCCCCTTGACTCAACATGTGGAGTCTGCAAAGGCCAAAGAGAAGGAGCTAGAGAAGGAGCTAGGAGAGATGAACATGGAGGAAGAGCTGGTTGAGACAGAGGAAATCCAAATTGAGCAGAAGGAGAAATTTGAATCTCTACAGGAGAGCCGTGAGGGGCAGCCGGAGTTCAGGGTCCTCCTTAATGGGGCCAGCCAGTCAGAGGAGAATTCGTCCAACGAGCAGGAGCTGTCCCACAAGAGGGAAAGCAAGCAGGAGGATGAAATACGTCTCCTGATCCACCTGCCCATTGGGCTTTAAGTAATTTCCATCAGCTCATTGTGATTTGAATCTTATGGATCTTAGGTTTGTTTTGAGGTTTAGACTTTGAAAAAGAAAAAGAGTTAAACTCATATTGTCTCCGTCTTTTCAGGAAGTCCCCTTGGAGAATGACAAGCAGAGCATGAAGATGGTGTATAGTTTCTTGGCATGATTGCTTTTCTACAATGTTTATGACATTAAAAATAAATCATATATAATGTAATGTAACACTTGTATAAAAATAAACTTAACTTGTGCTTCACTTTACCCCACAGCATTTGTCCCACTTTACCCCACAGGGGACCTCACTAAACCATCCAATCGGTAGCAGCGACGGGCGGTGTTACAAAGGGCAGTGCCTCAGCAGCCTGTGAAAGACTGTTTAGTGTTGCAGGGCTCATCTTCAGGCCAGGTAGCTCTTGATCCTCGTGGACTAGCTTCTTCGCCGGCTGCCTGACCTGTGGGCTCTTAGAGCAGCTACTCCATGTCTCCTCTCCGCCGGTGGTAATGTCATTGTAATTCCTACTCTAGTTCCCTCAGATCTGGGATGGAAACATTAGATGTAGTGTAAGACCTCTTTTCAATAGAAACTGTCCCCTTCAATACCCAGTGAGGACCGATAAGCTCATTAAACCCCAGAGCCTGAGAACGTATTCATGTCATCCGGAAAAGCTCTGCGCTGACAGTATTCAGCAGAGGAATGCAAATGGAACTGAAAATGGCACGACACTGTACCCCATAGCTAGGGTTGCCAACTCTCTGAAAAATAAAGGGACACCTCATTGGCAGGGCCGGCCGACCCGATTACCTTCCCCCCTTCCTTGCTCTGCGAATTTTCTTTGCCCTTTTTTTGAGAGTGAAACGATTTTTTAACTATTTGACCATGAATTGAGTTAGATGCATATTTTTGAGTGACATGTACAAATGGAAAACAAATTATTATCCAGCAATTCACTTAAATAATAAACAAAGTCAACTGAATGAAATGAGAATCTTTCTTAAACAGAAACCTGTCTGGCTTAACAATAAACTGTATACATTAATATAAAACAATAGAAAGCAGAACATCCATACTGAAATAGTGCATTTGTTTAGTGCAATAACAAAAGTGCAAACAGTACTGTAGAAAAATTGTAAACATATTTGTGCCTTAAAGGCCATGACACTAGGCTGCAGTTGTAGTAAAACAGAAAGAAAAAAAACTCATGAACTCAACAGCTCAGTGCCACATTATGTGGAGATAGCCTACTTTTTCCACTTGTACTTCTTCTGTGATCTTGATGCAGTGAGAAGTTGTTTGTCTTTGAGTGCAGCAGAGTAGAACTCTGAGCAAGACAGTTCATAATTGAGGCTTACAATGAGCTCACCTTTAATTAATTCCACGGAACATTTGTTCCAGACATCAGTCCATTTGTTCTTCATAAAAGAGAAAATCCTCTCCACAAACCCAGTGGAAGATTGGATGCTGAGGAAAAAGGATACAGCAGCTTGGATGTTGGGAAGGTCAGCTGTCTGAAGAACCTCCATCCACCTCTCTGCTGTTCCTTTAGACTGCCAGGCTTCCTTCTCCTGAGTGAGGTGCTCCAGAAGACTGTTTGCAGATACACATTCTTCATACAGATCATCCATGGAGATGTTCAGCCTACCGGAAGAGTTGAAAAGTTGTCATTTACAGTGGTATAATGGGGGGAAATCTAATTGTATATATTCATAATTTTGTATACTACTTTAACTACCTATAGTTTAATTTGTTTAGTATTCTTTATTTATTTATCCATCAATCTATCAAGAATATGAACTGTTTGAATTTGTAAGATGTTGTATAAAAGATTGCATATGTGTGTATACTGTAAACTAAGTTTATGTATTTATATGTATATTATCTATCAATTGTATTTGTTTATAACCATCAATAATATTAAACATGGTCTATCACTACACTTGCAATTGTTTCATTCTTACCTGCCAACCAGGCAAAGCCGGTTGGTTATGTTCTCCATGTCATCAAAGGAGATCTTCCCAGATGCTAGAGAGAGGGGCTGCAGGTGGAAGAGCCAGTTTTCCTCTGATAAGTCAAACCACTTCTCAATATAACTGATGGCATGGTTTAAGAAGGCTGTAAATTCCTGCCTGGCAACATCAGCATCAGATGGTGAGAGATGCTGGAGCTTTTGTTTGGTTAGGTACCCATAGAACCTATCATCTCTTCTCTGAATTAGTCTTCTCCGGAAAGAGTCCAAGATGGAGAAGAGGTCAACAGACGTGGTAACATTCTTCTCCAGCTTTTTCACCACCTCTTCAAAGAGGGACAGAACATTATTACAGAAGAGGAGGTAAACTTCGACAATGTCTGCCTCTTCCTCAACTCCAGCAGCATCTTCTGTCAACCTCAGCAAATCTTTCAGGCGCTTTGGACATTATTAAACTTTATACAGGCTCAAGGCCCACAGTATAAAAAGCAATGGGTATAGACCCATTGCAGTTGCTAGTATTCTCTCCAAAGTGCTAGAAAGATTCATTCTTGACAGGATTAGTGAATACATAACCACCACTGACAATCAGTTTGGCTATAAGCCCAAGCATAGTACCGACCTATGTATTTACACTCTGAAAGAGGCTTTTGATGTGAAATATAATGCCAAAAAGAGCCTGGTAATGGTCTGTAGGACTAGGGATGACATGGATATTAAGTTTCCTGCCTTTCATCTCTCTGGGCAAACTCTGGGGGTGTCCAATAGTACCAAATGCTTAGGGCACATTATTACAGACACGTTAGAGGATGATGCCGACATGTTCAGACAGAGGAGATTGCTCTATGTCCAAGCTAACATGTTGGTTACTATACTGCTGGTAAGATTGGAAGTATTGATAACTATAGAGTTATCAATACTTCCAATCTTACCAGCCTTGTCTTTGATAACTGGGACAAGAACTACTGACAACATGGAGTCTGGCAATATGCCATGCGTCACCATCCCGGTGATGCAGATAGATAGTAGCACAGCCAAGCTGGGGCCAGCTAACTTAAGGTGCTCTGCTGTGATGTTGTCCAGTCCACTAGCTTTCTTGTCTGCAAGTTGCCCTATAGCACTGAGAACATCATTGGGGTGAAAACAAATACTTTCCTCATCAATTTTGCCAACATGAAAAGGATTATATTTAATACTATTGAACAGCTCTGCACAATGCTGCCTCCAAAGGTCAGCTATTGCCACTACATCCGTTACCCCTTCTATACTGCAAGGAAGAGCTGCTTTCGCCCTATCAAGGGTTTTTACCTCTTTCCAGAAGCTAGTGATGTCATTTTTAAGCAATTTATTAGCCATAGATTGAGCACTCAGCACCTGCTCTTGGTTGTTTATGTAGCGCAGGGCATATTTATACTTTGCATTCATTTTCTTTTTATTATCAAGGTCAGGTCCCTGCCTGGGCCTTCCAGCTATTACCCAAGCCCTATGGGCTGCATTGGACTCAGCATGATGGCTAGCTACAAATTTATTCCACCCTGGTTTGATGTTCTTGGCCTTCCTGGAATGAGTGAATAAACACCTGCTAGCCTCATGAAGAGCTCCAACTATATTTTTATACAAATCACACACACTTGCACCATGAGAGGGGTCATCACAGTTTACATTAGTGCAACATATGGCATTCATGGGCAGATGTACTTTACTCAAAAATTCATCGGACCTGAAGCAATATTTGAGGACATCATCATTAGATAGTTTTTCCCAATCTATCTTTTCTACGCTGTTGCCCTCATACTTAGCCAGCTTGGGAATGTTGTCCACATTTAATATCATGGCAATGGGGATATGGTCAGAGGTGGCTAACCCATAACAAATCTCAATATTTTCCAATGAAGCATAAGCATCAACAGTGGACACAATGTGATCTAGCCACGAGGTCGTATTCCATGCTTCACTAACATAAGTGTAACTTGTGTGAGGCAAGAACACTTTACTTGATATTACTAGTTTTGTGTCGCTAGTGAATCTGAACAGGTGTTTAGCAAACAGAGACTTATTATCTGATAGGTCAGCATTATAATCACCCAAAACATAAATGCAAGATGAGTCATTATCTTCGATAAAGGATTGTACAAATGCAAGCCTGCTCAAAAATTCATCAGCATGATCATAAGATTCATATGGAGTATAAATATTAAGAATAATAAAATGATTTCCATTAAAATTAAACTCTAGCCTAATGGCCCAGTCCACATTTAAATGTAAAACGTTAACCATGGAATCATATTTTGTATTCCATAGAATAGCCACCCCTTCAGCAATCCTACATCGGACGATTCTTGTGCTGAGGTCCGTAGTGGATTCACCCGCACCATGGAAGTCAGGGTGGAGAGAGTTACATTTTTCCAAATCCTGTTTGGCCATCCAGGTCTCCTGAATGCACAGTACGTCACTATTGACTAACAGTGTATCCACAACCAGCCTCCTTGCCTTGTCAGCAGCAGTGTGACCCACTCTGAGGCCACGAGAATTGTATGATTCTGTGTCATTCCCGTTGGGGCTGTCAGTTTCCTCGGACATTTCCGCCGACACCCCCGCGAAGCCAGCACCAGGGCACGACAGACCCCCATCCTCCTCATGGCAAGAAATCCCTCCCGCCGCTCTCCAAGGCAGAATCACCCCACTTGTTGCTCCTCTTGATCGGTGAGGCTCGAAGTGTTGTCTGATGACTGACCCAGCTGGCCAGAACTGGGGATCGTACATCTCCTTCCACTCGTTCCATTTAGCAGTAACACAGAAGGAGCTGAATCTGCTATGTCGCGTTTCAATTTTCCTGCACTTTACCTTCATCTTTCCTTGCAGGAAGAGACGGAGAGTGTCGGCATCAAGGTTCAACTTGAATTTCGTGGCGAACACACTGACCATCTTCGTTTTTACAGTGGACAGTTCCTCGTTATTAATCACCGCAGTTCCAGTAATCCCTGTCTTTTTCCGTGCATGTCTGGGTTTCTCAGCACGAGACTTTGCAGTAAACAGGTGAGCTGAGTTCTCTGACACCTCCTTCCGTTTGCGGCCGTCCCTCACCATAGTACTCCAGCTAGGGTGCTCCGTATTCACCTGTCGCCAACCACTCCACACCCTGTCTTGGGGCTCCGCGGACAGCGGGAGGAGGTCCTCCCAGCTCCACCACTGTCTCCACCATAGCCGAGCCCAAGCCCGGGCCCTGCGCATCAGGCTCGCCACCCAGCGGGATTTCTGAAGGCCGAAGAGGAGCATGTGCTGCTGATGGAGGAGCCGCCACCACCCGATGTGGGACCAGCAACACTGGGGTTTTCCACCACCAACAGTCGCTCATTAAGGGAGCCAGACACCTCCAGAAGTCCCTCACAGGCGGTTGCCTGCGAGGTAAGAGAAATCTTCAGAAGATCCACGTCAATATTAATCTGCTGAATTCTTCCGAGTAACGCTGAAACATCCACATGTTTGAATGAAACGGGAGGCAGTTCATCAATGTAATGAGACACAAATCTTGGTAGTTCCCCTTTCTCCTTGAACACAGCCAAACACATTTTGATGTGTATTTCGTCTTTCTTCTCTCCCCTGTGAAAGGACCAGCGTTTGCTATCAGGAAACAGCTCTGCCATTACAGCTTTGGAGGCTTCGATCCTTTGAGAACTGAAACTGGACTTAACTATCTTTATGATATTATCTTGATCAATTGTTCTCGACTTAATCAGTAGAAAATTCAGCAGTTCATCTTCAACTATTATTTCTCCATCCGTGGTGTGATAAAACATTCCCTCATCACACCGGCGCTGCTGACCGTCAGCCATTTTGTTCTGACGGTCAGCAACTGCCCTTCTTCACCAATGCTGATGAGATAAGACTTCAGCGGGACCCAGTTCTGCAGCATGCGGGTGATTGCAGGGTTGAGTGACAGCCATCTTGGCAGGATTTCATGGAATTCCACATCACAGAATTCACAAAACTCCTTTAAGGACTCTCTCCTTTTGGCAGAGTTGGAAAAGAAACTATATATCTTGAGGACAATATTTTCCACATCCACTGAGAGCTTGTCCAGGGCCTTTTTCACTGTGTTATGGACAATATGTGCATGACAGTTGCCACTAAGGATCTCACAGTTGGCCTCTCTCAATTTTGTAAAGACCGAATTGTGGCTGCCATAATTGACATTTGCGTTGTCAGCACTGAATGCAGAAACATGATCTAGGGATAGACCCAAGTTTTCAAGAGAGCTTTGTCAGTGGTGATTCTAGAAAATTTTACATGGGGTGGCAGAAGGGTGGCAAGTTAAATTCAAGGGTGGCAAATCACACACACAAAGTCAAGTCAAGTCAAGTCTTTTTATTGTTGGAAACACACATGCCTGGTGTCTATATGTATTTATTTATACCAACCGCTAATGAAAACAGTTAACATATTTACATATCCAGCAGCAAAACAATTCAGTTTTATTTAATTTCACAAACAATTAATGTAGCCTATATTAAATTCTAAACAGCAGGTCAGGGAGCTAAAAAATAACAATACGGCGGTTGCCATGTTCGACAGCAAATCGTCCCACAAACTCATCTAGATCAAGACCCTTAGCACGTGCTGACTCTATACTAAGTGTAGCTAGGCTTGACAACCTATTCTCAGCCATGGTAGAACGTAAGTGGTTCTTGACCAGCTTAAGAGTTGAGAAACTCCGCTCACATGAAGCACTGCTAACAGGTAAAACTACAGCTATTTTACATAAACGATGTAGTTCAAAGAAAACAGTCTTAATGGGATCCAAAAAAAGTAATAGTTCCATGAGACTAGTCGGTCTCTCCTTTTTTGCTGTTCTATCAAACAGTCTCTTAACCTGATGCAGTTCAAGCTTAACATCATCTGAATTTGTCCCATAGGAATTTGCCAACAAAAGAACAGCCTCCTCACTGAGAAAGCTAGGACTTGATGGATTGAAGGCCTGTATTCCTTTCATGATTTTGCAGTTAATTTTGGAAAAACGCCTTTCCATCTCTCCAGTCATGCACTCTATTATGGAGTAATAGTCTTTAACTCTGAAAGATTCTTTGATTTCTGGTTCTGTGTGCTGTCCTAGAGTGGATGTAACAACACTACTCTGTAGTTTTCTTGCTACCTGTCTTGCTCGTTTACAGGTGGGCTGTGATGTAGGGATGCTGTTACTTTGGCATATGTCGAGTACTTCACCCCAGACAGTCTCAAAAGAGGGCTCACTGCGATATTCCCTGAGAGTCTGTTGGAGTGTTTCTGCCAACTCAACAGCTTTTGTTAGGTCTATTTTTGTTGACTGGAGCATGTCTGATTTTGATTCACCTAAAATCTTTCTAAACACCACAAGACATTCAATAAAATTGAAATCTATCTGATGCAGAATTCCTCTGGCCTCCACAGCTCTATCTGGGTTGTCCTCATGTGAAATGTCTTCAAGGACACACACAATAGCAGGCAACCTATCCATCACATTCCGACAAGCTACATACCTGCACACCCATCTTGTATCACTAAGACGCTGAAGCTCCCTTGGTCCTTCACCTTTAAACATCTCTTGCTGCACCTTCAGCCATTTCTCATCAGCATACGAGCCTGACATAAATACATACAGACGTTCCAACGAAGAAAAAAACTTTCCTGCCTCAGATACAGGTTTCACACTGTCCACTATCACTAGATTTAAACAGTGTGCACTGCAGTGTACATAAAAAGCATGACTGGCTACATCCCTTATTCTAGCCTGTACACCGGAGTGTTTCCCGCTCATAACGGCTGCTCCATCATAGCCTTGCCCGACTAAGTTTTCCTTGTAATTCAAGCTATGCCTCTCTAGACAGTCTATGATTTTTTCTGTTAAACCTGCAGCATCCAGCCTTTCTGCTTCCTGAAACTCTAAAAAGCTCTCGTGCACCATGCCGTTATAAAAGCACCTAAGAACAAAAGACATTTGTTCTTTTTTTTTTTATATCTTTGGTTTCATCCACTATGACAGAAAATTGTTCACTTTCTTTGATCTCTTTAATAATCTCATCCCTGACCATCCCTGCTAAAATGCTTATCATTTCATTTTGAATATGGCTGCTGGTGTATTTGGCATTCTTGGCTTGATCTTCTAATCTTGTCCTAACTGACTGGTCATGTTTGCTTACGAGTTCTAAAATCTCAAGGAAATTGCCCTTGTTTTCTGAGTCAGAAGACTCTCTATGACCACGCTGGGCGATATTCTGGGTTGCTGTAAGACACAGTATTTCACCTAGTGTTTTGATGTATTTTTGATTGTCAGTTATCTTTTTCCTATTTTCTGCTTCCATCAATACTATCATTGATGTGTTGTTGTCCTTCCTTCTTTTATCTTCTTCCCATGCAAGCATTGCATTGACATGGTGCTCAGATTTAGCATGACGACAAAATCCACTATCCCTAAATGTTGCTTTTTTCCAATTAGAGTAACCATCCACTGACGTAAAAACACTCTTGGGGACATTAGGTAGAGAAAAATGCCTACAAGGATAGCAATATGCTGCATCTTTAGAATGCGAGTACTCAAGCCATTGACGTTCTTGGTACCACTCTACGTGGAAACTTCTCCAAGCTCCACCCTGGAGAGTTCTGGGGAATCCCTGCCTGATTGGTTGACTTGGGCTGTCACCTCGATGCTTAGATATATCTGGAACAAGAGAAAACAGGTTAGAACTATTTTACAGTAAAAATAATTGACATGATTCCTCTACATAAGTCATACTGATTACTTTGCTTAGGTATAATATGGGCAGGGTTAATACAAAAGGTGTTTTGTTTACATAAAAAAAATAAATGCAACCATATAAATAACTGTTTTATCTAATCTGAGACATACCATGTGGACCTGTTGGACTGGTTGTGTCCTCTGGGGGTTCTGGGCTGTCTTTCTGTGACTCCACCTCCACACTCTGACTGTCTTTCTGTGTCTCCACCTCCACACTCTGGCTGACTTTCTGTGTCTCCTCCTCCACACTCTGACTGTCTTTCTGTGTCTCCACCTCTTCTGTCTCCCTCTGGTTGACTGACCTTTTCTTGAAAAAAGTCCTGATATCTTGACCTTTTCGCTTCATTTTTGGGCCCTGAAACTGCAATATTACTAGTGGTTTAGTTTTAAAGAGGATCTGATATCTGAACAGTGCCAACAGTATCATTTACAACTGATTTAGTGCTTACTGGCATTTGGATGGTGAGTTAAATAGGCTATGGTGTAATGGAGCCCATTAGATGTGTGTTAACACTTACATTTTTATTTTGTTTTTATTTATTTTAAGTCCAAGTCCAAGTCCAAGTCTCTAAAAAGAAAAGATAACTGCATTCAGAACCCACAGCACAAAATGTTCATGACATATTTCCCTTCATAATGACAAATACTTTTCTAAATGGCCAATTGAATTTCTAATGTATTAGGTTATTACATACACATGTACATATGTATTATGTATTAGGTTATTACATACAAAATCATGTTTACCAAAGCTAAACTAACTAGCTACCAAAAGATTCACTCGTTGTGAATGCTAACCCCGGCGCCATCCGTTTCAATGGGAATCGCTACTCTCCGTAATTTCAACATTAATTTTAACATATTTATAATTCGAAATTCGTCCCAGCCTTTATACCACATACACAATAGGGTCTATAGCATATAACCGAGTCATCCTCTCACATTTTAATGCAGCTGTACAGCGAGCTAGCTACTAGTCCTATCGACTTTTGCAAGCTAGCAATTAAATAAACGATTGAAATTACAACGGAATTGTCTATCACATATGACCACCCATCACATTTTCTTGATTCAAGTTTCAGCTGTACTGTACCCTTTTTCATCACTGCAAGCGTACAGTTGGCTTGTCTCCAGTTCTTTGGCTTTCAAACCGTTTCTGTCTTCATTTGAATGAAGCGGCAGATGCACACGGTGAGAAGAGAGCAAATAGGATTCATGGACTCAACCATTTTACAGGGGAGGGGGGACATAAAGATTTTAGTTCTTAAACTTAAACAAGTTACCAATGAGATCAACAGCTTCAGTAGCAAAAAATATAATACCATTCAATAAATGTATATTGGAGACACTTCTAACAACCTGGGTGGCAAGTGGGGTGGCAAGCATTTTTTGGGGGGTGGCAGCTGCCACCCCTTGCCACCCCGGTAGTTTCGCCACTGAGCTTTGTATTTTTTCCAGTATTCCCTGTGCAGACTCATCTGGATTTTCAAAGAAATCTATCACCTTGTTGATTACCCCATCCTCTGGCGTGAAAAACTGCACGGCCAAGGGAAACATCTTCCGATTTCCCTTATTCGAGGCATCAGTGTGAAGAGAGAATGGGAGTGGATTTCCACCACTTTTCAATTTTTTGACCACCTCCTCTATAGCCTTTGGAGACAGGACATCTGTGACGATTGCCTCAGCTTTTGTCCTCCCACAGGAAATCTTCTTGGCAATGCTGGAGTCATTCAGTGTCCTGAGAGTCAGCTTCATAGCACATTCAGCTGAGTTATAGCTCAAACAATGCTTTACAGTGTGGTAGATATGGGCTACCTCTGCAGCAGTCACCTGTAAATTAGAAAAAAGAAGAAATGTTACTTTATATATGTAGAGTTTGTGTAGTATAGCAACTGCCTCTACAGTACAAATTATGCATGTTATATCTATCGGTTTGAACTTGTAAGAAATGTGTAAGGTTGTATATGTGTATTCATAATTTATACACACACATATATACATATATTTATCGTGTTTGAATAATTTTATAATATCTTTGTCCATATAATACTGACATCCATACTACCTGCTACTTTCCCATATAAAAAAACAAAAATCATTCTTACCATATCTGCCTCTGGCGTTGCCTGGTGGACAACAAATTGGTCTAGGGTTCCCCTAGTTTTGTTGTCCCTTATGCTGCGCATGTGCCCACCACTGGAAGCATGTTGTTTGAGATCATTCAGCCCACTATGGGCTACAGAAAAAGTGCGGCGACACACCGTGCATTGCGCTTTATAGACGTTGTCGCGCACATTTTCCACCCAGGTGTTAGCTTTCTCCCATTCCTCCCGGTATTTTTGCATCCTTTTCATTTTTTTTTTTCGGAGGAGTACAAGTTGAAGCGCTGTTTGAAGCTGGACCACCGCGTAGAGTAGTGTCGGCGTCTGAGTCACGGTCGGCCATGCTGCTCTGTTTACGTCTACTATCTTCTGCGCGAGCAACACTACCTCCTCGGCCAATGGGATGAGCGTATTCTGTGTCATCGTACAGGTGTGTGAATATGCTGTCAGTTCATTGGTCCCAGGGCAGGACATTGCCTGGGAACACGTTTACCGTAAAACTTTATATAAAGCGCGTTGTTATTCATTTTCCATTGACATTTTACTGACCATTTTTTTAATCTCACAATAATACGGGACAAAGTGTGTCCCGTTTCAGCTCAATACGGGACGGGTGCTTTTGTTTCTAAATAAGGGACGATTCCGTTTTTCAAGGGACGGTTGGCAACCCTAACCATAGCTGAACTTCAAATGTTAATACTTAATAACGCTAAATAACTGAGAAATCCTCAGAGAGCTTGGAGGACTATTAGACCGCACAAATTTGGTCTTCTGAGAACAATGGCCAATTAGCTGGCAGATAATTGCGGGGCAAAACTGTTATTGTTGCAAATAGTTACAGGATGTTCGTACAGCTCATGGGCTCAGAGATGCTCAGTGTTACTGGGGAAGGTTTTACTTGAAAAGGGAGCACTGTGGCTACAGGAGGACGTTACAGGATCATGACAGTCGCTAAAACATAGTGTAACATCAACGGATGTATATATAAAAGTATAACAGAGCCAGAAAGTCACAATAGCTGTGAAGGTTTTAGTAATATCCAGCTTAAGTTAAGCTTTCAGTCATAGCAAATGATATGATTTTAAAACCTCTCATTGTATTCAAAATCAATCAAATCAGACTTTATGTTAGAATAAATGCAATAATAGAGCAATTTAGTAAATAGAATTAATTAAAAAAAAAAATAGAAAACATTTGCCAAACATGTCAAATTAGATTCAATGTTCTGCACCATGCTACACAAAATAAATATCAAATATAATTATAAGATAAAAAAAAAGATACAGAGGATAATAGGTATTTATGGAATAAATGGATTATGTGTAATGTGTGTTTCCTGGTTCATAGTCTTGGGTGTCTTAAGACTTAAGGTCAGTAAATAGTCATTAGCGGGGACAAATTTCAGGAGAAATATCAGTGCAATGCAGATATGTCATACTTTTAGTTTTTGGCGTCTGTGATGTTTTGGTTTAGGAGGGTTTTTATCTCTAGAGTAAATAGCTTTCCCTCATCTATCTGCAAGGACCCTGATGAACCCTCAGGACTCGCCTGCTCTGCAGACGCTACAACTGCAGGGCAGGAGAGTGAAGATGTGATATTACGTCATCACATAAATAAATCAATCATCATAGACCCATGAACTGTGCAGTGTGCCTTCCAAAAAGCAGATTCCCTCCCACTGTCGGCTGGTTTGATTTCCACCAGTGTACAATGATTGAAGTCAAACAGTCGACCATTAACCTGTTGTTTCTTTCAGCTGCAGCAGAGATTTTACAACTGGAATTTTAGCCTCAATCAGAAAAATCTGCCAATGTGACAATTCTTCATGGCAACTGAGCAGCTGTGCTCTGCCTTTCTTCCTCTTCTGCTTCCCAGTTATTTTGTCATCAAACGGCTGATTTAGCAGTTTAATGGGACAAAGCTTGATTACATCCTTCTACTTCGTCTTTCCTCCACTACTTGTTTTTCCATCCATCCATCATCCAAAGTCCACCGACAGCCTAACCTTTGGAGGGTCTTGGGGGAGTCAGCAAATCACAGGGCCAATACACCGAGACACATAAACATTCAGTCTTACACTCACACCTACAGTCAATCAACAGACTCTAGGATTCACCGCGAGCGAGTGGTGCAGTTGTTCTAACCCACAACAGATGCAACAAGAACAAAAACAAAAAGAAAATAAACATGTCCGGATGAAAAATCGGTGCCACATGAAGAAAACACCAACGAAGAAGTCAAGAGACTTTGCGGTCATAAGAGGCGACGCTGCTGTTGTCGAAGTGGTTTAAACTAAATCAGTTTATCTCTGCAGAGGAATAATATGTTGCATTCTGCCTCTGCCTGCTGCACCAGGCCTCCCCAGAATGCTGCTGAGAATTGGATGCTGTTGTAATGCGTCCAAGCAGAGAACCCCCTCCTGCGTTTTGCATGTATGGAAGAGGCAACCTGTCTGAAAACGGTTTAATCAACCTGAGCCTAATCTGCACATCTTTGGACTGTGAGAAGAAGCCTCCTATGAAGTCTCGATGTCTCGGCCAACGGAGTCGAACGTCCGCACATGGCGGCCATCTTGCCACAGGCAGCTCGCCCACCCATAACATTGTGTTGTAGTGGTACGTACTTTTTAATTAACCATAACTTGCTAAATTCTCAACAGATTTTTAAATAGTTCGGTTTGTTACAAACGTCAGAGATGTAGTTATGACACTGCATACTTATGAATAATTATGTTATTTTCAAAAAAATAGAATAATGTTCTATATAGGTACAAGATTTCCCTTTACAAATATACATCAATATTTTATTTTTATATTTAAAAAGTACATGTACCACTACCAACACTATTATAGGTGGGCGAGCTGCCTGTGGCAAGATGGCCGCCATGTGCGGACGTTCGACTCCGTTGACCGGAAACGCGGATGAGACATCTAGCCTTTATATATATATATCTATGGTTGTAACGCGTCCAAGCAGAGAACCCCCTCCTGCGTTGTGCATGTGGAAGAGGCAACCTATGGAGAGCCAATTCTTCAGAGATCCTCCACAGGACAACGGTTTAATCAACCTGAGCCTAATCAGCACGTCTTTAGACTGTGAGAAGAAGCCCCCCTGTGTGTAAAAGTATATTTCATGAACAAAACAAAAAACTGTTAAGGGAGAATGTGTCTTTCAAAAGTAATGGCAGTTGGCGTGTGTCACCGAGTCAGGAGACAGAGCGGGCTGCATTGATTGTACACAGCACTCCACCGCGAGCAGGCGCGGCGAGTCGGCAGTTGCCCAGGGCCTCGGCCACCAGGGGGCCTCGTCTTATTTTTTTTTTTTTTTAATAATTCAAATAAATCACTTGTCATTTCACATGCATGTGACTGTAATGTAATGTATCATTGTGTCTTTTTAATTTGTTGTGTCTCATACTGTCAGCTGCCAGAGTTTTCAGACCTAAAATACACACTGGTCACTGACCGGCTGCCTCAGAGGAACGAGCGAATGAGAGCGGGCGGAGGGGCACACACACACACACACACACTCGCCCGCACAACACTGTACAGGGAGCCGCTGCAGAGCCGCGGGTTGCCGACCCCTGGCCACGGCGAAAGAACGATTTGTTTACAGTTCCACGAGAGATGCGGACGTCAAAAGTTTTGACTCAACATTATTTCCGCCGCACATTTCCCCTCCCGGTCGCGCGCTCCATCACTGCATTTGGGACCCAGAGGTGAACTGTCCCCCATGTCCCTCCCCTTCCCCCTTCTCACACAGCAGGGGCGATGCATTTGCCAATTCATCACACAGTGATATGATAGATAATAGAAAACCGCTTAGCTGGCGGCTGGCCAGATGACGTGATCGTGCCGCCCCTTTTTTTTTACGTGTATTATGTGACTGACTGGCTTGTTCGTCAAGGGCGGGCCCAGCACCCCAAAGCCCGCCCATAGCGCCGGGTCTGAATTTGTCTTGTGGTGGAGGAGTGTACTGATCGCAGTAAACATGAAACAATTTCAAAGTGGCAGTGACAAAAGAAAGAAGAAAAGGGAGGAGGAGAAGTTAAGGGACAAATTACCTAAGCTAACACAGTTTTTCCAATCAAAGAATTTGTCCGTGGAAAATGACATCTGATAATGTTTCAAGTGATGCTGGGCCAAGTTTAGCTATTGCTAGCAGCGGCAGACACACAGCCACTTCACCACCAACTAGCCCTGCCTGCCTTGCTTCTAAAAACAATGAGCCATCATCTTGTACCACAGCTGCCCATATCCCTGACACTGACACCTGCACTGAGGATGCACAGGATGCTGCCATGGTCATCATCCCGGCTCAAGCACAGCTGGATGATAGGGAGAGCAGTGATGTCAGCAATGTGAGTAACCCCAATGATACAGTGATCAGTGAAGACCCAGCATTATGGCGTGAAATTATTACAGATAGTGAGAGAATTGAAATTGTTAGAAGAGGACCAGTACAAATTCGAAACTTTAATTACCCCCAAAACACAGATAACCCGCCAAGGAGATTCACGATTGAAAACTTTGAAATGAAAATGAAAAATGGGGAAAAAATTACAAGGAAGTGGCTAGTCTACTCGACCAGTGCTGATGCAGTTTATTGTTTTGCACGTCGCATCTTCGGGAAAACCAAAATCTCACTCAGCACCAATGGATTTCGTGCATGGAAACATGTCGGACAACATCTCAGAACTCATGAGCGCAGCAGGGAGCACATAGATAATATGGATAATTGGCGCCAACTTTTGGCAAGATTGAAACTTAACACCACAATTGAACCAAGAGCTGATAAATAAGGAAATTGCCCATTGGAAAATGGTGCTGAGGAGACTCTTTGCCATTGTATGCTATTTGGCTGAACGGAATTTAGCATTTCGAGGCCACACTGAACACCTGTACCAACCCAGAAATGGGAACTTCCTGGGTCAGGTTGAATTAATGGCCCAATTCGACCCAGTGATGAATGAACACTTGAGGAGAATCCAAAACAAGGAATACAGAGATCATTACCTCAGCAAATAGATACAGAATGAGATAATATCTCTAATTGCAAAAAAGACCACAGATGCTGTTGTATCTCTGATAAAGAGAGCCAAGTACTTTGCTGTCATAATGGACTGTACTCCAGACAACAGCCATACTGAACAGCTTACCCTTGTAATGTGAATTGTTAACTGTGCAGAAAATGTGGGTATTTCCATTGAGGAGCATTTTCTTGGCTTTGTTGATGTCCATGACACAACTGGGAAAGGACTGTACAAATCTTTCACGGACCAACTGACCAAATTTGATCTTGACATCGGTGACTGTCGTGGGCAGGCATACGACAATGGGAGCAACATGCAGAGTAAGCACCAGGGTGTACAGAGGAGAGTGCTAGACACAAACAAGAAGGCCCTGTATGTGCCATGTGGGAGTCATAGTTTAAATTTGGTTATTTGTGATGCGGCACAGTCATCTAGACAGTCTGTGAACTTCTTTGGTGTCCTCCAGAGATTGTACAACTTGTTCAGTTCCTCTGTGCAACGGTGGGAGAATATGCAGGAACATGTAGTGATGATGACTGTCAAAAGTTTGTCTTCAACCAGAAGGGAGTGCAGAGTGGACAGTGTAAAAGCTCTCCGGTACCAAATGCCTCAGTTTGTGGCAGCGTTGGAGGCACTCATTGACCATGCCATGGCCAAAACACCTAAAGACTCTGAGACTGTGTCCAAGTGTGAAGCACTTTTGAAAGACATACAGACCTGGAGTTTCCTTGTGAGTGTTATTGTTTGGTATAACATTCTGTACCAAATAAATTACATCAGCAAACTCTTTCAGAGTCCAAAAATTTCAATAGAGACCCTGAAAAGAGAGACGGATGGACTTGTAGAAAGTCTGCAAGAGTACAGAGAAAGTGGGCTTAAATCAGCGCAGACCGATGCCAGGGCGATGGCAGAGGAATTACAAATTGAGATGACACTCCCTGAACAGAGACAGCGAACAACTACTCGAAGATGCCTGTATGAAGGAAGAGAGGAGACAAAGTTCAGCCCTCAAGAGCGTTTTAACATGGAGTTCTTTTTACCTCTCATTGATACAGCCCTTTGTAGCATCAGAAATCGATTTGCTAAGAAAGAGACATATTTTGAGCTTTATGGGTTTCTTTATTCAGTGGAGAACATGAAAAAAGCAGTGCATGAAAGAACACTGGGCATTAGCTGCCAGAAGTTGGAGGCGGAAACAGAGGATGTTGATGGTGCTGATTTGAAACTGGAGATAAGTGCTGAAGTTAAAGCCTTTCCAGACTGCATCTCCTCCCCTTCAGAAATGCTTGATATTATATACAAGGAGAACTTACTGGATTGTTACCCCAACCTAAGCATTGCACTCCGATTACTTCTCACACTGCCTGTCACTGTTGCTTCTGGGGAAAGGAGTTTTTCTGCCTTGAAACTAATCAAGATATATCTGAAGTCCACTATGGCTCAGGAGCGACTGTCAGATCTGGCAATAATATCCATTGAGCAAGATGTGAGGAGAAAGCTAGACATGGAAGATGTCATCACTCCATTTGCCAATGCTAAAGCACGAAGAATCAGGATTTAATCCTACACTCAACTAGGGCTGGGCGATATGGCCTAAAAAAAAAATCCCCGATTTTTTCCCAAAAAATCCGATTTCCGATTTAAATCGATTTACACCCCCCCCCCCCCCCCCCCGCCCCCCCAAAATCATATGCAGAGGACAAATAATTAGTTGTTCCAAAATAATATATTTCCTTTTATTATTTTGATTTCCCCCTTGGGGTTTAAGTGCAATCACAAACAACTAGCCAAGCAGGCATTATGGGTGTAACATGTAACATAACATAAAATGTAAAATACATAAAATATAAAATAAAATATTTCTGTAAACATGAAATATTAATAACAATAACCGGTTGTTCTGATAAAGTGCCAACATAACATTCAACAAAGCATCCATCAGCATAAATCAGTGCATGAGAACATAAGGTGCTTTTTTAAGTTGGATCTTAAAATCTGTGGTGGCAGAATAAAAGGACACCTCTTCCAACTCCTTTGCAATCCGTTCTCTCGTTCTATTGTATAGTTGGGGCAAGGCAACGTCGGAGAAATATTTTCGGCTTGGTAGTACATATTTGGGGTCCAAAACTTTTTGCATATTAATGAAGCCTGGCTTTTCCACCGTATACATCGGCACCATATCCTTTGCTATATACATAGCAATCGCATCAGTAATGGCTTTCCAGCGGGGCGAATTCTTCTCATATGGGATGCTGTTGGCAAAGGTTTGTGTGAGGGTTGTCTGTATTTTATTAGCTGTGCGTGTGGTGCTTGTGGTGCCGCGGTCTCTCTCATTCCGCTGCGCGCAACATTTCTCCCATTCGCCGGGATGTTTTTGCCTGAGGTGCTGCAGTAAATTTGTCGTACTTTCGAACGCGAACCAATTCCAAATGACGGATGACACCGTGCCTTTCTTAGGATCATATTCTTCCCTACTTGCTGCCATGTACGCGTATCACTTTGGTAAATGCGCGCTCTGTGCGGGGGGAGGGGTGAGCTCATTCCGAACTACGGGAGCTGAGAGGGCGTTCGCGGATGTTGAAGAGAAAACCGATTTTCATTTAAACAAGTCGACGTGAGCTACACACTCGAGTTAATCGATAAAATCGGTTTATCGCCCAGCCCTACACTCAACACTCACACACAGTAAGTGGCAGTTATAGCTCCTTTCAATTCATGCCATTTTCATTCAAATGCTATACTGAATGCTAACTTATATGCTCCTTCTCTCTTTTTGTCTGCTTTTTCAGGTATTTGCTCGCCTCCTGTGCAGACACACCCCCACAAACACTAACTCACTCACTCACATGTCTCCCTTTCTCTCACTCACACACTCACTGAAACTCTCTCTCTCTCACACACGTCTCCATTTCACATACACTCATTTACTCACTTTCTCTCTCGCTCTTTCTCTCTCTCACACACACACATAGTCAAAATAGATGTTAAAGTCAGCCGTTTTGCTGTAAAGTTAATCAGTAAATAATTGTTTAGTTGTTTCTATTCACAATGAATGTCACTATCCCATAAAATGGCTCATTAAAAAGCAGAGCATTGGAAGCAGGGACGGCTCCTCGCATAGGCGACATAGGCGGTTGGTTAGGGCGCAAAATGCAGAGAGGGCGGCACAAGAGACTGATTTATAATGACGTGACACATGCAGTGTAAACCAATATATTTACGTCACAACATCATCAGCACCGGAGATATAAGCGCCACGAAAGCAGTCCGCCTTCTTTCCGCGACCATGTTAAATAATTGGACTGTTCGCACCATAGATATATCTATGGTTCGCACTGGCAGCATAGTGCCGGGAAGCTACGGGAAGCACCGCGGCTGGCTCGTGATCTCCAGTGATGGTTTAGGGGTCTGTTAAATTTGTTCCGCTCGCCGCGAGCAATGTAGGCGGCAAACACACTGAAAAACGAAAGACGATTTTAAACGATATAAGTGAAATATTATATACGTGATTAAATATGCATCACATACTTTACAGTTCTCCGCTGTTCTCCTGGAGTTTCATTTGCCTTATTTTGCCCCCGCATGATGACATTTCCTCATCTTCTATTATGTACTTAACCCTTGTATGGTGTTCGGGTCTTGTTGAGATATCTATGTTTCTCTGTATCTTGTGACTATATTTTACCTATATCCTGTGAATAAATATTAGCTGCATAATCTAGATAATCAATAATGCTTATGCTACAACTGTTTCTTTTCTTGGGATGATGTCTATCTTTTTGACTCAGACACAGGGTTTGCACAAAAAGCACAGGTTCTCAGGAAGAGAGAGGTCATGTCAGAATTAATACAAAGAGGTGTTTCATGAAACGTGGTGAGAAAAAGATATGAAATCCTCCTCTCTGTCTAATCTGTCTCTCTCCGATGTAGCAGGCTCCCTGTTGGCCAAGGCCACAGTAGTGGGACACCTGGTCAGTTGAAAGTGATGTGCTTGCAAAAAACTGCACTTTGAGGAAACAGTATACATCTGGCCAATAACTGAATTCTCTCAAAGAAAAAGAACCGCCTCTGTGCTGCCCCCTGTGTCTGTATAAATACTGTGGACTTAGGATGTGGGGGGCTTCTTCTCGACATGATCCAATGAACCTGGTGACGTGTCCGGCAGAACCCCAGAGACTCTCTGTAAGTATTTCATTGTTTTACAATAAATGTTCAATTTCCAGAACTTCATGTATAAGTGTCTAATTATTCCTTCTCAAATCCTGGATCAACAAACACGCTTGTCCAATCGCCGGAGGCGAGGTAAAATTTAGTGCCTGGCGACGACAAAATTGGTGACCCCGACGTGATCCAGTGAAGGAAAAAAGGACAGATCGTATTGACGATAAATTGACATCTCGAGGATCTCGTTGTTCACAGTGAAAAGACCGGTCAACCTAAAACAGGCGAGCAGCGACCTTTTTATAACTAAAACGGCTGTGATTGGAAAAATAACTAAATTAACTGTGAGCAAAGAGAAATACGAGATGTAAGTATATTAAGAGTGGAGTGAAGGAAATTGTAAGGGTCTGGGACCCTATGGTTTGAAACCATTTACATTTATTGAAAGGATTTGGGATCCTATGGCCAGGGGCCACACTGAGAAGTGTACGGAACACTGATAAAGTGGTGCATGGAGCACGCACTATAATTTAAAGGATTTGGGATCCTATGGCCAGGAGCCACATTGAGAAGTGTATGGAACACTGATAAAGTGGTGCACGGAGCACGCACTATAATTTAAAGGATTTGGGATCCTATGGCCAGGAGCCACATTGAGAAGTGTATGGAACACTGATAAAGTGGTGCACGGAGCACGCACTATAATTTAAAGGATTTGGGATCCTTTGGCCAGGAGCCACATTGAGAAGTGTATGGAACACTGGTAAAGTGGTGCACGGAGCACGCACTATAATTTAAAGGATTTGGGATCCTATGGCCAGGGGCCACACTCATATCTGTGTCCGGAGTCAGATATGAAGTGAAAAAGGGAATCAGGGATTTCCTAGTCTGGGACTAAAGGGGAAAAGTGTGGGGTGGTTTCCTGTGACATCAAGGTAATTACGAACACAAAGAGTGTTTTGAGTCACAGTTCTGAAAGGGTATTGAGGGTTGGAATAGATATTGGCAGAATATTAATAGATTGTGGAAAAGTGTGTATTTTGGTTGTGTTAAACACCCAGAGAACGGGCGCTACTGAAATTATTTCTGTAGTAGAAGCTTCCTGTTCTGACCAAGTGCATATGGCAATGCGTCCTCCACATCTAAGTTCTGCCAACAGTATTTGATAAAACTGGTGAAAATAGTAGTTAAAGAAGCAAACAAAATGATGACTACTAATTAGAGGCGGTGATTTTCAAAAACCATAGAACACTCTGTGGATCGTGACAAAGCCAGAAAAGAGGGAATTACTAATATAATAATTATAAATTAATATTGATTATATAATATAGGGAGTTCTTTCTGAAAGAACTAATGTGAATGAAAAAGTGTGTCTGTGAAAACGAGAAACGAGGGGAAGAAAAAGAGTCAAGGTCAGCTTGCTGACTGAGACAGAGAGGGAAACGACTGACTGAGACACAGAAAAAACTGACTGAGACTGAGAGAAAACCGACTGACTGACAGAGGAGAGACAGAAATAATACAAAAACTAGACTAGAGGCAATATACGCCTGCCATTTGATGTATGTTGTATGTATGGATGTGAGAGTAAACGTGTAAATGACTCGCCAAAGAAAGTTAAAGAATGTTGACTGAAGGTTTGAGAGATGAACTAAGGACGAGAAAGATAAAGCTATATTTATGAATAAGAAAGATCTATAGGAGTGAGATGTTTCAATTCAGTAATATCTTGCTCTGAGATGGATAATATAACGTTTTTGTTAGTGCACAGGATGAAAAGAGGGAGATTAGAGTGTTTGGGAGTCGGAAAGCCAGAAGCTTTTCAGCTTGCAACTGGCGTTGAGATCATAAGGAGGCTTGTTTGTTCGTTTATTTGTTTGTTCGTTTGTTTCTTTGTATGTTTGTTTGTTTTTACTATTGCTTCATTCAGAAGTAAAAAACTCCAAAAGAAATTGTTAAAATTACACTTTTGGTACCAATTCGTTATTTGGGGATTTTTCCAATATATCTAATCCATCAGAGAAAAGGAGAAAAAGGTTTTGGCCTCCAAATTATTGCATAAAATCCAATCATTACATAGCTTATTCTCATTTTTTAACTGACACAGCAGGGATAATAGGAGACACCAGTTTAATACTTTTATTACAGATATTTTTTTATATTTATTATTTGATTCGTAATATAACTTCAAGGATGAGTGATTAACCAAATCACATTAATGTGACCTTTAAAAGTCCATCTCTAGGTACAGTTAATGTGCAAGGTATTTTTTTTGATTTTTCTTTCTCTGTTTTGTATTATTTTTGAGCCATTTTACATTCTTATAAAAGTTTCACTCTCAACTGCTGTTTTGTGACAATGAAGATGATATTTGTTTTTGTTTTTTAGTATCGAGAACTTGTTTCTCTGATGTAATGAGCCCCGTGAAGCTAGACAGAGCTGATCTTGCTTTGCTCTGCTCAGCTTTGATGAGAAGGGGAAATCTATCTCTTCTCTTTGTTTGTTGAAATGCTTTGCTATTTACTTTTATTTCTTAAAGCTGAAAATAATTCATGTGCTTTCTATATGAGTAAAATCAATCCAATCAGGATGAGAAGTTCAAACTTAATTCTGTACTGCCTAGAATTAGATATTTTTATTTTTATTTTTTTGGAGGGTTTTACCTGCAGTTGCTTTAATTCCACATTCAAATTATCCATTTAAGATTAAATAATCAAGACATGTGTAATCTATTTACAGTTGGCCTTTAAAATAGAAGTTTGATTCACCCTCCATGTAACTATTGTTAGACTCTTGGGAACTAAAAAAAAATATGTTTCACCATTGAAAGAAGAAATCTTAATCCAATTAAAGGGACAGATGTCTAAAACACTTTAACTCATAGTGTGTTTAATCTTAAATGAAAAGCACAAACCATAGTACAAGCCCCCTTGTTGACACACTTGATTGAATACCATATCAACAATTATATTTTAATTTCTTTGCAACACTTTAACTTTTAAAGAACCAGAAGAAGGGAATTACTTTTTGTTTGTTTTGTTTCACCAATTATCTTAACATCCAATATTCTTAATTTGAAAGATGTTGTTAAGCTCTACTTTTTGCTTTTATTTTATCATAAAGGAAAGTGTGGCAGAATGACTTTTATTAATTTTGTTTTGTTTTGTTTCAGCTGTCTCACACATTTGTCCTTTGTATGTGATGCCTGTTTTACCACAGGGCAGTTTGACGTCAAAGCTTCTGAATTATGATGTAATGAAGCCGTCGATGACTTTTGGAAAATGGTTTGAACACAAATACTCAAATGCTGTTAAATTAGCTGCTTATTGAAATTCAGCTTGTTAATCATTTAATATTTCATGAAATGCCAAAGATTTCTGTCGCTTTTCTGCCACTTTTTGAATCTTTTATTTTTGAATGTCCACTTATTCAGCTATTACTCCTCAAAATTGTAAAGAAATTGTTGACCACAAAAGATGGGTCTACCTGTATGTCTTGTTTTGATTATTTGTTTATTTTCCTTTTCAAATATAGGCTTATATAACCTACTGTAAACTCAGTTGCAGCATATTAATCACTTTTCAGTTTGTTTTCCTTTCAATCTCTGGGATCTGGGCTCCATGTCTCCACAACCCACTCCCATCCGGTGTCAACTCCACCTCCTCCACCCTTACATACTACGCCCTGCGCCTGGCTTGTACAGTGCAAGCTTAAACACCTGGCCTGTAGGCGAGTATCAATTCCACGAAAGGATCTTTACAAGGCTGAGATCCAGATCACTGACTCTTAAAATTAAAAAAAGCCTCACTGACAATTCTTGACAATTTTGTTCCTGGAGCAGATCTGACAGAAGCTGATATCTGAACAGCTTGCTCCTGTACCCTGTGTGGTCACATATAAACGAATGGCCCTGGATCTGCTACTGGCAGGAGAGGGTTATGTGTGTGCACTGCTATAGGAAGTTCTTAAAATAATTTTTTTTCCCAACTGCCCCTGGTGGCTGGGTGACCAGTGCCCTCTCCACCTCTACGCACCATGACACAACATGGATGTAGACTCTGAATTCTGAATAGATCGCCACGGCTATGATGAAGGATGCTGTGGAGCTGAAGCTGAGGAAGCTGAGGACGATGGAGATGACGATGCGACGATGATGATGATGTATGAGGACGGGTTTGCACTGGATGGGGTGACGGTTGAGGGGTACATGAACTCCCCAGTAAGTGGTTCACACCATTAAATGGTGTGAAAAGAGGGATTGTTAGGGTTGATTAATTCTATATAGTGGGGGTCTGACTGAAACTATTTGCAAATAAAAGGGGGGGGGGGGGGAAGCATGAGCAGTTTGAGCCAGATATTAGGCCTTTATACAAATCATAACTAAATAACCTTTTCCTTCCTACTGTGTCATCTTGAAATTATTTGTATGTGGGTCACAGTTCTGTTTCGTTGTTTTGGCTTAGTTGTTTCGAATTTCTGTACAAAGAGAACATTTTAGCTGATATAGCAGGAACACAATAATACCTTTTCTCCAACAACAACAGTTTGGCCCTCATGGCATCAGCTGTGTCAAGGCCTTGAAAGTGTCTCCTGTTCACTTCCTTATTCCAAATGCAAAGAGGAGGGACTACGCGTGCACACTTTCGAGGAGGAAGAACCAAGACCTACTGTTATAAAATCTTACAGACGCCGGCTGTTTGATGCGTTCTGCTGGGTCTCTGCCACTTCCCCCAGGCACACAGACCTTGGGAGACACAGAAACTGATACAGCCTGAAGTGCTAGTAACCTCTCAGAGCTACACCACACCCCCTCTCACACACTGATAAAGCGTTCCAGTTCCCCAAGCAAGCACACAGACCTTGGGACACACTATAACTGATACAGCCTGAAGTACTGGTGACCTCTCAGAGCGACACCACACCCCCTCTCACACACTGATAAAGATCCTCTTGGCGGGACCTGTGAACCGACGCCGGAGTTTTTTACTTTTATTTCCTATTTTTCTATTCATTTTAATCATTTAACAGAGTCCACAGTATTAGGGTTTTATTTTTACCTTTTGTGTTCAATTTTTTCTATTCATTTTAATCATTTAACAGAGTCAACAGTGTTAGAGTTTAATTTTGTTTCTTCTGTTTCATTTTCTCTCTGAAATAAATCCACAATATCATGCATGTGTTTTAATTAAATAATAAGGAAAAATGGAACCAAGGCAAAGACCTTGGCATCCTTTCAGACACCCTGGGTTATGTGGGATTAGGGGACAGAACTGTTTTTGACCTTTATCGCTTTAGTGATTGTATTTCCTCTACTATGGTTAGAAAATAAACTAACCCCAAGCTCCATCACATCCCCCTCGACTCCAACTGCCGTCTCTCATGTCACCCCCACCACCCCCCTAAAGCACTCCATGGACTGCGCTAACTCTCTGTGGAAATGAAGGAACACTCTGGCGTGAAACCATGGGATGATTTAACATCAAAATTCTTTGGCAAATGGTCTTCATACTATCTGTTGCAGTGTTCATAGCCCTGTTCGCCATCTGCGGATGTTGTTGTATTCCCTGCATTCGAGCCCTGTGCCTCCGTGCCATAGACTCAAACTGCGTTTCTTATGATTTCTGCTCAGAAGGTGACAACGTACCAGATATTGACCATGCCTTTGCTCTTGCGCTACAGACTGTCCCCTCAGTCGCTCTGACCCCTGCTTTCGGACTTCCCCAATACGTTGACACTCAATTATGATAGTCACATATCCCCAAATGGTAATCTATGGACCCTTACAGGACACAGTTTTGACTCAGATTGGAACCTTTTGAGTGTTTACAACCACTATTTGCTAGAAAAAGGCTTTCCCGACACAATATCTCTCACAAGAGCCCTGACAGTGGTTAGAACCCCCCCCCCCCTGCTGCAATTAAACTTAATATTCAGGGTCCCAGGGGGACTACTTCATGCAATAGCCCGATGCCACACTGAACTGATCCAAATAATTTTGGGAGAATTCTGCATATGGTCCAGCAGAAATAAGAAATGCTGGCAGCCTTACCCTGATTTTAGTGACATGTGATTAACACATGTCAACAGAGGGATTGTTGAGATATCTATGTTTCTCTGTATCTTGTGACTATATTTTACCTATATCCTGTGAATAAATATTAGCTGCATAATCTAGATAATCAATAATGCTTATGCTACAACTGTTTCTTTTCTTGGGATGATGTCTATCTTTTTGACTCAGACACAGGGTTTGCACAAAAAGCACAGGTTCTCAGGAAGAGAGAGGTCATGTCAGAATTAATACAAAGAGGTGTTTCATGAAACGTGGTGAGAAAAAGATATGAAATCCTCCTCTCTGTCTAATCTGTCTCTCTCCGATGTAGCAGGCTCCCTGTTGGCCAAGGCCACAGTAGTGGGACACTTGGTCAGTTGAAAGTGATGTGCTTGCAAAAAACTGCACTTTGAGGAAACAGTATACATCTGGCCAATAACTGAATTCTCTCAAAGAAAAAGAACCGCCTCTGTGCTGCCCCCTGTGTCTGTATAAATACTGTGGACTTAGGATGTGGGGGGCTTCTTCTCGACATGATCCAATGAACCTGGTGACGTGTCCGGCAGAACCCCAGAGACTCTCTGTAAGTATTTCATTGTTTTACAATAAATGTTCAATTTCCAGAACTTCATGTATAAGTGTCTAATTATTCCTTCTCAAATCCTGGATCAACAAACACGCTTGTCCAATCGCCGGAGGCGAGGTAAAATTTAGTGCCTGGCGAGGACAGTCTGTGGGACCCGTTTTCAATGTTTGCTAAAAAAAAAGAAATGATGCAATAAATATTTTTTTCAACCTGAGACTCATTGGCCTTGGCTCATTTTCTGTGATGAACATATAAATATTTTAATAATAAATATTTCAATCACCTCTGCTCCCACATTCCTGCACATTTACGTAAAAGTTATCTGCCAGTTACAGCACCCCACAAGGATTCTGTTGATTCCCCTTTGGATTTGAAAACTCCAGCACGGATAATAACCCCAAAGTATGCAAATACATGGGTTTGGTCCATCTCATTCGAGCTTTCTACGAAAACTTGCCGTCCCTCAAAATTTGTGCAATCCACAATGATTTTCGTAATGAAAAGTTCGTAATAAGGCTTGATGTCCTGCACACTGCTATCCGTGTCGGCCCTGATTGCACGTTATTACATTGGTAGCCATGCGGGGTGGCTAAAGTGCAAAAAGACCATTAAATTGTCATAATTTTTTGTCATCCATATGTTGGCTGCTTATGGCCTGCCCTGGATTTGAGACTGGCTGAAGATTAACTTTTTACGTAGCTGGCTGATGGTCAAGCTCATCCTCTTCTAACCTAAACTCCCTGTCAGACTCTGAATTGACAGAAACATGATCTTCATATTCTCTAATCTCTTCTCCTTTATTGTCTTCCAAAGATTTTTTCTCTTCAAAAAACATTTCTAGATACTGTATCTGTTCATTGGGGCTTGTGTGTAGACTGACATGAGTGTGTTCAATTTGTAATTAAGTTCAATAAATAAACGTCAATACTGATGAAAAACCTTGTTTCATATTCGTTTTTTCCAATCATATCTTGATTGTAATTGATGTTTCTTTGTTTAATTGTATTTTATCACAAAAAGAAAAGCACTTTTATTCATGAATGTGATTTAACAGGGTTAAAGACAAATATTAACCATATATACTGTTTATATTGCTTGTAATTGGGATAAAGTTAACACCTGTTAAGCATTTTTTACATATATTGTTGTAGCTGTATTGATTGAAAGACTGAATAATGCGGTGGCTCCACCAGACCCACAAACATTGGCTGGGTGACCAAAACATGAACACCACACAAGGGTTAAGCCACACATTTGTCAGTTGTGTCTTAACAGACAGACACACATAAGCACATACTCTCTTGTGGGGGGCTGAGGGCTACAGGCTTGCGTAGTCAGTCACCTGTGAAGGCCGTCATCATTTACCCCTGAACCAGCACGGTGAAATGCGCCTCCTGTGTGGGCAGTCAGGCGGCCGCCTAAGGTGTGTCCCTGATGTACACGCTGCGATGTTAGACTGCGGTTAGAGTCATAAAATGATCAGGTGCACGCTTCAGAAAGTGCAGCATAGTAGAGAAAGAGAAGAAAGAACAATATAGAGGTAAGAATCATCCCGATTGTGGACATCATGAATGGTTATTTTTGTCAACATGACATGATATAGTGTCTGTACAGCTGATTTCAGACTCTTTTTATATTTGTATTATATATTTGTATTATTTTTTATAGCTTACTATTTTGTCTGCCTGTGTGTGCATCTGTATAAAGTCCAAAAGTTCTTGGGGATGCATGACAATTTGCATGTGTATGCTGGGGGGAGCCATTCTGAAATCTCGCCTCGGGCGCAAACATTGCCAGGGCCGGCCCTGGGTGGAAGAAATGAGAAAAGAGCTAAGTCATATCTCAAGTTTGCTTTGTGTGTCATGTCCGTGTGTGTGTGTGGTCCAGGTAATACTCATGTTGTGGTGACCTGAATCTGTTTACACAGTTTCATTAAGGGAACGAAAAAGCAAGTTCCCATTATGGAAATCATTACATTTTTAAGGTATAGACACACCCATTTGAATTGTTCATGTTAGGTTATGGTTAAGTTTAAGTTAACATTAGGATTAGAGTTAGGCACTTAGTAACTATTGTTAAGGTTAAAATAAGTGTAAGGGAAATTTATGTAAGTCAATGTAATGTCCAATAAAGTAATGGAGACACAACTGTGTGTGTGTGTGTGTGTGTGTGTGTGTGTGTGTGTGTGTGTCTGTGTCTGTCTCTGTGTGTCTCTGTCTGTGTGTGTTTGTGTAGTTGTACTTTGTACTTTATAAAGACCATTTTGAGCGTAAACCATACAGAGTGAGGACATTTTTGCAAAGGGATAACATTTTGTCCGGTCCTCGCGTTTTCAAAGTCTGGTTTGACGGTTAAGACTTGGTGTGAATTTTTTATTATTTTCGAACCAATCTTTTTCCCACAAATTGAAATGTCTTTAAATACACATTAACATGCATCCAACATATTGTGAGGCTGATTTGACCCTCTGCCTGACAACATCCATCCGTCCAAGGTTAGATAAGTTGTTTGCTATCCATCAGGGTCCGCCATCTCACTAATGTTGGAGTATGTGTGCCATCCACAGATGGAACAAATGCATTCCCCAAATGTATGAAATGGACATAGTCATGGATTAATTGTACGGATACAATAGCAGTGACGTAACTAATGTTCTTTATTTTTATTCCACCATAATCGTCGGTGGTTTTACCATCCTGTCCTCAAGCTGGTTTGTCTTACATGTCGTGACATGAGATCAACGAAGACCCCTGACCAGATCTTGCTTTCAGGAACAACAAATTTAAGGAGAGGCTATGGTTAGTTATGTCAAACACATCCAGATGTTTCGAAACCATTTTGAAAAAGCCTACATTATTGGACCTAAGTTGGCTGCTAGTACATGAGTTGTATTCATTTGAAGCCTTGCTTGCCATTTTCTTATCCCTTCTTTTTTGTTTCTTTGGTATAATGATCTGAATTTTGTTTCTCCCCCAGGTCTGATTTGGGGGAAATATTTCATTCCTTAAGTGCAGCTTAGCAAAGATTGTGTAAAACAATAAAGAAGTGACTGAATTTACATGATTATTATTATTGTTGCATATGATTGATTACGTCCTCCTAGTCATAACGACAAAGATGGATGGAACGATGTTTTGTTTTTTTCAACAAGAAATCTCACGCTTCGCTCTCGCTTTATGTTCCGCTGCCGCACCTTTTGTCAACTGACTCTTCAACCAGGCTACTTTTTTTAAAGGGTTTATTGATTCATGATGAGAGGGTTTCCTTTTTATATGAAGACATCACATTAAACTGCAGTCTGTCACTTAAGCACCCATTAATCAGTTTCCCTTTGTCTCTTGGATATTGTTTTTCATTGTCCTTAAAAATAGATCTGATGTGCACACTTTTTGGGGTGGGTGTGGGGATGGGGGCTTTGTATTCCATAAAATATGAGAATAAAATATTATACCACGTATTCTGCTTTACATTTATTTACTTTAGGATCAGCCTGTAACAGTGTGGGTGTGTGAGCTGAATATCTTGACTGAATATATTGTGTTGAATTATGCATTTAAAAAATGTCTTAACTGCAATTATACATCTAGAAACATGAGGATGTAGAGAATTTAATCAGAATGTAACAGAGTACAGTTCCTTCTCTGGCCACGAGATGGTGACCCTGAGCTATGTTCCCGTGAATCTGCTTCTGCTCATGTGTGTTTTGTCCTTTTGAGTCCATCAGATTAAAAACCTATCACTGCACATGTCACAGGTAAAAAATATGAGGCCTGAACAAGAGCAGACTGCTGGATCAAATGAGAATTAGTTGGACCTGTGTAATAATCCTGGGTCAGCTCCTGATACACACTGGGTTGCACAGATTGGAACACTTCAGCAGCTTTTCCTGCTTGCACAGCTTCACAAGACGGTGAGCCTCCTGTCCCCCCCATTGTGAAAACATTTTGTGGAAACATTTTGTGAAAAAGATCTTTATTAATCTGTAACCTCAGTAAATGAGGAGTTTGGTAACTGACGATAAGCAATTATCCTTTCATGGTGAAATATAAATCCTGAAGCATGTTTATAACAAACATTTTCATTTTATTTAAAAAAAAAATCACTTGATACATTGTCTCCAGGCGCTATACAGAGTACAAATACAAAGTAGTTTCTTCTGTGACATTCTGTCATTTTAGTTTGTGGATTTCCGTCTCTTTGTGTTTTCCGTTTCCTGTTTTATTTTGTAGTCTTGTTTTCCTTTGGTGTTTTCCAGCTTCTCGGGTGTGTCACTTCCTGTCTTGGTGATTGTCTTCCCAAGTCCTCATGTGTTGCACCTGTGTCTAATTACCCCAGCCTTCCCTGTGTCTCTTTTTAAGCCTCTGTGTTCCCCTGTGTGCTTTGTCCGTTCGTTACGTGTTTTACACGTTCTCATATGGGTTGTCGTTACTTGCTGTCTCGTCCAGTTTTCCCATCCTGTTCATCCTCTGCATCCTGGGTCCATCTCCTTCCACATAACCTGACATCTTCCACGTCTCATGCTGGCTGCTTCCTGTCTGTCTTCAATCCTCTGTGCTCTCCTCACCTGAGCTCCAGCTTTAATGAGGGCAGAGGCATTGGCAACTCCCCCAGTAGTGCCTCCCGGCAGCCATCTTGTGGCGTGGTGGCCACTCCCAGGGTGAGGAACATAATGCCACTGCATCAAAAGCCCTCTTGTGATGCCACAACGCACATGGAGGTTATTCCGGCTGGCTCATGGAGTCTGATAAAAATCCGACCAGGAAGTACCTTACCTATTGCAGTATACATTTAAATGGGTGGGTTGGGGAAAGAGGATTTGGAAAGTGGGGAATTGGGGCTGGCTGGACTGGATCTGGTAGGATTGGTGATTGGGGAGTTGAGGATAGGGGAGTTGGGGATGGAGGAGTTGGAAATGATGGGGTTGGGGATGGAGGAGTTGAGGATAGGGGAGTTGGGGATGGGGGAGTTGGGGATGGAGGAGTTGGGGATGGAAGGTTTGGAAATGGTGAGTTTAGGGATGGAGGAGTTGTAGATGGGGGAGTTGGGGATGAATGGTTGGGATATGATGAGATTGGGGATGGGGGAGTTGGGGCTGGGTTGGTTTGGAATGGGCTGGTATAGGCCTATCTAACCAGCGGTGCTGCTTCAGTTCCTCCAAAGTGGCACGCTTCTTAGGGTCTAAAACCAGACACAATTTCAAGAAGTCTTGGCAGTCTGTGAGGAGAGAGGACAAACGATAAGGAAACGATGAGGCTTGAATCTACAGTGATCGACTGTTACATGGAAGCACCATAATAACCGCACATTAAAAACCTGCGTTGTCTCACCTTTGGATCCAAACCAGATTTGGAAATCAGGCCTGATAATGTCCCTGGTGTGGAACCACGCGTCTCCAGTCAGCATTTCAAATAGAATTGCTGCCAACTGCCAGACTGTCGTTGGGCCAGCCATGTATCTGCCTTTCATTGTGAACTCTGGAGGGGCGTATGCAAAGGTTCCTACAATTGACCAGAGAGAAGACAACAGAAAAAAACAAAAGATGAGGAACAGGCAGAGATTTTACAGTCAGATGAATGAAGAGCAGGATAACAAGACAGGTTGGCTGTACCAGTGAATTGGCTGTAGACGCAGTTTTCCCTTCTATTGCAGCCACATCCAAAATCAATGATTCGCACTCGCGGTCCATCAGAGCTTGGCTCAATGAGGATGTTCTCTAATTTTAAATCTCGGTGGAAGATGCCCTTTGCTTTCAAATCGATGGCAGCATCCAGCAGCTGCTTCATGATGATCTGAGAAAGAGGTAGAGTCACAAATGAGTTAGAGTGGTGAAGAAGGGACTCTGGGTGGGAGTGAAAAACACAGTCTATGTTGGAGCTGCTCTGGATCTTTCAATCAGAGCACACTTCACATGAACTTGTAGGGGTTCAAATATCCATCTACTTCTGAGCACCTTGAGGACTAAGCTGAGGTCCAAAGGCCTTTCTTATTTTTCGGGACCAGCAGTTGTAAAAACGACCTGGCACAAGGTATTTTTAAAGGCTGTTGTGTAGCTATAGTTTTCTCAACTTTTCAGCCACTAATATATCCCTTAATTACAACTCAAGTTCCCTTGATAAAAGTAAACGTATCTAAAGAGTGAATCTCCAATAATATTTTTGACAAATTTAAAATGTTAGTTGTGATTTGACCAACATGAAATATGGGTGTCATAGCAGCCAAACTCTCTCCACTGAAAATGATGATATTCAAAATGATGACCTTTTCAGTTGTAGTCTGGGAATACAGTAAAACGCCAGTACCTTTGCATGGTTCTCAGCCAACGGACCACAGTTCTTTTTTACGAGGAGCAGCAGATCTGTAGAGTTGACTGGCCTCTCCATGACCAGAAGAACCTCTTGTTTCAGGTCGTACCAGTCCAGTAATGACACGGCTGCAGATCTTCCCACAGTCACTGGTTCGCCTGCAGCTCTCTGCATGAGCAGCACCTCCTTGGGAATCAAACGTGACCTCCCATTTATCATCTAAAGGAAAAATATGCGTTTGTATCTCTTCAACAACAAGGAAACAACAAAAGCATAAAAGTCACGGAATGATTTCAACAGTTGGTGCTGAGACATCAGATCACTCACCACTCTTTGACGGGGAACAGACATTTTGGGTATGTGTTTTATCGCCACCTACAGGACAGATCACAAACACTTTGGTTAGTCCAGGGGTAGGCAACCTTTACTATCGAAAGAGCCATTTCGCCCCCTCTTCCCCCAAATTAAATCTGCCTGGAGCCGCACAACATATTTGATAATACAGGTTATAAAGTTATATATATATATATAGTTATACAATATAAATAAAAACTATAGTTTGTTGCATTTATTTAATAATAGAACGACAATAAAAAAAACTGTTGACATTTAACTGCTATTTTTACCTGTTACAAAATAGGAAAACACCAAACTCTTATGAATTAGAGAACAAAATACATGTGTGGGCCTACTTTGGAATAAATTAAACACAGAGCTCAGCTTTTTTTACTCATTTCCAGCTTGGTACTTTTCAGCAGATGCTGTGTGCTTGCTCTGGAAATATCTTTCAACATTACATTTCTTATTGTTCGCTAATTCCTCGCCACATATCAAACATACATGTAAGACAGCATCGGTGGCAGGGAAAACAAATTAATCTGTCCACGCAGTATTAAACTCTATTTTCCTCCCAGACTTTTCTTTTCTGGGAATTATCCATTATTAGTTTACAGAGGCCGGGGGTCGGAACTATAGATTAGCGACCTGCAGGGAAGAGCGCCGGGACGTAACTGGATGTGACGCATATTTTAGTTGCTGAAATATTAAAACAAAACGTGAGAGCAGGTCAGACTGGAGGCGGACACAGAAACTGCAGATCGGTACAAACCACCTGCAGCTTCTGCTCTGATCAAGAAGCTTAGGCGCGGATCTCTGATCAGCTGACACCAGAGAAACTCGTTGTTTTCACTGTTTCCACTGTTGAGAAGCAGCCGGTCAGTCACTGAGAGGCTGCTCCACGTGAACGAGCTCCGATCTCACTGTGTCTCTGAGCGAGTGAGCGGAGCTCAGGCTGGGGGGCGGAGCCCCGGCTCTGTGTGTGTGTCGGCTATCTGGGAGCGCGGACACACACCCACACACATTCACCCGCTCCTGGTATTTAATGATGGCCTGTTACGATGATTATTTAAAAAATGTATGTGAATGTGACGTTCACTCACGCTCATCATATGAAAGAACTGATTCGTTAAGTTCACCGTTCGCGAAAAATATGGGCATTGCGCAACATGCTCTGCACAGGGAGCAACTGCAGAGGGGCTGAAGAGCCGCATGCGGCTCCGGAGCCGCAGGTTGCCGACCGCTAGTTTAGTCCAAGGGATGAAGTCAGATTATGTATGTGAGATGTGAGAATATTATATTAAATTATTTGTAATCACATCATATTATGTACTTACTAGTAAATCATCAGACCTTCTGATGCCAGCGTAAACTGTGCCAAAGCCTCCTTTACCAAGTGGTTCAAGCTCCACGTACTTGGCCTCAAAGTCAGCTGCACCAATGAACACAGACACATGGTTTAATACAAATGTGAAAAAAAGAAGCATCACTACCTCTTACATCATCCACTTTTTCATATTTCTAAGGCTTTCAACCACCACATTTCAACATATGGAGTGTTTTCAGATGTTGTGGAAATAGCTCAGTGGAGAGAAATTATCATAGCTCCATCAAAACTAACTAAAATCCATCTGCCTGACAGGTGGCTGAAAGATAAATATTTGCTTGAATCATTTGATTTACATCTCATATCTAGTCTGTTTATCTGTGTTATCAATATTTACATGTAATCCTCAGGAAGAAGGTCAATAATTAAATTCCTCAAAATGTAGAATTATTCATTTAAGTTGGACAAGAACGTTTTTAAAACAACCTGAACAAAATCACCAAAAGAAAAACTGAAATTCCTCCGAACTGGAGTCAACACCAATCCCCATTTTAACATGATCATATTGCTTCCATGCAAACAAGTACACATTTTCTTAAAAAGAAAAGTCACCTCTGCTGTTGTGGCCTGACAACAGAGTGCTCTTGTCAGTGGAGCTGTTGACCTTGGGCACTGACTCTTGGGTTGATTGACCAGAGTTGGTGCTGGCATCAGGGCCCTCACCATCCCTCTGCTTCTGCAGTGGAGTTTCGTTTTCAGTTGTGGCCTTCTGCTTGGTGATCCTCCTCTTGGCCTTAATCACAGGCCGATTACTCGCCAAGATGGGGCTGGGTGACTGAGTGGGGCCAATCCTCTCTACAAAAGAGGCAAGAAAACAGTGAGCATCAACCTGTTGACTGCATATAGTCATGTTTGAATCGCATGACCACATGAGGTGACTCTGCAAAATTCTGTATCACAATCAACATTGTTTTGTAATTTTAAACAACATTTTAAAACGAAGTTCTTATTCCTTTAAGCTGGAAAAGCCAGTGTTTAAAACACAGTGAAAAACATCAAAAAAAGAAAACTGAAATACCTCTGAGCTGGAGTCAACACAATCTCCATTTTAACATGATCATATTGCTTCCATGCAAACAGCAGCACATTTTCTTTAAATATAAGTCACCTGTGCTGATGTGGCCTGAGTCGGTGCAGGCATCAGGGACCTTTCCAGCCCTCTTCCGTTGGGGCTTACTTCCCCTGGTGGTCTTCCTTTTGCGGGCCTTAGTCACAGACTGATGGCGATGGGTGAGACTGGGGTGCCAAACATATCTACGAATGAGAAAAAAACTGTTGACTGCGTGTAGTGAGGTTTGAATCCTATGACCACATAAGATGGATGACATTGGATGACTCTGCAAAATTCTATATCACAATTAACATTGTTTTGTAATTTTAAACAACATTTTAAATCTAAATTGTTAAATTAAGTGAACATGGCAACTACTGTTTGGTTAAGGGAATTTACAGTTGAGTAAATTACCTGAATATAGGTCGGTCGAGAGTTCGTAGCAAACTGGTTTGGTGTGAGTAGAGGTCCAGCAAGGAGATAGAACCAGTGATCACAAAGTGTGGCGAGAGGAAATAAAAGTGCATAACAGTGACACAGTGGTACATAAGTGATGGAGGCAGATGCTTGAAAATACAGAACAACATAGGAAAAGGACTTTTATAACATAGCTCCTCACTAGGGAGCAAAAATCTGCCTTTAAACTTAAAGAGAGGAGTATTGATCAAATCATGAATAAAAGGGCATAGCAGTGACACAGTGATACATAAGTGATGGAGGCAGATGCTTGAAAATACAGAACAACATAGGAAAATTACTTTTATAACATAGCCCCTCACTCAGTAGCAAAAATCTGCCTTTACATTTACAGAGTAATGACCAAATCTGCCTATAAACTTAAAAAAAAAGCTGATTTGACATTTATTGCGATAATTCTTGATATATCACCCAGCCTTTGGACAATGTTTAGAATTCAAAATTGTCTTGCTCTCTTGATTGGAAGGAACCAATCAATATTAAGTGTAAACATATACATATGTTCCCCAAATAATGTATTAAAATGCACACAGTCAACAATTACAGCTGGACAATTTAATGGATCAATTACAGCTTGACAATTAAATGTATCTATTATTGACGGCCTTCAATCCCTCGGCGGAAGCCATACTTTTTAGGGCTAAAGGTCATCTTCATCTGCTCTCTCCTCCTTTGCGTTCTCTTGTCTGGAGTTTTGTAACATCTCCTCACACGCTGAGCCTCAATCAGCCGCTTATCAGTCAGGGTGCGTGTGCCACACCGGGCTGTCCACGGCCTCTTTAGCCAGCAGTGTCCTTGGATAGATAGATAGATTGATACTTTATTAATCCCGAGGGAAATTCAGATTCAAAATTCAAATTGGGGGACATGGGTTACTGTGTTGATTACCTGTCATACTATATTTATTGCTGTCCAACGGTTTAACCTGAAAACTGCCTTTTTCAGGTTAGAGAGCAGGTAACCTGAAAAAGTCAGTTTTCAGGTTAGGCAGAAACATATGAATGATGTTTCTGCCTTTGCAAATTAGGACATATTCAATAAGTGTGTAGCTCATGTGCATATTCAAATTAATTTCAAAAGAAACTTGTAATGCAAAAAAAATTTCTTTTCATGTACACTTTTAACATGTAAAGTTTTATTGTTGTAGGAGTAAAGGAAAAAATGAAGCCTATTTGAGTGTATTTTGGGCATATTCGATTTGTGTATGGCTCATTTGCCTATTCTAATTAATGTTCAAAGAAACTTGTAATACAAAAAATGTTACTTGTCATGGGTACTTTCATTGTGTAAAGTTTAATTTTGATAGGAGTAAAGGAAAAAAACAGCCCCATTGGGATGTATTGTTGCATCGCCTTATTGGCACACATCTCGGATTGATGAGAATTAAACATATTTCCTCAACGCTACTTTGCCTGAACTAAAAAGAAAGATATTTTGTTCAACCTGAGACTCATTGGCCTTGGCTCATTTTCTGTGATAAACATATAAAGGAACATATATTCAGTGACTACACTTTACAGCACCCCTACTAGGGCTGCTCGATTAATCGAAATGTAATCGTGATTACGATTATGGGGTCAAACGATCTCCAAACTACTATAATCAAGTTGATACGATTGTATCAACTTGATTGTGTGGCACTCACTCTCAAGCAGCAGTAAAGTGAAAGAGGCGAGTTGTGTGTGTGGTGACCGGCGGTGAAAAAAACAACGCGAGTGGAAAAGCAGGGAGGGCAGCAGCAGACCATGTAGCTGCCGCACACCGCTATTCTCAAGCGCGGTCTCGCCCTGCTGTTCAGACCGGTCAGACCGGACTCGCATTTCTCCGCGCCGGTCAGTCGGTCATAGAGTGTTAGGGTTGCCTTCATTAAGGGTTTGAATAACCGGGCACCGATATCCTGGTTTCACGGAAGAATAAGACAAGCAGTCATCATCGGTGTTTACCGGAACCTGAAGTGATTAAAAAATAAAGCATAGACTTCAGAATAAGGACACATATTAATAATCGTTTAAATCAGTGATTCTCAAATGGGGGTACGCGTACCCCTGGGGGTACTTGAAGTTACTCCAGGGGGTACTAGAGATTTTTTTTATATATATTTAAAATTAGCATCCATTCAAAAATCTTTGAAAAATTGTTATTTAACAAATATTCATTAAAATATAAGTGTAAGATCATGAACTAAATTTTATATTCAGTAGGCTTTTCAATTTAATTATCCTAAATAAACAGAGTCTCCCCCATACCGATGGTTTGACCCAACCTGGCACACGCCACCTGTCATCACCTGCCTTGAAAACTTCAACAATGGAGTCGAGTTGAAGTGCAGCAGCAATGCTGCTGAAACACGGAGGGACAAGTACCAAAGATGGCGAAACCAGAGCAGAGAGCCTTCCCTTAACAACACCGTGAGAGCTTGTCCCTCTTCGGAGGGGAGCTAAAACGTAAACATTTTCCGTTGTGAAGTTAATGATTCATAACTAGAAGTCTGCATCTCTACCGGTACCCTTTCAAAAATAAAAGCATGTAATACAAAAGCGGAAATGAAATTGTATGACCTTAAAGCGAGCAAATATTTCACAATAAAATAACAAAGACAATTCAATAATATTAACAATAACATAGATTTGGTTATTTACACTTTTTGTTTTTTCTGTGGGGAGAGATTGGCCAGCAATGGCATTAAGCCACCACATCTTCAGCAGTATCTCCAGACAAAACATGAGTCATGTTGGTAAGCCACCTGAGTTTTTTAAGAGGAAACTTTCTGAATTCAGGTCATCTCAAGACACGATGCGAAAAGCCTCCCAGAAGCAAGCGGAAACAAGCTACCTGTCAGTATTCTTTTCGATCTTTAAAGAAGATATTTTAAGATGATAAATATTAAAAAAATATGTTTTGAGCTAATCTTTTATTTAAAACTAAGTTAATGATTTATTTTTTGGGAAGAAGTGTTTAGTTATAATTAAGTTCATGAGTTCAGTTTGAGAACATATCTTTATTATGATCCCAAAAGAGGTCACTTTAAGTAATAATTACTTTTAGGTGCACAAATCTTTATTTATATTGAGATAATAATAAAAGTCTTTAGTTATTTTTATATCTTTTTATTTTGAAATAGTTCAAGAGAGACCACTACAAATGAGCAATGTTATGGACATTGATTGAGTTTTAAATTTGAATGTGTCTAGTTACAAGGATTAATAAATCACATTACATCTTGCTCACAAAATGCTTTGCGCTGGTTAGGGGGTACTCGGCAAAATTTTTTCTTCGAAGGGGGTACATCACTGAAAAAAGGTTGAGAACCACTGGTTTAAATAATCGTGATTTTGATATTGTCCAAAATAATCGTGATTAGGATTTTTTCCATAATCGAGCAGCCCTAACCCCTACACATATTACATATGTGATGTTCGGGTCCCCTGGACCCAGGACTACAGAAAGTGTTAAATTGTATATTTTAATCACCTCTGCTCCCACATTCCTGCACATTTACGTAAAAGTTCTCTGCCTTGTGGGACTGCATCCCACAAGGATTCTGTTGATTCCCCTTTGGATTTAAAAACTCCAGCACGGATAATAACCCCAAAGTATGCAAATAAATGGGTTTGGTCCATCTCATTCTAGCTTTCTACGAAAAGATTAAGATTAAGATTAAGATGCATTATTAGTCCCAAACACATGCACAGACATGCAAAGGCACACTCATGCAGGTAGGGAAATTTAATCTCTGCTTTTGACCCATCTGGTGCAGGACACACCATGTACGGCGCTCGGGGAGCAGATGTTGGGGGAGTAAGGTGCCTTGCTCAGGGGCACTAGACAGGGTAGGGAGACTCTTGGATTTTTTAAAAAATCAATCCAGGTTGACCATCTCTGCCCATAGTCCAAGTTTCTGCCACTAGACCACCGCCTCTCCATTAATCTCTTAATCTCTTAAACATGCTGTCCCTCCAAATTAGTGCAATCCACAAAAATTCGTAAGAAGGCTTGATGTCCTGCACACTGCTATACGTGTCGGCACTGATTGCACCTTATTACATTGGTAGCCATGCGGGGTGGCTAAAGTGCAAAAAGACCATTCAATTGTCACCATTTTTTATCATCCATATGTTGGCTGCTGATGGCCTGGCCTGGATTTGGGACTGGCTACAGGATAACGTTTTACGTAGCTGGCTCATGGTCAATCTCATCCTCTTCTAACCCAAACTCACTGTAAGACTCTGAATTGACAGAAACATGATCTTCATATTCTCTAAACTCTTCCCCTTCATTGTCTTCCAAAGATTTTCTCTCCTCAAAAATAATTTCTAGATACTGTATCTGTTCATTAGGGCTCGTGTGTATACTGATATGAGTGTGTTCAATTTCTAATTAAGTTCAATAAATACTGATGAAAAACCTTGTTTCATATTCATTTTTTCCAATCATATCTTGATTGTAATTGATGTTTCTTTGTTTAATTACATTTTATCATAAAAAAATAAAAAGCACTTTTATTCATGAATGTGATTTAACAGGGGTAAATGACAAATATTAACCATATGTGCTGTTTACATTGCTTGTAATTTGGATAAATTTAACACCTGTTAAGTATTTTTACAAATATTGTTGTAGCTGTATTGATTGAAAGACCGAATAATGCGGTGGGTCCATCAGACCCACGAACATTGGCTGGGTGACCAAAACATGAACACCACACAAGGATTAAGCCACACATTTGTCAGTTGTGTCTTAATTTAACAGACAGACACACACAAGCACATACTCTCTTGTGGGGGGCTGAGGGCTACAGGCTTGCGTAGTCAGTCACCTGTGAAGACCGTCATCATTTACCCCTGAACCAGCACGGGGAAATGCGCTTCCTGTGTGAGCAGCCAGGCGGCTGCTTTCACAGAATTTGCGCTTCCGCCTCAAGTGTGTCCTTGACGTACACTCTGCGATGTTACACTGCGGTTAGAGTCATAGATAACACACCCATTTGAATGGTTCATGTTAGGTTATGGTTAAGTTTAAGTTTGCATTACGGTTAGAGTTAGGCACTTAATAACTATTGTTAAGGTTAAAATAAATTTAAGGGAAATTTATGTAAGTCAATGTAATGTCCAATAAAGTAATGGAGACACAACTGTGTGTGTGTGTGTGTGTGTGTGTTTGTATGTTTTCGTGTGCGTGTGTGTGTCTCTGTGTGTATCTGTGTGTGTGTAGTTGTACTTTGTACTTTTTAAAGACCATTTTGAGCATAGACCATACAGAGTGAGGACTTTTTTGCAAAGGGAGAACATTTTCTCGCGTTCTCAAAGGCTGGTTTGACGGTTAAGACTTGGTGTGAGGGTTAGAATGAGCGTAAGGTTAGGCATTACAAGAACTCAAATAATACCCGTCAGATATCAAAACACATTTGGGTAAATTGATGACAGAGAGAGTACGTGCCTGCAATCATTAATACTTTTCTCCCCCCCCCCCCCCCCCCCCCCACCCCGTCAACCAAAGAATCCTGTTTCTGAGGCAGCAGAGCAAAGAGCTGGACAAGCTGAAAAACCAGAACTCCTACATGGTGTAGGAGAAGAAAGGACTTGGATGGACGGATTCAAATATTGATAAAAAAGAGGAGTAGACATGGACAGAGAGTTGCTGCAGCCGGTTTCTTCTTCTTCCCTGTAAAAGCAGCAGCAGACTTGGTGAAGCTTCACTATCCTGATTGTCATCTTTTCATTCTTTTTTTTTATTTTTAATTGTTCCTATGTCCACCTCATGGATCGCCCTTGCTGAAAGGTGAACCTGAGTTGGACATGGAGGACCTGAGGCTCTTTTCAAACAGCACCTTTTCTGACTGTGAACGTTGGCTTGTGTGTATTGTATTGGGTTACCTTGTTTTTCTGGTATGTTTATTTGATGTGTAGTAGTCAGGAAGAGATTCGCTCTTGGAAAACTGAACTAAAATAAATCATCTCATAATAATAATAATTGGTGTAACAAAATCTTCGGGGGGTGGGGGAGAACAAACGCATTCATTCCCCAACTGTATGAAATAGACTAAGTCATGTATTAAAATGTACGGATTCAATTGCAGTGATGTTACTAATGTTCTTTATTTTTTATTCCACCGTGATCGTAGGTGGTTTTACCATCTTGTCCTCAAGCTGGTTTGTCTTACATGTCGTGACATGAGATCAGCGAAGACCCCTGACCAGATCTTGCTTTCAGGAATAACCAATACACAGAGAGGCTGTGGTTAGTTATGTCAAACACATCCAGATTTTTCTAAGCCAAGCAAAGATTGTGTAAAGCAATAGAGAAGTGACTGAATTTACATGATGTAAAACTAAATTATTGTTGCAAATGATTGATTACGTCCTCGTAGTCATAACGACAAAGATGGATGGAAAGATGTTTTATTTTTTTAAACAAGGAATCTCAAGCTTCGCTCTCCCTTTTTATATGATGACATCAAATTAAACTGCAGTCTGACACTTAAGCACAGATAAAGCAGATTCCCTTGGTCTCTTGGCTATTGTTTTTCATTGTCCTTAAAAATAGTTTCAACCAGATCTGATGTGCACACTTTTTGGGGTAGGCGTGGATGTTGGGGGCTTTGTATTCCAGAAAATATGAGAATAAAATATACCACGTATTCTTCTTTACATTTATTAACTGTAGGATCAGCCTGTAACAGTGTGGGTGTGTGAGCTGAATATCTTGACTGAATATTATGTTGAATTATGCATTTAAAAAATGTCTTAACTGCAATTATACATCTAGAATCATGATGATGGAGAGAAATGCAATTTAATCAGAACATAACAGAGTACAGTTCCTTCTCTGGCCACGAGATGGTGACCCTGAGTTATGTTCCCTTGAATCTGCTGCTGCTCATTTGTGTTTTGTCCTCTTAAATCCATCAGATTAAAAAACCTATTACTGCACATGTCACGTGTATAAATATGAGGCCTGAACATGAGCAGACTGCTGGATCAAATCAAAATTAGTTTGACCTGTGTAATAATCCTGGGTCAGCTCCTGATACACACTGGGCTGCACAGATTGGAACACTTCAGCAGCTTTTGCTGCTTGCACAGCTTCACAAGCCGGTGAGCCTCCTGTCCCCCCCATTGTGAAAATTACATTTTGTGAAAAAGATCTATATTAATCTGTAACCTCACTAAATGAGGAGTTTGGTAACTAACGATAAGCAATTATCCTTTCATGGTGAAATATAAAACCTGAAGTATGTTTATAACAAACAATTTCATTTTATTTAAAAAAAATTCACTTGATACATTATCTCCAGGCGCTATACAGAGTACCAATACAAAGTAGTTTCTTCTGTGACGTTCTGTCATTTTAGTTTTTTTTAGGATTTCCGTCTCTTTGTGTTTTCTGTTACCTGTTTTATTTTGTAGTCTTGTTTTCCTTTAGTGTTTTCCAGCTTCTTGGGTGTGTCACTTCCTGTCTTGGTGATTGTCTTCCCAAGTCCCATGTGTTGCACCTGTGTCTCTTTTTAAGCCTCTGTGTTCCCCTGTTTCCTTTGTCGTTCGTTACTCCCTTTACATGTTCTCTTATGGGTTGTCGTGTCTTGCTGTCTCGTCTAGTTTTCCCATCCTGATGTTCCGTGTTCCCTGTGCGCCTTGCTGCTCAGCTTAGACTCTCCTTATATTCAAATTGTATTTTCTGTTCATCCTCTGCATCCTGGGTCCATCTCCATCCACATAACCTGACATCTTCCACGTCTCATGCTGGCTTCTTCCTGGCTGTCTCCACTCCTCTGTGCTCTCCTCTGTACCCCACACCTGAGCTCCAGGTTTAATGAGGGCGGAGGCATTGGCACCTCCCCCAGAAGTGCCTTCTGGGAGATTTAGTCCTCCCGGCAGCCATCTTGTGGCGTGGTGGCCACTCCCAGGGTGAGGAACCTTACTGCACTCTATCACACGCCCTCTCTGATAATAATCCGACCAAGAAGTACCGTACATATTGCAGTATAAATATAAATGGGTGGGTTGGGGAAAGAGGATTTGGGAAGTGGGGAGTTGGGGCTGGTTGGTTTGGATGTGGTGAGATTGGGGATGGGGGAGTTGAGTATATGGAAGTTTGTGCTGAATGGTCTGGATAGGATGATATTGGGGATGGGGGAGTTGGAGATGGAAAGTTTGTACCAGAGAATTGGCTGTAGACGCAGTTTTCCCTTCTATTGCAGCCACATCCAAAATCAATGATTCGCACTCGCGGTCCATCGGAGCTGGGCTCAATGAGGATGTTCTCTAATTTTAAATCTCGGTGGAAGATGCCCTTTGCTTTCAAATCGATGGCAGCATCCAGCAGCTGCTTCATGATGATCTGAGAAAGAGGTAGAGTCACAAATGAGTTAGAGTGGTGAAGAAGGGACTCTGGGTGGGAGTGAAAAACACAGTCTATGTTGGAGCTGCTCTGGATCTTTCAATCAGAGCACACTTCACATGAACTTGTAGGGGTTCAAATATCCATCTACTTCTGAGCACTTTGAGGACTAAGCTGAGGTCCAAAGGCCTTTCTTATTTTCTGGGACCAGCAGTTGCAAAAACGACCTGGCACAAGGTCCTTCTAAAGGCTGTTGTGTAGCTATAGTTTTCTCAACTTTTCAGCCACTAATATATCCCTTAATTACAACTCAAGTTCCCTCGATAAAAGTAAACGTATCTAAAGAGTGAATCTCCAATAACATATTTGACAAATTTAAAATGTTAGTTGTGATTGGACCAACATGAAATATGGGTGTATCTTCCCACAGTCACTGGTTCGCCTGCAGCTCTCTGCATGAGCAGCACCTCCTTGGGAATCAAACGTGATCTCCCATTTATCATCTAAAGGAAAAATATTTGTTTGTATCTCTTCAACAACAAGGAAACAACAGAAGCATAAAAGTCACAGAATGATTTCAACAGTTGGTGCTGAGACAACAGATCACTCACCACTCTTTGACGGGGAACAGACGATTTGGGGATGTGTTTTATCGCCACCTACAGGAAAGATCACAAACACTTTGGTTAGTCCAAGGGATGAAGTCAGATTATGTTTGTGAGATGTGAGTATATTATATTAAATTATTTGTAATCACATTATATTATGCACTTACTAGTAAATCATCAGACCTTCTGATGCCAGCGTAAACTGTGCCAAAGCCTCCTTTACCAAGTCGTTCACGCTCCACGTACTTGGCCTCAAAGTCAGCTGCACCAATGAACACAGACACAGACACATGGTTTAATATAATTGTGATTCTAATGTAACATTTTTTTTCCATGACTGACATTTTGATATAGTAACCCATCATCCACTTTTTCATATTTGTAAGGCTTTCAACGACCACATTTTAACATATGGAGTGTTTTCAGATATTGTGGAAACAACTCAGTGGAGAGAAATTATCAGATAGATTCATGAAAATTTAGTAAAATCCAACTGCCTGACAGGTGGCTGAAAGATAAATATTTGCCTGAATCATTTAATTTACATCTCATATCTAGTCTGTTTAATCTGTGTAATCAATATTTACATGTAATCCTCAGGAAGACGGTCAATAATTAAATTCCTCAAAATGTAGAATTATTCATTAAGTTGGACAAGAACGTTTTTAAAACAACCTTAACAAAATCACTAAAAGAAAAACTGAAATTCCTCTGAACTTGAGTCAACACCAATCCCCATTTTAACATGATCATATTGCTTCCATGCAAACATCAACACAATTTATTAAAAAGAAAAGTCACCTCTGCTGGTGTGGCCTGACAACACCGTGCTCTTTTCAGTGGAGCTGTTGACTTTGGACACTAACTCTAGGGTCGATAGATCAGAGTTAGTGCTGGCATCAGGGCCCTCACCATCCCTCTGCTTCTGCAGTGGAGGTTCATTTTCAGTTGTGGCCTTCTGCTTGGTGATCCTCCTCTTGGCCTTAATCACAGGCTGATTACTCGCCAAGATGGGGCCGGGTGACTGCGGGGGGACAAACCTCTCTGCAAAAGAGGCAAGAAAACAGTGAGCATCAACCTGTTGACTATATATAGTCATGTTTGAATCGTATGACCACATAAGGTGGATGACATTAGATGTCTCTGCAAAATTCTGTATCACAATCAACATTGTTTTGTTATTTTAAACAACAACATTTTAAAACTAAGTTCTTATTCCTTTAAGCTGGAAAAGCCAGTGTTTAAAACACCGTGAAAAACATCATGAGAGAAAACTGAAATACCTCTGAGCTGGAGTCAAAACAATCTCCATTTTAACGTGATCATATTGCTTTCCATGCAAACAGCAGCACATTTTCTTTAAAAGTAAGTCACCTGTGCTGGTGTGGCCTGAGTCGGTGCAGGCATCAGGGACCTTTCGACCCCTCTTCCATTGGAGCTTATTTTCCGTGATGGCCTTCCTTTTGCGGTTCTTAGTCACAGACTGATTACTCGCCAAGATGGCGATGGGTGACTGCGGGGGCCAATCCTCTCTGCAAAAGAGGCAAGAAAACAGTGAGCATCAACCTGTTGACTGCATGTAGTGAGGTTTGAATCCTATGACCACATAAGGTGGATGACATTGGATGACTCTGTATCACAATCAACATTGTTTTATAATTTTAAACAACAACATTTTAAAACTAAGGTCTTACATTATTTGAACATGGCAACTGCTGTTTGGTTAAGGTTAGTGAAAGTACTGTTTACTATTCACAATGACTGTGGCTATCATCCTCCACAGTGAACGAGTAAAGACATATTATCAAGAGCCTGCATATGAAATCCAGGAGATCAAGTCTGTTGATCATTTATAATCTTGAAATCATGTTTTATTAATGCAAGTGAAAATAAAGTGACAGTGGAGCACGAATGATATCCACTTTTTCCTATAAAAGTGACTGTGTAGCAAGATTTGTCCTGAAACAAGTGTCTTTATCACGGCACAAGAATGAATGAGGCATGTTACTGCACTAAAGTAATCCTAAATTTAAAGAAATACTTGAAATAAAATGATTTATGCTGGAAGTAGGTTGACATATTAAGAACGTCTTGTGAGACCTCAAACTTATTGACGGAAAAATAAGCTGAAGTCAAGAATTATTCTGATACCTAAGTGCCAATAAAACTAAACATCATGTTGTATTCATACTTAAAGATTAGTGGTTGGTGTCAATATTTGTATCTAATCCTACGAAAGAAAGTCAATAATTATGTCTCTCAAATGTAGAATTATTATTTAAGCTGGACACGCCAGTTTTTAGAACAAAGTAAAAAACATCACGAGAGAAAACTGAAATACCTCTGAGCTGGAGTCAACACAATCTCAATTTTAACATGATCATATTGCTTCCATGCAAACAGCAGCATATTTTCTTTAAATATAAGTCACCTGTGCTGGTGTGGCCTGAGTCGGTGCAGGCATCAGGGACCTTTCGACCCCTCTTCCGTTGGGGCTTACTTTCCTTGGTGGCCTTCCTTTTGCGGGCCTTAGTCACAGACTGATAACTCGCCAAGATGGCGATGGGAGAGATTGGGGTTCCAAACATATCTACGAATGAGAAAAGACCTGTTGACTGCGTAAAGTGAGGTTTGAATCCTATGACCACATATGGTGGATGACATTGGATGACTCTGCAAAATTCTATATCACAATTAACATTGTTTTGTAATTTTAAACAACAACATTTTAAATCTAAATTGTTAAATTATGTGAACATGGCAACTACTGTTTGGTTAAGGGAATTTACAGTTGGGTAAATTACCTGAATATAGGGTCGGTCGAGAGTCCGTAGCAAACTGGTTTGGTGTGAGTAAAGGTCCAGCAAGGAGATAGAACCAGTGATCACAAAGTCTGGGATGGGAGATACAAGTGCATAACAAGGACACAGTGATACATAAGTGATGGAGGCATATGCTTGAGAATACAGATCAACATAGGAAAAGGACTTTTATAACATAGCTCCTCACTCAGTAGCAAAAACCTGCCTTTAAACTTAAAGAGAGGTTTAATGACCAAATCTGCCTATGAACTTAAAAAAATAGCTGATGTGACATTTATTGTGATCATTCTTGATATATCAACCAGCCCTTGGACAATGTTTAGAATTCCAAATTGTCAATAAGTGAAAAATAAAACAGGTTTAAAAAAATAATTCCTGCATGAGTGAATACACTGACTCAGGTCTAGTTAGTCTTGCTCTCTTGATTGGAAGGAGTCAATCAATATTAAGTGTAATTAAATAAAGAATGTTGGAAAATATCATATTTATATACTTCTTACTAGGCTTGTTGCTTTGGGAGATTTTGCATCATCATCATGCTGATATGATGATAATGGTGAAAGAACAGAAGCAGGAGGGTATTTACATTTGGGTAAATTACCTGAATATAGGTCGGTCAAGAGCCTGTAGCAAACTGGTTTGGTGTGAGTAGAGGTCTAGCAAGGAGAGAGAACCAGTGATCACAAAGTGTGGCGAGGGGAAATATAACTGCATAACAGTGACACAGTGATACATAAGTGATGGAGGCAGATGCTTGAAAATACAGAACAACATAGGAAAAGGACTTTTGTATCATAGCTCCTCACTCAGGAGCGAAAATCTGCCTTTAAACTTAAAGAGAGGAGTATTGATCAAATCATGAATAAAAGTGCATAGCAGTGACACAGTGATCCATAAGTAATGGAGGCAGATGCATGAAAATACAGAACAACATAGGAAAATTACTTTTATAACATAGCTCCACACTCAGTGGCAAAAATCTCCCTTTAAATGTAAAGAGTAATGACCAAAACTGCCTATAAACTTTAAAAAAAATCTGATGTGAAATTTATCATGATAATTCTTGATATATCAACCAGCCCTTGGACAATGTTTAGAATTCAAAATTGTTGGCTCTCTTGATTGGAAGGAACCAATCAATATTAAGTGTAAACATATACATATGTTCCCTAAATAAGGTATTAAAATGCACATGGCCTGCAATTACAGCTGAACAATTCAATGTTGATGAGCTGTTAATCATTTAATTTAAATACCTTAGCTATGATATATAACAAAGACACTACCAGCAAAATTCCATGAAAGTGTCACTGTGTTATCATAGTGGGAACAGAGCCTGTTCCCACTATGATAAAATGGTTAAAATGGTCATAAGCTGTCAATTATAATTTTTTTTATGACCATTTTAATCACGACTAGTCCACTGGAGGCTTGAATTAAACAGGGCAGCTCTTTCAGCTTAAACTTGTGTGGTGTTCGTGTTTTGGTCACTCAGCCTGGTCTGATGGACCCACCACATTATTCGGTCTTTCAATCAATGCAGCTACATCAATATTTGTAAAAATACTTAACAGATGTTAACTTTATCCCAATTACAAGCAATATAAACAGTATATATGGTTAATATTTGTCATTTACCCCTGTTAAATCACATTTATGAATAAATGTGCTTTACATTTTTTGTGATAAAATAAAATTATACAAATAAAACATCAATTACAATCAAGATATGATTTGAAAAAACGAATATGAATCAAGGTTTTTTTATCAGTGTTGAGGGATATTTCTTGATCTTTATTAGAAATGAAACACACTCATGTCAGTCTACATGAGAAATTATTTTTGAAGAGAGAAAATCTTTGGAAGACAATGAAGGGGAAGAGTTTAGAGAATATGAAGATCCTGTTTCTATCAATTCCGAGTCTGACAGTGAGTTTGAAGAAGACGATGAGATTGACCATCAGCCATCTACATAAAAAGTTCATCTGCAGCCAGTCCCAAATCCAGGCCAGACCATCAGCAGCCAACATATGGATGACAAAAAATGATGAAATCGCATGGCTACCAATGTAATAACGTGCAACCAGGGCCGACACAGATGGCAGTGATCATGTGCAGGACATCAAGCCTTCTTACAAACTTTTCATTACGTAAATCATTCTGCACTTATTTGGAGGAACAGCATGTTTTCGTAGAAAGCTGGAATGAGATGGACCAAACCCATTTATTTGCATACTTTGGGGTTATTATCCGTGCTGGAGTTTTCAAATCCAAGGGGGAATCCACAAAATCCTTGTGAGATGCAGAAACTGGCGAGAACTTTTACATAAAATGTGCAGGAATGTGGGAGCAGAGATGCTTGAAATGAACAATTTAACACTTTACGTACTCCTGGGTCCAGTGGACCCGCACACCACATATGTAATATAAATGTGAAGGGGGGGATGTACAGTGAACAGTCACTGAAAATATGTCATTGTTCATCACAGAAAATGAACCAAGGCAAATGAGTCTCAGGTTGAAAAAAATATTTATTGCATCATTTTTTCTTTTAGTAAACATTGAAAACGGGTCCCACAGACCCGAACACCATACAAGGTTTGAGTAACACACTGTGCTGGTCAAAGTTGAAACATTAATGAGTTCATGTTTGAAGATCAAATCCATCATTCTACCACGTTTTCAAGTCATGGCCCAATCAGTCCACACTGAGAGAGATTCCTCCTGACAGAGAGCACATGGGTCTGTTGCTGTTTATCCTGTAGCCTGATGGTGAGTTAATATATTAAAATGTCAGTCCTCGAAGAAGAAAAACTAAATATTAAGTTAGAGATAGTGATGCCATCTTTTTTTCACATCTATATTAAACCATGTGTCTGTGTCTGTGTTCATTGGAGCTCAAACAAATACTTATCTTTCAGCTCCCTGTCAGGTGGATGGATTTTACTTTGTGAAGCTATATGAGGATTTCTCGCCACTGAGCTATTTCCACGACATCTGAAAAGACTACATATGTTGAAATGTGGTGGTTGAAAGCCTTAGAAATATGAAAAGGTGGATGATGAGTTAATATATCAAACTGTCAGTCCTGGAAAAAATATTTTTTTTAAGTTAGAGGTAGTGATGCTTCTTTTTTTTCCCCCAAACTATATTAAACCATGTGTCTTTGTCTGTGTTCATTGGTGCAGTTGACTATGAGGTCAAGTACCTGGAGCTTGAAAACCTTGGTAAAGGAAGCTTTGGCTCAGTTTATGCCGGCCATAGGCGGTCTGATGATTTACTAGTAAGTACATAATCTGATGTGATAAAATTATTTAATATAATATTCTCACATCACACATATGTGCTCTGACTTCATCCCTGGAACTAACCAAAGTGCTCATGATCTGTCATGTAGGTGGCGATAAAACACATCCCCTAATCGTCTGTTCCGCCTCAAAGAGTGGTGAGTGATCTGTTGTCTCAGCACCAACTGTTGAAATTAATTGTGTGACTTTTATGCTTTTGTTGTTTCCTTGTTGTTGATGATATACACACACATATTTTTCCTTTAGATGTTAAATGGGAGGCCACACAGTATTCCCAAGGAGGTGCTGCTCATGCAGAAAGCTGCATGCGAACCAATGACTGTGGGTTAATGGACTGGTACGATCTGGACCAAGTGTTTATACTGGTCATGGAGAGGTCTATGGAACTGCTGTGCTTCATAAAGGAGAACTGTGGTCCGATGGCCGAGGCTGTTGCAAAGGTACTGTTGTTTTATTCTTTGTGTGAGCTGTTTCTCAGACTACAACTGAAAAGGTCGTCATTTTAAATATCATCCCTTTCAGTGGAGAGTGTTTGGCTGCTATCACACCCATATTTAATTTGGGTCCAATCACAAATATGGCGACGCCTGCGATTTCTGGCAGCCAACTCGAGCTGCGCTGCGCCAATCATGTGACATACATCATGTGACATACCTCAATCTCCACAGCCATCTATAAAACACACCCACCGTATCAGGTGGTCTATTTAACTAGAGACATTACCAGTCAACCCCTCTTGATCGCACTGCTGCTCCCGTATTGCTACCTGTTGCTTCAGCTCCTCCATCACCCCAGCATCCACCTGTAGGCTCCAACGGGGGGTTTCAAGTATTTGGTCATCACTCCCATCATTCCTGTGTAATCATATGGGGGAGTGATTAAGTTGGAGCCTAGACGCCAAACACTAAATCTGTTGTAATAAATATATTACATGATCGAATGTGAGTTGTCTGACTGAACTAACATTTTAAATATGTCTATTAAATTATTTGGGATTCACTCTCTAGAAACCTTCACCTTAAAGAGGGAACTTGAGTTGTAATTAATGGATATATCATTGACTGAAAAAAGATAAAACTTTTTCAGCACAAATACCTTTTTGACATTTTCAGTGTTACGGGTCCACAGATTGGGACCACAGCAGCAAAGTTAATCTGTAGAAAACATGACGAATGCAGCAGCAAAAATGACACGATGCATTCATTTCCTTATCCAGACAGCATCTGGCATGTGGGCGGATGTTACCCCCAAAGAGACAGTACAGGGTGCAACTGCTCCCGTGCCAAATGTTCCACCTGGGTGCTGCGGTCATTCACTGATCTCAATACTGATATTATTAGGAATAACCTTAAACTAAAATGACTATTAAAGTTATTACATGAATTAAAATAACTATTAAAGTAATAAATAAAATATTTTGGGGCATACCACATCAGCAGATCACATACTATGATTAAAAAGTAACACAACAGCCATTAAAAAGACCTAGTGTCAGGCCTTTTTTACAAATGCTCGTCCAATAAATAAGAAAGGCCTTTGGACCTCAGCTTAGTCCTCAAAGTGTTTAGGAGTAGATGGATATTTGAACCCCTACGAGTTCATGTGAAGAGTGCTCTAGTTGAAAGATCCAGAGCAGCTCCAACATAGAATGTGTTTTTCAGTCACACCCAGAGTCCCTTCTTCACCACTCTAATTGAAGTTAATGACTCTTTATGTCTTTCTTAGATCATCATGAAGCAGCTGCTTCATTTGATTTCCATAATGGGAACGTGCTTTTTTGTTCCCTTTATGAAACTGTGTAAACAGATTTAGGTCACCACAACATGAGTATTAGCTGGATCACACACACACACAGACTGCTTTCGCGGCGATTCTGTCTCCAGTGCTCTCTGCATTTTGCGCCCTAGGCAACCGCCTATGTCGCCTATGCGAGGAGCCGCCCCGGCTTATACCAGTGGCCTCGGATCAGCCTCGCCAGTGTGAACGAGTGCGCTGGTTCTAATCTAAAGAGACATGTCTGCCTCAGAGGCCAGCGAGTCTCGCGGTGGAGTGCTGTGTACGATCAATGCAGCCCGCTCTGTCTCCTGACTCGGTGACACACGCCAACTGCCATTACTTTTGAAAGACACATTCTCCCTTAACAGTTTTTGGTTTTGTTCATGAAATATACTTTTACACACAAGGGAGCTTCTTCTCACAGTCAAAAGATGTGCAGATTAGACTCAGGTTGGTTAAACCGTTTTCAGACATGTCTTGTAGAGGGTCTCTGGAGAATTGGTTCTCCATAATGCACAACCATAATGCCTCTTCCACATGCACAACACAGGAGGGGGTTACAACAGCATTCAATTCTCAACAGAATTCTGGGGAGGCCTGGTGCAGCAGGCAGAGGCAGAATGCAACATATTATTCCTCAGCAGAGATCAACTGATTTTGTTTAAAACTAGTGCTGTCAGTTTAACGCGTTATTAACGGCGTTAACGCAAACCCATTTTAACACCATCAATTTTTTTATCGTGAGATTAACGCAGAGCTGCCAACTCTCACGCTTTCGCCGTGTGACACACTCTTTTGCATGTTTGTGGTTGACTAAGTCACAATAATTTTTTAAAACATCATCGTATCAGGATGATGTACAAGGAGCGGGCACGTGTGTGTGTGTGTGTGTGTGGTTCAAGATAGCGCACCGTAGCTCCGCCCCCTGCCCCCGCGCACTCGCTCAGAGAGACACAGTGAGATCAGAGCTCAGTGACTCACTGCTTCTTAACTATGAAAACAGTGAAAACACAGAGTTTCTCTGGTCTCAGCTGATCAGAGATCAGCGCCTCAGCTTCTCGATCAGAGCAGTAGCTGCAGTTGGTTTCTATCGAGTTTCAGTATCTGTGTTTGCCTCCAGTCTGACCTGCTCTCGCTTTTTGTTTGAATATTTCGCCAACTAAATATATATATTTTTAAGCTACTAGGCTGCAGCTATATGTTTTTATTTATTTCAAAATAGGGTACTTCTTATTTCATACATTTTCCACAAATATGGGGAGGACTCAAATAGCCCTACACATTTCTGTGTTTAATTTGTTTCAAAGTAGGCCGAAACTTGCCTGTGTATTTTGTTTGTTTGTTATTTTGTTGCTTGTCTGTTTGAGAGGCCTGACTGCTATGTTCACAGCAAACTTGAAGAAAAGAAAATATTAAGCCATGGTTTAACTGCACTATAGCCCTTGTTTACCTGAAATGTGCACTTTATAATTTTATTTTGTACCGCCCTGTTTGGAAATGTTGTTTTTCAATAAAATAAAACATTTGCATAAAGCAAGCCAATCCACTTTCCATGTTGATAGAGCATTAAAACCCCAAAAAATGGAGAAAAAAATAATGAAGGGACATTAAGAATAGATACAAATTTGCAATTAATCGCGATTCATTTTGAGTTAACTATGACATAAATGCGATTAATCGCAATTAAATATTTTAATCGTTTGACAGCACTATTTATAACACTTGACAACAGCGTCGGCTCTTATGACCACAAACTCTCTTGACTTCTTCGTTGGTGTTTTCTTCATGTGGCACAGATTTTTCATCCGGACATGTTTATTTTCTTTTTGTTTTTGTTCTTGTTGCATCTGTTGTGTGTTAGAACAACTGCACCACTCGCTTGCGGTGAATCCTAGAGTCTGTTGATTGACTGTAGGTGTGAATGTAAGACTGAATGGTTGTGTGTCTGTATATTGGCCCTGTTATTTGCTGGCTCCAACTCCCCCAAGACCTTCCAAAGGTTAGGCTGTCGGTAGACTTTGATGATGGATGGATGGACAAACAAGTAGAGGAGGAAAGACAAAGTAGAAGGATGTAATCAAGCTTTGTCCCATTAAACGGCTAAATCAGCTGTTTGATGAAAAATAACTGAGAAGCAGAAGAAGAAAGGCAGAGCACAGCTGCTCAGTTGCCATGAAGAATTGTCACATTGGCAGATTTTCAGACTTTAACTTCCATTCGTCTGTGATTAGATCTGCAGTTACACCCAGGTAGTTCTTGTTACTCACAGAGGTCCAGTGATCAACAGTCAGCGCCACATAATTCGTATCAGCCAAGTCATCTTCCTTTTTTTTCTTTTCAGCTTCATACAGCTCGTGGATTTTTGTCATTACTGTGCGTCTTTGTGGTGCTTTGATGCTCGGGTCCCCCATTGCCACTCGCAAAACTTCGGTGAACCCCTCATCCTCGACAATATTAATCGGTCTACAGCTTTGCAATCCATTTGGCAACTGTGCTAGTCAACTTGTCATAGGCAGACTTAGTGAGGGGCCTACGTTGTTCTGTGAGGGTGGTTTGGCGCATTCCACTTGAACGCCCCTCGCCGACCAACGCATGCTTCGCGTTGAGGTGGTACTTGAGGCTAGTTTTGCTACGGTGAAACAATAAAGCCTTCCCGCAGAGTGTGCATATCACCTTGGTTTTATTGATTGTTCCATGTTTGTTTTTTTGGAACATGAACTTCCCATCCAGAAGGTCCTCAGGTTCTTCAGATTTATCCCTGTTTTGTTTGTTTGGATAGCAGCTGCTCTCTGACTGCAATAGAGCGGCGACTAGTGCAGAGTGCGTGGAATTGTGGGTATATTGGAAGAAAAATAAAATCTAAAATGCATTGTGTTTTTACTAACCCATTTCACATCCATCTACCAAGTTCCATAGTAATCCGTTCAGTCGCTTATCGGTCATGTTGCTAACAAACAAACAAACAAAACATCTATTATTTCCTCCTTGGCCGAGGTTATACTTGGTTTTGTTTGTCACACAGGATCAAGAAAAACTAATCTGGAAGCAGCACATTGACATGTTACAAGTTGATATTGGGAACTTGTTAGCCACATAACATGTAGCAGCACATAATGAACCGAAGCATTAAAGCTGCAGGACCTCAAATCTAAATATTGACCATTTATCAGGATTTTTTCACTACAAACCACCCTTTTCATATACCATAAGTCATGTGATCCACTGTTACTGTAAATGTCTCGTGTGAAATCACCTAACTTGTTTGTTTTGCTCATGAAGGAAGCAGGTTAGAACAAGCTCTGTTCTCACTATGTTAACACAGTGACACTTTCATGGAGTTTTGCTGGTAGTGTCTTTGTTATATATCATAGCTAAGGTATTTAAATGAAAGGATTAGGAGCTCATCAACCTACATACATATTTGCAGCAACGCTGGAAACGATGATCACAGGCCGCAGCCTTACACCACGTGTCAATGACCGTCTAATGATGTCAATTTTGAAAGACACCGGCCATCAGCTCTGTTATTCATCAAAAGTTTTACAAAGTCAGGCAAAGTTAGAAGAAAGCAGATGAAGATGACCTTTAGCACTCAACCATATGACCTGCACTCCGAGGGATAGAAGGCAATCATTAATAGATCTATTGAATTGTCAAGCTGTAATTGCAGATAGTGTGCATTTTAATACATTTGGGGATATTTTCATATATTTACACTTAATATTGATTGGATCCTTCCAATTAAGAGAGCAAGACTAGCCAGACCTGAGTCAGTGTATTCACTCATGCAGGAAATCTTGTTTTAACCCTTGTATGTGTCAGGCCTGGACTGAAATGAGGACTCAGATGCAGATGATTACACGTACCAGCACACTTTATTGACTTCTGATCCTCTATGAAGAGTGACAAAGGATTGGGCTATGAAAAACTCACTTAATATATCTAGGACCTGGCTAGAATAACTCGGGGAAAGAAACCCCTTAATAAATTAAAAAAAAACACTAGAAAAAGAAAGGTTTAAAACATAAATCGCTCCCGAATTATGACCAAAGAAAAGGCTCACATAAACAGGAGGCTCAAAACAAAAAACTAAACTAAAACTCTCTAAACCTAAATCGCTCCAAAAGGGAGGAAGAATAACAGATTACAAACAACACAAAACGAAGCTAAACTAGAAAACTTTAACAAACGAAAAATCACTCTCAAGGAGGAAACAGAAAACAACTTACGTGGCATAGCAAACCTCATAGGCAAAAAAACGACGATGATTGTGGAAAAGGGCTTAGGTGCACGGACAAGGACGAAACACTTTGGCACAAGACAAAGGGGAGACGCAGACTATAAGCACATGAGGGTGAAGGGAACAGTTGGAAACAATCCGGGATCAGGGGAGACAATCAGACCGGTGACACATGAGGAAGGGCAAGTGACCTGAAATGAGAGGAGAGTTAGGATTTCAAAATAAAACAGGAAGTTACGAGACAAAAAACCCAAGACAAGACAAACCTCACAGCGGTGTGACAGTATGTTGTTCTTTGCTAAAAGAAAAATAAATATTTTTTTCAACCTGAGACTCATTGGCCTTGGCTCATTTTCTTTGATAAAACATATAAATAGAAAATATAAAATTACATATTTTCAGTGACTGTACACTGTACACCCCCCCTACACATTTATATTACATAGGTGGTGTTCGGGTCCACTGAACCAAGGATTACGTAAAGTGTTAAATTGTATATTTCAATCACCTCTGCTCCCACATTCCTGCACATTTTATTGTAAAAGTTCTCTGCCAGCTTCTGCATCTCACAAGGATTCTGTTGATTCCCCTTTGGATTGGAAAACTCCAGCAAGGTTAATAACCGCAAAGTGTGCAAATAAATGTGTTTGGTCCATCTCATTCCAGCTTTCTATGAAAACAAGCTGTTCCTCCAAATTAGTGCAGAATTATTTAAGTAATGAAAAGTTTGTAAGAAGGCTTGATGTCCTGCACATGATTACTGCCATCCGTGTCGGACCTGGTTGCACGTTATTACATTGGTAGCCATGCGATTTCATCATTTTTTTAAATCCATATGTTGGCTGCTGATGGCCTGGCCTGGCCTCTCACTTGGTCGAGGCAGATGGTATCCTACACTGAATGTAGTTCTGTTAAAGGTTTCCTCCCTGTTGAAAATAAAGTTTGCAATTTGCTTCGTAAGCACTTTTTATATCACTTTTTGAAATCCTTTTCATGTCCATGACCAATAAATATAGTTGTCTAAAAAATATAAAAGGTGGTGTCTGTGGCCTGTCACAGGACCGTAATTAATAGGACCAATCAGTTTGACATAACAAGCCTCCATCCTGCTCATGTGGTGTTATCCAAGTGTCGAGCCCCGACATTCAAACTCAACTCGACACTGCATCATTTACACCATCTTGTCGTTTATAGTCTAACACACAAGCTCAGGCCTTACATTTACACCTATGATACTATGTTAACAACATTTGATTCATATCACGACATTGTGAGTTGCATATTGTAACCAGCGTTGTCTCACCTTTGGATCACACAGAGCTGATTCAGAGTTTATTTCTGCGAAGCCCTGTGGTGTGGAACCGCCTGAATCAATCCAGCATTTCAAAAAATAATGCCAACTGCCAGACTGTTGCGAGGCCAGCTGATTTGAAACTTTGGAGGAGCGTATGCTAAAGTTCATACAATATGTCAGATAGAATGAGACAGAAAAAAGAAAAGGATGAGGAACAGGCAGAGATTTTACAGTCAGATGAATGAAAAGCAGGATAACAAGACAGGTTGGCTGTACCCGTGAATTGGCTGTAAATTTAGTCTTTCTTCCAAATGCAGACACATCCAAAATCAATGATGCGCACTCGCAGGCAATCGGAGCTGGACTCAATGAGGATGTTCTCTGCTTTTATATCTCGGTGGAAGATGCCCTTTGCTTTCAAATCGATGGCAGCATCCAGCAGCTGCTTCATGATGTTCTAAGAAAGACATAAAGAGTCATTAACTTCAATTAGAGTGGTGAAGAAGGGACTCTGGGTGGGACTGAAAAACACATTCTATGTTGGAGCTGCTCTGGATCTTTCAGTTAGAGCACTCTTCACATGAACTCGTAGGGGTTCAAATATCCATCTACTCCTAAACACTTTGAGGACTAAGCTGAGGTCCAAAGGCCTTTCTTATTTATTGGACGAGCATTTGTAAAAAAGGCCTGACACTAGGTCTTTTTAATGGCTGTTGTGTAGCTTTTAATCATAGTATGTGATCTGCTGATGTGGTATGCCCCAAAATATTTTATTTGTTACTTTAATAGTTATTTTAATTCATGTAATAACTTTAATAGTCATTTTAATTTAAGGTTATTCCTAATAATATCAGTATTGAGATCAGTGAATGACCGCAGCACCCAGGTGGAACATTTGGCACGGGAGCAGTTGCACCCTGTACTGTCTCTTTGGGGGTAACATCCGCCCACATGCCAGATGCTGTCTGGATAAGGAAATGAATGCATCGTGTCATTTTTGTTGCTGCATTCGTCCTGTTTTCTACAGATTAACTTTGCTGCTGTGGTCCCAATCTGTGGACCCGTAACACTGAAAATGTCAAAAAGGTATTTGTGCTGAAAAAGTTTTATCTTTTTTCAGTCAATGATATATCCATTAATTACAACTCAAGTTCCCTCTTTAAGGTGAAGGTTTCTAGAGAGTGAATCCCAAATAATTTAATAGACATATTTAAAATGTTAGTTCAGTCAGACAACTCACGTTCGATCATGTAATATATTTATTACAACAGATTTAGTGTTTGGCGTCTAGGCTCCAACTTAATCACTCCCCCATATGATTACACAGGAATGATGGGAGTGATGACCAAATACTTGAAACCCCCCGTTGGAGCCTACAGGTGGATGCTGGGGTGATGGAGGAGCTGAAGCAACAGGTAGCAATACTGCAGCAGCAGTGCGATCAAGAGGGGTTGACTGGTAATGTCTCTCTGGTTAAATAGACCACCTGATACGGTGGGTGTGTATTATAGATGGCTGTGGAGATTGAGGTATATCACATGATGTATGTCACATGATGTATGTCACATGATGTATGTCACATGATTGGCGCAGCGCAGCTCGAGTTGCCTGCCAGAAATCGCAGGCGTCGCCATATTTGTGATTGGACCCAAATTAAATATGGGTGTGATAGCAGCCAAACACTCTCCACTGAAAGGGATGATATTTAAAATGACGACCTTTTCAGTTGTAGTCTGAGAAACAGCTCACACAAAGAATAAAACAACAGTACCTTTGCAACAGCCTTGGCCATCGGACCACAGTTCTCCTTTATGAAGCACAGCAGTTCCAAAGACCTCTCCATGACCAGTATAAACACTTGGTCCAGATCGTACCAGTCCATTAACCCACAGTCATTGGTTTGCCTGCAGCTTTCTGCATGAGCAGCACCTCCTTGGGAATACTTTGTGGCCTCCCATTTAACATCTAAAGGAAAAATATGTGTGTGTATATCATCAACAACAAGGAAACAACAAAAGCATAAAAGTCACACAATTAATTTCAACAGTTGGTGCTGAGACAACAGATCACTCACCACTCTTTGAGGCGGAACAGACGATTAGGGGATGTGTTTTATCGCCACCTACATGCAGGGCCGGTCTTTCCTACAGGCGACATAGGCGGTTGCCTAGGGCGCCACTCAGAGGGGGGCGCCAAAAACTGCGCCGAGCAAAAAATACAATAAAATATTTTTTTTTTTGCTAGGTAGAGTTTTTTGCGCCCCCTTCTATATGTGGTATGGTAAAATATTGTATTTAACTACTTTAACAGTAATTTAAGTAGTTTCATTAGAGAAATCAGTAAATGACAGCAGCACTCATGTGGAACGTTTGGCACTGGAGCAGTTGCACCCCGTACTGTCAGATGCAGTCTGGATGAGGAAGTTAATGCTCCGTGTCGTTACTGCTGCTGCATTCATCCTGTACTCTACAGGTTAGTAGTGGGTGAGAGTCACCTACGTTAGCTCCTAAAGCTTCGCTTGATCACCACGGGTGTCATTGAGACGTGTTGATGTTGTTTTGATTGTCTACTTAGAGTTAGACTGGTGAAACTTAGAAACTCCGCAGGGCAGTGAGGGGAGACACTCCCGCACTAGGTGGGCGGGGTTACATTCGCCTGTATAGGTGTTTATTTTACCTGCACGTCGTCTTGCAGGCGGGTCGCGATAGTATATTGTTTACTTTACAGTGTGTCGTTCAGCTCCGACACACACAGACTCTGTAATTCATGTACTATTATTTTGCCTTATAAATACCAGTTATAAGCTAATGTTCAATAGGTCTATATTATAAATGTTTATATTTCTTTACGAGTGATGATGTATATTAAGATGTTTGGAGAAAAGAGACACCATAATAATTGAATGTATGTTTTATGCACTTAAAAATGCAGTTACACTCAAAGAAATGTTTATACTTGAAATTGTGTTTAATTTGAATAAGATGCAGTCTTGATGTGGAACTGAAGGCTCCGTTTCGTTACTGCTGCTGCATTCCTGCTGTATTCTACAGATATACTTTGTTGCTGTGGTATCAATTTTGGGACCCATAACATACATCTCCAACCAATACTTTGACATTAAATTTTTTTATCTAACATTAGGGTAAAATGAGGCAAAAATCGAGGTACGAACCTCCTTGGTGTTGTCAGAACATGCTAGCACATTGAGGCTTATGGTTAGAGTGTGTGTGTCCAAGCAACTTCAACGAAGAAAGAAATAATTTTATAATAAGTTTTCGTGGGGGCGCCAGGAGTGAAGCTTGCCTAGAGCGCCAAATGTGCTAGGGCCGGCCCTGCTTACATGACAGATCATGAGCACTTTGGTTAGTTCCAGGGATGAAGTCAGAGCACATATGTGTGATGTGAGAATATTATATTAAATAATTTTATCACATCAGATTATGTACTTACTAGTAAATCATCAGACCTCCCATGGCCGGCATAAACTGAGCCAAAGCTTCCTTTACCAAGTATTTCAAGCTCCAGGTACTTGACCTCATAGTCAACTGCACCAATGAACACAGACAAAGACACATGGTTTAATATAGTTTGGGGGAAAAAAAAGAAGCATCACTACCTCTAACTTAAAAAAAATATTTTTTCCAGGACTGACAGTTTGATATATTAACTCATCATCCACCTTTTCATATTTCTAAGGCTTTCAACCACCACATTTCAAAATATGTAGTCTTTTCAGATGTCGTGGAAATAGCTCAGTGGCGAGAAATCCTCATATAGCTTCCCGAAGTAAAATCCATCCACTTGACAGGGAGCTGAAAGATAAGTATTTGTTTGAGCTCCAATGAACACAGACACAGACACATGGTTTAATATAGATGTGAAAAAAAGATGGCATCACTATCTCTAACTTAATATTTAGTTTTTTTCTTCGAGAATTGACATTTTAATATATTAACTCACCATCAGGCAACAGGATAAACAGCAACAGACCCATGTGCTCTCTGTCAGGAGGAATCTCTCTCAGTGTGGACTGATTGTGCCATGACTTGAAAACGTGGTAGAATGATGGATTTGATCTTCAAACATGAACTCATTAGTGTTTCAACTTTGACCAGCACAGTGTGTTACTCAACCCTTGTATGGTGTTCAGGTCTGTGGGACCCGTTTTCAATGTTTACTAAAAGAAAAAATGATGCAATAAATATTTTTTTCAACCTGAGACTCATTTGCCTTGGTTCATTTTCTGTGATGAACATATACAATGACATATTTTCAGTGACTGTTCACTGTACATCCCCCCTTCACATTTATATTACATATGTGGTGTGCGGGTCCACTGGACCCAGGACTACGTAAAGTGTTAAATTGTTCATTTCAAGCATCTCTGCTCCCACATTCCTGCACATTTTATGTAAAAGTTCTCTGCCAGTTTCTGCATCTCACAAGGATTTTGTGGATTCCCCCTTGGAATTGAAAACTCCAGCACGGATAATAACCCCAAAGTATGCAAATAAATGGGTTTGGTCCATCTCATTCCAGCTTTCTACGAAAACATGCTGTTCCTCCAAATAAGTGCAGAATGATTTACGTAATGAAAAGTTTGTAAGAAGGCTTGATGTCCTGCACATGATTACTGCCATCTGTGTCGGCCCTGGTTGCACGTTATTACATTGGTAGCCATGCGATTTCATCATTTTTTGTCATCCATATGTTGGCTGCTGATGGTCTGGCCTGGATTTGGGACTGGCTGCAGATGAACTTTTTATGTAGCTGGCCGATGGTCAATCTCATCGTCTTCTTCAAACTCACTCAGACTCGGAATTGATAGAAACAGGATCTTCATATTCTCTAAACTCTTCCCCTTCATTGTCTTCCAAAGATTTTCTCTCTTCAAAAATAATTTCTCATGTAGACTGACATGAGTGTGTTTCATTTCTAATGAAGTTCAAGAAATATCCCTCAACACTGATAAAAAACCTTGATTCATATTCGTTTTTTCCAATCATATCTTGATTGTAATTGATGTTTCTTTGTATAATTTTATTTTATCACAAAAAACGTAAAGCACTTTTATTCATAAATGTGATTTAACAGGGGTAAATGACAAATATTAACCATATATACTGTTTATATTGCTTGTAATTGGGATAAAGTTAACATCTGTTAAGTATTTTTACATATATTGATGTAGCTGCATTGATTGAAAGACCGAATAATGTGGTGGGTCCATCAGACCAGGCTGAGTGACCAAAACACGAACACCACACAAGTTTAAGCTGAAAGAGCAGCCCTGTTTAATTCAAGCCTCCAGTGGACCAGTCGTGATTAAAATGGTCATAAGCTGTCAATTATAATTTTTTTTATTATGAATTTAAGATTCTATGACAAGAAGTTAAGATTTTTTTATTGTTTGGTCTATTTATTATTGTCTCTATTTAGCTATGAACTGATTTCATTTTTGTTTGTATTTATTGATGTTTTTAATAAACTTGTTGTGTTTGTTTTGCTCATGAAGGAAGCAGGTTAGAACAGGCTCTGTTCCCACTATGATAACACAGTGACACTTTCATGGAATTTTGCTGGTAGTGTCTTTGTTATATATCATAGCTAAGGTATTTAAATGAAATGATTTACAGCTCATCAACATTGAATTGTCCAGCTGTAATTGCAGGCCATGTGCATTTTAATACCTTATTTAGGGAACATATGTATATGTTTACACTTAATATTGATTGGTTCCTTCCAATCAAGAGAGCAAGACAATTTTGAATTCTAAACATTGTTCAAGGGCTGGTTGATATATCAAGAATTATCATGATAAATTTCACATCAGATTTTTTTTAAAGTTTATAGGCAGTTTTGGTCATTACTCTTTACATTTAAAGGGAGATTTTTGCTACTGAGTGTGGAGCTATGTTATAAAAGTAATTTTCCTATGTTGTTCTGTATTTTCAAGCATCTGCCTCCATTACTTATGGATCACTGTGTCACTGCTATGCACTTTTATTCATGATTTGATCAATACTCCTCTCTTTAAGTTTAAAGGCAGATTTTCGCTCCTGAGTGAGGAGCTATGATACAAAAGTCCTTTTCCTATGTTGTTCTGTATTTTCAAGCATCTGCCTCCATCACTTATGTATCACTGTGTCACTGTTATGCAGTTATATTTCCTCTCGCCACACTATGTGATCACTGGTTCTCTCTCCTTGCTAGACCTCTACTCACACCAAACCAGTTTGCTACAGGCTCTTGACCGACCTATATTCAGGTAATTTACCCAAATGTAAATACCCTCCTGCTTCTGTTCTTTCACCATCATCATCATATCAGCATGATGATGATGCAAAATCTCCCAAAGCAACAAGCCTAGTAAGAAGTATATAAATATGATATTTTCCAACATTCTTTATTTAATTACACTTAATATTGATCGACTCCTTCCAATCAAGAGAGCAAGACTAACTAGACCTGAGTCAGTGTATTCACTCATGCAGGAATTATTTTTTTAAACCTGTTTTATTTGTCACTTATTGACAATTTGGAATTCTAAACATTGTCCAAGGGCTGGTTGATATATCAAGAATGATCACAATAAATGTCACATCAGCTATTTTTTTAAGTTCATAGGCAGATTTGGTCATTAAACCCTTCTTTAAGTTTAAAGGCAGGTTTTTGCTACTGAGTGAGGAGCTATGTTATAAAAGTCCTTTTCCTATGTTGTTCTGTATTCTCAAGCATATGCCTCCATCACTAATGTATCACTGTGTCACTGTTATGCACTTGTATCTCCCATCCCAGACTTTGTGATCACTGGTTCTATCTCCTTGCTGGACCTTTACTCACACCAAACCAGTTTGCTACGGACTCTCGACCGACCTATATTCAGGTAATTTACCCAACTGTAAATTCCCTTAACCAAACAGTAGTTGCCATGTTCACATAATTTAACAATTTAGATTTAAAATGTTGTTGTTTAAAATTACAAAACAATGTTAATTGTGATATAGAATTTTGCAGAGTCATCCAATGTCATCCACCCTATGTGGTCATAGGATTCAAACCTCACTGTACGCAGTCAACAGGTCTTTTCTCATTCGTAGATATGTTTGGAACCCCAATCTCCCATCGCCATCTTGGCGAGTTATCAGTCTGTGACTAAGGCCCGCAAAAGGAAGGCCACCAAGGAAAGTAAGCCCCAACGGAAGAGGGGTCGAAAGGTCCCTGATGCCTGCACCGACTCAGGCCACACCAGCACAGGTGACTTATATTTAAAGAAAACATGCTGCTGTTTGCATGGAAGCAATATGATCATGTTAAAATTGAGATTGTGTTGACTCCAGCTCAGAGGTATTTCAGTTTTCTCTCGTGATGTTTTTTACTTTGTTCTAAAAACTGGCGTGTCCAGGTTAAATAATAATTCTACATTTGAGAGACATAATTATTGACTTTCTTTCGTAGGATTAGATACAAATATTGACACCAACCACTAATCTTTAAGTATGAATACAACATGATGTTTAGTTTTATTGGCACTTGGGTATCAGACTAATTCTTGACTTCAGCTTATTTTTCCGTCAATAAGTTTGAGGTCTCACAAGACGTTCTTAATATGTCAACCTACTTCCAGCATAAATCATTTTATTTCAAGTAATTCTTTAAATTTAGGATTACTTTAGTGCAGTAACGTGCCTCATTCATTCTTGTGCCGTGATAAAGACACTTGTTTCAGGACAAATCTTGCTACACAGTCACTTTTATAGGAAAAAGTGGATATCATTCGTGCTCCACTGTCAATTTATTTTCACTTGCATTAATAAAACATGATTTCAAGATTATAAATGATCAACAGACTTGATCTCCTGGATTTCATTTGCAGGCTCTTGATAATATGTCTTTACTCGTTCACTGTGGAGGATAATAGCCACAGTCATTGTGAATAGTAAACAGTACTTTCACTAACCTTAACCAAACAGCAGTTGCCATGTTCACATAATGTAAGACCTTAGTTTTAAAATGTTGTTGTTTAAAATTATAAAACAATGTTGATTGTGATACAGAGTCATCCAATGTCATCCACCTTATGTGGTCATAGGATTCAAACCTCACTACATGCAGTCAACAGGTTGATGCTCACTGTTTTCTTGCCTCTTTTGCAGAGAGGATTGGCCCCCCGCAGTCACCCATCGCCATCTTGGCGAGTTATCAGTCTGTGACTAAGAACCGCAAAAGGAAGGCCACCACGGAAAATAATTTCCAACGGAAGAGGGGTCGAAAGGTCCCTGATGCCTGCACCGACTCAGGCCACACCAGCACAGGTGACTTACTTTTAAAGAAAATGTGCTGCTGTTTGCATGGAAGCAATATGATCACGTTAAAATGGAGATTGTTTTGACTCCAGCTCAGAGGTATTTCAGTTTTCTCTCATGATGTTTTTCACGGTGTTTTAAACACTGGCTTATCCAGCTTAAAGGAATAAGAACTTAGTTTTAAAATGTTGTTGTTTAAAATTACAAAACAATGTTAATTGTGATACAGAATTTTGAAGAGTCATCCAATGTCATCCACCTTATGTGGTCATACGATTCAAACATGACTATATATAGTCAACAGGTTGATGCTCACTGTTTTCTTGCCTCTTTTGCAGAGAGGTTTGTCCCCCCGCAGTCACCCGGCCCCATCTTGGCGAGTAATCAGCCTGTTATTAAGGCCAAGAGGAGGATCACCAAGCAGAAGGCCACAACTGAAAATGAACCTCCACTGCAGAAGCAGAGGGTTGGTGAGGGCCCTGATGCCAGCACTAACTCTGATCTATCAACCTTAGAGTCAGTGTCCAAAGTCAACAGCTCCACTGACAAGAGCACGGTGTTGTCAGGCCACACCAGCATAGGTGACTTTTCTTTTTAATAAATTGTGTTGATGTTTGCATGGAAGCAATATGATCATGTTAAATGGGGATTTGTGTTGACTCAAGTTCGGTGGAATTTCAGTTTTTCTTTTAGTGATGTTGTTAAGGTTGTTTTAAAAACGTTCTTGTCCAACTTAAATGAATAATTCTTCATTTTGAGGAATTTAATTATTGACCGTCTTCCTGAGGATTACATGTAAATATTGATTACACAGATTAAACAGACTAGATATGAGACGTAAATTAAATGATTCAGGCAAATATTTATCTTTCAGCCACCTGTCAGGCAGTTGGATTTTACTAAGTTTTCATGAATCTATCTGATAATTTCTCTCCACTGAGTTGTTTCCACAACATCTGAAAACACTCCATATGTTAAAATGTGGTCGTTGAAAGCCTTACAAATATGAAAAAGTGGATGATGGGTTACTATATCAAAATGTCAGTCATGGAAAAAAAATGTTACATTAGAATCACAGTTATATTAAACCATGTGTCTGTTTCTGTGTTCATTGGTGCAGCTGACTTTGAGGCCAAGTACGTGGAGCATGAACGACTTGGTAAAGGAGGCTTTGGCACAGTTTACGCTGGCATCAGAAGGTCTGATGATTTACTAGTAAGTACATAATATGATGTGATTACAAATAATTTAATATAATATTCTCACATCACACATACATAATCTGACTTCATCCCTTGGACTAACCAAAGTGTTTGTGATCTTTCCTGTAGGTGGCGATAAAACACATCCCCAAATCGTCTGTTCCCCGTCAAAGAGTGGTGAGTGATCTGTTGCCTCAGCACCAACTGTTGAAATCATTCTGTGACTTTTATGTTTTTGTTGTTTCCTTGTTGTTGAAGAGATACAAACGAATATTTTTCCTTCAGATGAAAAATGGGAGATCACGTTTGATTCCCAAGGAGGTGCTGCTCATGCAGAGAGCTGCAGGCGAACCAGTGACTGTGGGAAGATCTGCAGCCGTGTCATTACTGGACTGGTACGACCTGAAACAAGAGGTTCTTCTGGTCATGAAGAGGCCAGTCGACTCTACAGATCTGCTGCACCTCGTAAAAAAGAACTGTGGTCCGTTGGCTGAGAACCATGCACAGGTACTGGCGTTTTACTGTATTCCCAGACTACAACTGAAAAGGTCATCATTTTGAATATCATAATTTTCAGTGGAGAGTGTTTGGCTGCTATGACACCCATATTTCATGTTGGTCCAATCACAACTAACATTTTAAATTTGTCAAATATGTTATTGGATATTCACTCTTTAGATACGTTTACTTTTATCGAGGGAACTTGAGTTGTAATTAAGGGATATATTAGTGGCTGAAAAGTTTAGAAAACTATAGCTACACAACAGCCTTTAGAAGGACCTTGTGCCAGGTCGTTTTTACAACTGCTGGTCCCGGAAAATAAGAAAGGCCTTTTGACCTCAGCTTAGTCCTCAAAGTGCTCAGAAGTAGATGGATATTTTCAACCCCTACAAGTTCATGTGAAGTGTGCTCTGATTGAAAGATCCAGAGCAGCTCCAACATAGACTGTGTTTTTCACTCCCACCCAGAGTCCCTTCTTCACCACTCTAACTCATTTGTGACTCTACCTCTTTCTCAGATCATCATGAAGCAGCTGCTGGATGCTGCCATGGATTTGAAAGCAAAGGGCATCTTCCACCGAGATTTAAAATTAGAGAACATCGTCATTGAGCCCAGCTCCGATGGACCACGAGTGCGAATCATTGATTTTGGATGTGGCTGCAATAGAAGGGAAAACTGCGTCTACAGCCAATTCTCTGGTACAGCCAACCTGTCTTGTTATCCTGCTCTTCATTCATCTGATTGTAAAATCTCTGCCTGTTCATCATCCTTAGTTTTTTTCTGTCGCCTTCTCTCTGGTATATTGTAGGAACCTTTGCATACGCCCCTCCAGAGTTCTCAATGAAAGGTAGATACATGGCTGGCCCCACGACAGTCTGGCAGATGGCAGCAATTCTATTTGAAATGCTGACTGGAGACGCGTGGTTCCACACCAGGGACATTATCAGGCCTGATTTCCAAATCTGGTTTGGATCCAAAGGTGAGACAATGCGGGTTTTTAATGTGCGGTTATTATGGTACTTCCATGTTAGAGTCAATCACTGTAGATTCAAGCCTCATCGTTTCCTTATCGTTTGTCCTCTCTCCTCACAGACTGCCAAGACTTCTTGAAAAAGTGTCTGGTTTTAGACCCTAAGAAGCAGGCCACTTTGGAGGTACTGAAGCAGCACCGCTGGTTAGTTAGCCCTATACCAGCCAATTCCCAACCAACCCAGCCCCAACTCCCCCATCCCAAACCTCACCAGATCCCAACCATCCATCCCCAACTCCCCCATCTCCAACTCCCCTATCCCCAATATCATCCTATCCAGACCATTCAGCCCCAACTCCCCTATCCTCAACTCCCCCATCCCCAACCCCATCATATCCAAACCATCCATCTCCAACTCCCCCATCCCCAATATCATCCTATCCAGACCATTCAGCACCAACTTCCATATACTCAACTCCCCCATCCCCAATCTCACCACATCCAAACCAACCAGCCCCAACTCCCCACTTCCCAAATCCTCTTTCCCCAACCCACCCATTTATATGTATACTGCAATATGTACGGTACTTCTTGGTCGGATTATTATCAGACTCCATGAGCCTGCCGGAATAGCCTACATGTGCGTTGTGGCATCACAAGAGGGCGTGTGATAGAGTGCAGTAAGGTTCCTCACCCTGCGAGTGGCCACCACGCCACAAGATGGCTGCAGGGAGGACTAAATCTCCCAGAAGGCACTTCTGGGGGAGGTGCCAATGCCTCCGCCCTCATTAAACCTGGAGCTCAGGTGTGGGGTCCAGAGGAGAGCACAGAGGAGTGGAGACAGCCAGGAAGAAGCCAGCATGAGACGTGGAAGATGTGAGGTTATGTGGATGGAGATGGACCCAGGATGCAGAGGATGAACAGAAAATACAATTTGAATATAAGGAGAGTCTAAGCTGAGCAGCAAGGCGCACAGGGAACACGGAACATCAGGATGGGAAAACTAGACGAGACAGCAAGACACGACAACCCATAAGAGAACGTGTAAAACGAGTAACGAAAGACAAAGGAAACAGGGGAACACAGAGGCTTAAAAAGATACACAGGTGCAACACATGAGGACTTGGGAAGACAATCACCAAGACAGGAAGTGACACACCCAAGAAGCTGGAAAACACTAAAGGAAAACAAGACTACAAAATAAAACAGGAAACAGAAAACACAAAGAGACGGAAATCCACAAACTAAAATGACAGAACGTCACAGAAGAAACTACTTTGTATTTGTACTCTGTATAGCGCCTGGAGATAATGTATCAAGTGAATTTTTTTTAAATAAAATGAAATTGTTTGTTATAAACATACTTCAGGTTTTATATTTCACCGTGAAAGGATAATTGCTTATCGTTAGTTACCAAACTCCTCATTTTTTCATCACAGATAAGCCTAAGGTGCACAAAAGCGCTGGAAACGGTGAGATAAGCCTTTTTCAGCAACTTTAGTTGAAATCTTCGTTTTTTCATCACAGACAAGCCTAAGGTGCACAAAAAGCGCTGGAAACGGTGAGATAAGCCGATTTTAGCAACTTTGGTTGAAATCTTCATTTTTTCATCACAGATAAGCCTAAGATGCACAAAAAGCGCTGGAAACGGTGAGATAAGCCTATTTTTGCAACTTTGGTTAATGTTTGGAGGATTCATGGACTAAAGCTGAAAATCAGTGCTGTTTGACTGCCATAATAAAATAGGGTCACTCATCAACGTATTTTCTCAAAAGTACTGCAGTCTTATTGCTTGATACTTACCATGCTTACAGTGGATGTTTATAATGAAAAAGGGTAATTTGAAATCTTGGTTTCAACTCTAAAGGAATTCTTTAAACAAATTATTTTAAGTTTTGGAATCCCCAATGAAAAAGTTGCAACTGAACGGTTTTTTCAGTCTAAATGGCACAAGGTTCACAAAAGCGCTGGAAACGGTGAGATAAGTCTGTTTTCGCAACTTTGGTTGAAATCTTCATTTTTTCATCACAGATAAGCCCAAGGTGCACAAAAGAGCTGGAAACGGTGAAATAAGCCTGTTTTAGCAACTTTGGTTGAAATCTTCATTTTTTCATCACAGATAAGCCTAAGATGCACAGAAAGCGCTGGAAATGGTGAGATAAGCCTATTTTTGCAACTTTGGTTAATGTTTGGAGGTTTCATGGATTAAAGCTGAAAATCAGTGCTGTTTGACTGCCATAATAAAATAGGGTCACTCATCAATGTATTTTCTCAAAAGGTCTGCAGTCTTATTGCTTGATACTTACCATGCTTACAGTGGATGTTTATAATGAAAAAGGTTAATTTGAAATATTGGTTTCAACTCTAAAGGAATTCTTTAAACAAATGATTTTAAGTTTTGAAATCCCCAATGAAAAAGTTGCAACTGAACGGTTTTTTCAGTCTAAATGGCACAAGGTGCACAAAAGCGCTGGAAACGGTGAGATAAGCCTATTTTTTCAACTATGGTTAAAATCTTCATTTTTTCATCACAGATAAGCCTAAGGTGCACAAAAGCGCTGGAAACGGTGAGATAAGCCTTTTTTAGCAACTTTCGTTCGAATCTTCATTTTTTCATCACAGACAAGCCTAAGGTGCACAAAAAGCGCTGGAAACGGTTAGATAAGCCTATTTTTGCAACTTTGGTTAATGTTTGGAGGTTTCATGGACTAAAGCTGAAAATCAGTGCTTTTTGACTGCCATAATAAAATAGGGTAACTCATCAACGTATTTTCTCAAAAGGTCTGCAGTCAAATAACTTGATACTTAACTTGCTTACAGTGGATGTTTATAATGAAAAAGGGTAATTTGAAATCTTGGTTTCAACTCTAAAGGAAATCTTTAAACAAATGATTTTAAGTTTTGGAATCCCCAATGAAAAAGTTGCAACTGAACGTTTTTTTCAGTCTAAATGGCACAAGGTGCACAAAAGCGCTGGAAATGGTGAGATAAGCCTGTTTTAGCAACTTTGGTTGAAATCTTCATTTTTTCATCACAGATAAGCCTAAGGTGCACAAAAGCGCTGGAAACGGTGAGATAAGCCTTTTTTAGCAACTTTGGTTCAAATCTTCATTTTTTCATCACAGACAAGCCTAAGGTGCACAAAAAGCGCTGGAAACGGTGAGATAAGCCTATTTGTGCAACTTTGGTTAATGTTTGGAGGTTTCATGGACTAAAGCTGAAAATCAGTGCTTTTTGACTGCCATAATAAAATAGGGTCACTCATCAACGTATTTTCTCAAAAGGTCTGCAGTCAAATTACTTGATACTTAACTTGCTTACAGTGGATGTTTATAATGAAAAAGGGTCATTTGAAATCTTGGTTTCAACTCTAAAGGAGTTCTTTAAACAAACGATTTTAAGTTTTAGAATCCCCAATGAAAAAGTTGCAACTGAACGGTTTTTTCAGTCTAAATGGCACAAGGTGCACAAAAGCGCTGGAAATGGTGAGATAAGCCTGTTTTAGCAACTTTGGTTGAAATCTTCATTTTTTCATCACAGATAAGCCTAAGGTGCACAAAAGCGCTGGAAACGGTGAGATAAGCCTTTTTTAGCAACTTTGGTTGAAATCTTCATTTTTTCATCATAGACAAGCCTAAGGTGCACAAAAAGCGCTGGAAACGGTGAGATAAGCCTATTTGTGCAACTTTGGTTAATGTTTGGAGGTTTCATGGACTAAAGCTGAAAATCAGTGCTTTTTGACTGCCATAATAAAATAGGGTCACTCATCAACGTATTTTCTCAAAAGGTCTGCAGTCAAATTAATTGATACTTAACTTGCATACAGTGGATGTTTATAATGAAAAAGGGTCATTTGAAATCTTGGTTTCAACTCTAAAGGAGTTCTTTAAACAAACGATTTTAAGTTTTAGAATCCCCAATGAAAAAGTTGCAACTGAACGTTTTTTTCAGTGTAAATGGCACAAGGTGCAGAAAAGCGCTGGAAACGGTGAGATAAGCCTGTTTTAGCAACTTTGGATGAAATCTTCATTTTTTCATCACAGATAAGCCCAAGGTGCACAAAAGCGCTGGAAACGGTGAGATAAGCCTGTTTTAGCAACTTTGGTTGAAATCTTCATTTTTTCATCACAGATAAGCCTTAGATGCACAAAAAGCGCTGGAAACGGTGAGATAAGCCTTTTTTTGCAACTTTGGTTAATGTTTGGAGGTTTCATGGACTAAAGCTGAAGATCAGTGCTGTTTGACTGCCATACTAAAATAGGGTCACTCATCAACGTATTTTCTCAAAAGGTCTGCAGTCATATTACTTGATACTTACCATGCTTACAGTGGATGTTTATAATGAAAAAGGGTAATTTGAAATCTTGGTTTCAACTCTAAAGGAATTCTTTAAACAAATGATTTTAAGTTTTGGAATCCCCAATGAAAAAGTTGCAACTGAACGTTTTTTTCAGTCTAAATGGCACAAGGTGCAGCAAAGCGCTGGAAACGGTGAGATAATCCTAGTTTAGCAACTTTGGTTGAAATCTTCATTTTTTCATCACAGATGAGCCTAAGGTGCACAAAAGCGCTGGAAACGGTGAGATAAGCCTTTTTTAGCAACTTTCGTTGAAATCTTCATTTTTTCATCACAGACAAGCCTAAGGTGCACAAAAAGCGCTGGAAACGGTGAGATAAGCCTATTTTTGCAACTTTGGTTAATGTTTGGAGGTTTCATGGACTAAAGCTGAAAATCAGTGCTTTTTGACTGCCAAAATAAAATAGGGTCACTCATCAACGTATTTTCTCAAAAGGTCTGCAGTCAAATTACTTGATACTTAACTTGCTTACAGTGGATGTTTATAATGAAAAAGGGTAATTTGAAATCTTGGTTTCAACTCTAAAGGAATTCTTTAAACAAATGATTTTAAGTTTTTGAATCCCCAATGAAAAAGTTGCAACTGAACGTTTTTTTCAGTCTAAATGTCACAAGGTGCAGCAAAGCGCTGGAAACGGTGAGATAATCCTAGTTTAGCAACTTTCGTTGAAATCTTCATTTTTTCATCACAGATGAGCCTAAGGTGCACAAAAGCGCTGGAAACGGTGAGATAAGCCTGTTTTAGCACCTTTGGTTGATGTTTGGAGGTTTCATGGACTAAAGCTGAAAATCAGTGCTGTTTGACTGCCATAATGAAATAGGGTCACTCATCAACGTATTTTCTCAAAAGGTCTGCAGTCATATAGCTTGATACTCACCATGCTTACAGTGGATGTTTATAATGAAAAAGGGTAATTTGAAATCTTGGTTTCAACTCTAAAGGAATTCTTTAAACCAGTGATTCTCAAATGGGGGTACGCGTACCCCTGGGGGTACTTGAAGGTACTCCAGGGGGTACTTGAGATTTTTTTTATATATATTTAAAATTAGTATCCTTTCAAAAATCTTTGAAAAATTGTTATTTAACAAATATTCAATAAAATATAAGTGTAAGTTCATGAACTAAATTTTATATTCAGTAGGCTTTTCAATTTAATTATCCTAAAAAAAAGAGTTTCCCCCATACCGATGGTTTTACCCAACCTGGCACACGCCACCTGTCATCACCTGCCTTGAAAACTTCAACAATGGAGTCGAGTTGAAGTGCAGCAGCAATGCTGCTGAAACACGGAGGGACAAGTACCAAAGAAGGCGAAACCAGAGCAGAGAGCCTTCCCTAAACAACACCGTGAGAGCTTGTGTCTCTTCGGAGGGGCGCTAAAACGTAAACTTTTTCCGTTGTGAAGTTAATGATTCATAACAAGTCCGCGTCTCTACCGGTACCCTTTCAAAATAAAAGCATGTAATACAAAAGCGGAAATGAAATTGTATGACCTTAAAGCAAGCAAATATGAAAGTCATGTTGGTAAGCCACCTGAGTTTTTTAAGAGGAAACTTTCTGAATTCAGGTCATCTCAAGACACGATGCGAAAAGCCTCCAAGAAGCAAACGGAAACAAGCTATCTGACATTAATCTTTTCGATCTTTAAAGAAGATATTTTAAGATGATTAATATTAAAAAAATATGTTTTGAGCTAATCTTTTATTTAAAACTAAGTTAATGATTTATTTTTTGGGAAGAAGTTTAGCTATAATTAAGTTTATGAGTTCAGTTTGAGAACATATCTTTATTATGATCCCAAAAGAGGTCACTTTAAGTTGATAATTATTTTGAGGTGCACAAATCTTTATTTATATTGAGATAATAATAAAAGTCTTTAGTTATTTTTATATCTTTTTATTTCGAAATAGTTCAAGAGAGACCACTACAAATGAGCAATGTTATGGACATTGATGGAGTTTTAAATTTGAATGTGTCTAGTTACAAGGCTTAATAATTCACATTACATCTTTCTTTTAACCAAAAATGCTTTGCGCTGGTAAGGGGGTACTCGGCAGAATTTTTTCTTCGAAGGGGGTACGTCACTGAAAAAAGGTTGAGAACCACTGTTTTAAACAAATGATTTTAAGTTTTGGAATCCCCAATGAAAAAGTTGCAACTGAACAGTTTTTTCAGTCTAAATGGCACAAGGTGCAGAAAAGCGCTGGAAACGGTGAGAGAAGCCTATTTTAGCAACTTTGGTTGAAATCTTCATTTTTTCATCCCAGATCAGCCTAAGGTGCAGAAAAGCGCTGGAAAAGGTGAGAGAAGCCTATTTTAGCACCTTTGGTTGATGTTTGGAGGTTTCATGGACTAAAGCTGAAAATCACTGCTGTTTGACTGCCATAATGAAATAGGGTCACTCATCAACGTATTTTCTCAAAAGGTCTGCAGTCATATTGCTTGATACTCACCATGCTTACAGTGGATGTTTATAATGAAAAGGGGTAATTTGAAATCTTGATTTCAACTCTAAAGGAATTCTTTAAACAAATGATTTTAAGTTTTGGAATCCCCAATGAAAAAGTTGCAACTGAACAGTTTTTTCAGTCTAAATGGCACAAGGTGCAGACAAGCGCTGGAAACGGTGAGAGAAGCCTATTTTAGCAACTTTGGTTGAAATCTTCATTTTTTCATCCCAGGTCAGCCTAAGGTGCAGAAAAGCGCTGGAAAAGGTGAGAGAAGCCTATTTTAGCACCTTTGGTTGATGTTTGGAGGTTTCATGGACTAAAGCTGAAAATCACTGCTGTTTGACTGCCATAATGAAATAGGGTCACTCATCAACGTATTTTCTCAAAAGGTCTGCAGTCATATTGCTTGATACTCACCATGCTTACAGTGGATGTTTATAATGAAAAAGGGTAATTTGAAATCTTGATTTCAACTCTAAAGGAATTCTTTAAACAAATGATTTTAAGTTTTGGAATCCCCAATGAAAAAGTTGCAACTGAACAGTTTTTTCAGTCTAAATGGCACAAGGTGCAGAAAAGCGCTGGAAACGGTGAGAGAAGCCTATTTTAGCAACTTTGGCTGAAATCTTCATTTTTTCATCACAGATCAGCCTAAGGTGCACAAAAGTGCTGGAAACGGTGAGGGAAGCCTATTTTAGCAACTTTGGTTGAAATCTTCATTTTTTCATCCCAGAGCAGCCTAAGGTGCACAAAAGTGCTGGAAACGGTGAGAGAAGCCTATTTTAGCAACTTTGGTTGAAATCTTCATTTTTTTCATCACAGATCAGCCTAAGATGCACAAAAGCGCTGGAAACGGTGAGATAAGCCTGTTTTAGCACCTTTGGTTGAAATCTTCATTTTTTCATCACAGATCAGCCTAAGGTGCACAAAAGCGCTGGAAACGGTGAGATAAGCCTGTTTTAGCACCTTTGGTTGATGTTTGGAGGTTTCATGGACTAAAGCTGAAAATCAGTTTTGTGTGACTGCCATAATGAAATAGGGTCACTCATCAACGTATTTTCTCAAAAGGTCTGCAGTCATATTGCTTGATACTCACCTTGCTTACAGTGGATGTTTATAAAGAAAAAGGGTAATTTGAAATCTTGGTTTCAACTCTAAAGGAATTCTTTAAACAAATGATTTTAAATTTTGGAATCCCCAATGAAAAAGTTGCAACTGAACAGTTTTTTCAGTCTAAATGGCACAAGGTGCAGAAAAGCGCTGGAAACGATGAGAGAAGCCTATTTTAGCAACTTTGGTTGAAATCTTCATTTTTTCGTCCCAGATCAGCCTAAGGTGCAGAACAGCGCTGGAAACGGTGAGAGAAGCCTATTTTAGCAACTTTGGTTGAAATCTTCTTTTTTTCATCACAGATCAGCCTAAGGTGCACAAAAGCGCTGGAAACGGTGAGATAAGCCTGTTTTAGCACCTTTGGTTGAAATCTTCATTTTTTTCATCACAGATCAGCCTAAGGTGCACAAAAGCGCTGGAAACGGTGAGATAAGCCTGTTTTAGCACCTTTGGTTGATGTTTGGAGGTTTCATGGACTAAAGCTGAAAATCAGTTTTGTTTGACTGCCATAATGAAATAGGGTCACTCATCAACGTATTTTCTCAAAAGGTCTGCAGTCATATTGCTTGATACTCACCTTGCTTACAGTGGATGTTTATAATGAAAAAGGGTAATTTGAAATCTTGGTTTCAACTCTAAAGGAATTCTTTAAACAAATGATTTTAAATTTTGGAATCCCCAATGAAAAAGTTGCAACTGAACAGTTTTTTCAGTCTAAATGGCACAAGGTGCAGAAAAGCGCTGGAAACGATGAGAGAAGCCGATTTTAGCAACTTTGGTTGAAATCTTCATTTTTTCATCCCAGATCAGCCTAAGGTGCAAGAACAGCGCTGGAAACGGTGAGAAAAGCCTATTTTAGCAACTTTGGTTGAAATCTTCATTTTTTCATCACAGATCAGCCTAAGGTGCACAAAAGCGCTGGAAACGGTGAGATAAGCCTGTTTTAGCAACTTTGGTTGAAATCTTCATGTTTTCATCACAGATCAGCCTAAGGTGCACAAAAGCGCTGGAAACGGTGAGAGAAGCCTATTTTAGCAACGTTGGTTGAAATCTTCATTTTTTCATCACAGATCAGCCTAAGGTGCACAAAAGCGCTGGAAACGGTGAGATAAGCCTGTTTTAGCACCTTTCGTTGAAATCTTCATTTTTTCATCACAGATCAGCCTAAGGTGCACAAAAGCGCTGGAAACGGTGAGATAAGCCTGTTTTAGCACCTTTGGTTGATGTTTGGAGGTTTCATGGACTAAAGCTGAAAATCAGTGCTGTTTGACTGCCATAATGAAATAGGGTCACTCATCAACGTATTTTCTCAAAAGGTCTGCAGTCATATTGCTTGATACTCACCATGCTTACAGTGGATGTTTAAAATGAAAAAGGGTAATTTGAAATCTTGGTTTCAACTCTAAAGGAATTCTTTAAACAAATTATTTTAGGTTTTGGAATCCCCAATGAAAAAGTTGCAACTGAACAGTTTTTTCAGTCTAAATGGCACAAGGTGCAGAAAAGCGCTGGAAACGGTGAGAGAAGCCTATTTTAGCAACTTTGGTTGAAATCTTCATTTTTTCATCACAGATCAGCCTAAGGTGCACAAAAGCGCTGGAAACGGTGAGATAAGCCTGTTTTAGCAACTTTGGTTGAAATCTTCATTTTTTCATCACAGATCAGCCTAAGGTGCACAAAAGCGCTGGAAACGGTGAGATAAGCCTGTTTTAGCACCTTTGGTTGATGTTTGGAGGTTTCATGGACTAAAGCTGAAAATCAGTGCTGTTTGACTGCCATAATGAAATAGGGTCACTCATCAACATATTTTCTCAAAAGGTCTGCAGTCATATTGCTTGATACTCACCATGCATACAGTGGATGTTTATAATGAAAAAGGGTAATTTGAAATCTTGGTTTCAACTCTAAAGGAATTCTTTAAACAAATGATTTTAAGTTTTTGAATCCCCAATGAAAAAGTTGCAACTGAACAGTTTTTTCAGTCTAAATGGCACAATGTGCAGAAAAGCGCTGGAAACGGTGAGACGAGCCTATTTTAGCAACTTTGGTTGAAATCTTCATTTTTTCATCCCAGATCAGCCTAAGGTGCACAAAAGCGCTGGAAACGGTGAGATAAGCCTGTTTTAGCACCTTTGGTTGATGTTTGGAGGTTTCATGGACTAAAGCTGAAAATCAGTGCTGTTTGACTGCCATAATGAAATAGGGTCAATCATCAACGTATTTTCTCAAAAGGTCTGCAGTCATATTGCTTGATACTCACCATGCTTACAGTGGATGTTTATAATGAAAAAGGGTAATTTGAAATCTTGGTTTCAACTCTAAAGGAATTCTTTAAACAAATGATTTTAAGTTTTGGAATCCCCAATGAAAAAGTTGCAACTGAACAGTTTTTTCAGTCTAAATGGCACAAGGTGCAGAAAAGCGCTGGAAACAGTGAGAGAAGCCTATTTCAGCAACTTTGGTTGAAATCTTCATTTTTTCATCCCAGATCAGCCTAAGGTGCAGAACAGCGCTGGAAACGGTGAGAGAAGCCTATTTTAGCAACTTTGGTTGAAATCTTCATTTTTTCATCACAGATCAGCCTAAGGTGCAGAAAAGCACTGGAAACGGTGAGAGAAGCCTATTTTAGCAACTTTGGTTGAAATCTTCATGTTTTCATCACAGATCAGCCTAAGGTGCAGAAAAGCGCTGGAAACGGTTAGAGAAGCCTATTTAAGCAACATTGGTTGAAATCTTCATGTTTTCATCACAGATCAGCCTAAGGTGCAGAAAAGCGCTGGAAACGGTGAGAGAAGCCTATTTTAGCAACTTCGGTTGAAATCTTCATTTTTTCATCACAGATCAGCCTAAGGTGCAGAAAAGCGTTGGAAACGGTGAGAGAAGCCTATTTTAGCAACTTTGGTTGAAATCTTCATTTTTTCATCCCAGATCAGCCTAAGGTGCAGAAAAGCGCTGGAAACGGTGAGAGAAGCCTATTTTAGCAACTTTGGTTGAAATCTTCATTTTTTCATCACAGATCAGCCTAAGGTGCAGAAAAGCGCTGGAAACGGTGAGAGAAGCCTATTTTAGCAACTTTGGTTGAAATCTTCATGTTTTCATCCCAGATCAGCCTAAGGTGCAGAAAAGCGCTGGAAACAGTGAGAGAAGCCTATTTTAGCAACTTTGGTTGAAATCTTCATTTTTTTCATCACAGATCAGCCTAAGGTGCGGAAAAGCGCTGGAAACGGTGAGAGAAGCCTATTTTAGCAACTTTGGTTGAAATCTTCATTTTTTCATCACAGATCAGCCTAAGGTGCACAAAAGTGCTGGAAACGGTGAGAGAAGCCTATTTTAGCAACTTTGGTTGAAATCTTCATTTTTTCATCCCAGAGCAGCCTAAGGTGCACAAAAGTGCTGGAAAGGGTGAGAGAAGCCTATTTTAGCAACTTTGGTTGAAATCTTCATTTTTTTCATCACAGATCAGCCTAAGATGCACAAAAGCGCTGGAAACGGTGAGATAAGCCTGTTTTAGCACCTTTGGTTGAAATCTTCATTTTTTCATCACAGATCAGCCTAAGGTGCACAAAAGCGCTGGAAACGGTGAGATAAGCCTGTTTTAGCACCTTTGGTTGATGTTTGGAGGTTTCATGGACTAAAGCTGAAAATCAGTTTTGTTTGACTGCCATAATGAAATAGGGTCACTCATCAACGTATTTTCTCAAAAGGTCTGCAGTCATATTGCTTGATACTCACCTTGCTTACAGTGGATGTTTATAATGAAAAAGGGTAATTTGAAATCTTGGTTTCAACTCTAAAGGAATTCTTTAAACAAATGATTTTAAATTTTGGAATCCCCAATGAAAAAGTTGCAACTGAACAGTTTTTTCAGTCTAAATGGCACAAGGTGCAGAAAAGCGCTGGAAACGATGAGAGAAGCCTATTTTAGCAACTTTGGTTGAAATCTTCATTTTTTCGTCCCAGATCAGCCTAAGGTGCAGAACAGCGCTGGAAACGGTGAGAGAAGCCTATTTTAGCAACTTTGGTTGAAATCTTCTTTTTTTCATCACAGATCAGCCTAAGGTGCACAAAAGCGCTGGAAACGGTGAGATAAGCCTGTTTTAGCACCTTTGGTTGAAATCTTCATTTTTTCATCACAGATCAGCCTAAGGTGCACAAAAGCGCTGGAAACGGTGAGATAAGCCTGTTTTAGCACCTTTGGTTGATGTTTGGAGGTTTCATGGACTAAAGCTGAAAATCAGTTTTGTTTGACTGCCATAATGAAATAGGGTCACTCATCAACGTATTTTCTCAAAAGGTCTGCAGTCATATTGCTTGATACTCACCTTGCTTACAGTGGATGTTTATAATGAAAAAGGGTAATTTGAAATCTTGGTTTCAACTCTAAAGGAATTCTTTAAACAAATGATTTTAAATTTTGGAATCCCCAATGAAAAAGTTGCAACTGAACAGTTTTTTCAGTCTAAATGGCACAAGGTGCAGAAAAGCGCTGGAAACGATGAGAGAAGCCGATTTTAGCAACTTTGGTTGAAATCTTCATTTTTTCATCCCAGATCAGCCTAAGGTGCAAGAACAGCGCTGGAAACGGTGAGAGAAGCCTATTTTAGCAACTTTGGTTGAAATCTTCATTTTTTCATCACAGATCAGCCTAAGGTGCACAAAAGCGCTGGAAACGGTGAGATAAGCCTGTTTTAGCAACTTTGGTTGAAATCTTCATGTTTTCATCACAGATCAGCCTAAGGTGCACAAAAGCGCTGGAAACGGTGAGAGAAGCCTATTTTAGCAACGTTGGTTGAAATCTTCATTTTTTCATCACAGATCAGCCTAAGGTGCACAAAAGCGCTGGAAACGGTGAGATAAGCCTGTTTTAGCACCTTTCGTTGAAATCTTCATTTTTTCATCACAGATCAGCCTAAGGTGCACAAAAGCGCTGGAAACGGTGAGATAAGCCTGTTTTAGCACCTTTGGTTGATGTTTGGAGGTTTCATCGACTAAAGCTGAAAATCAGTGCTGTTTGACTGCCATAATGAAATAGGGTCACTCATCAACGTATTTTCTCAAAAGGTCTGCAGTCATATTGCTTGATACTCACCATGCTTACAGTGGATGTTTATAATGAAAAAGGGTAATTTGAAATCTTGGTTTCAACTCTAAAGGAATTCTTTAAACAAATGATTTTAGGTTTTGGAATCCCCAATGAAAAAGTTGCAACTGAACAGTTTTTTCAGTCTAAATGGCACAAGGTGCAGAAAAGCGCTGGAAACGGTGAGAGAAGCCTATTTTAGCAACTTTGGTTGAAATCTTCATTTTTTCATCACAGATCAGCCTAAGGTGCACAAAAGCGCTGGAAACGGTGAGATAAGCCTGTTTTAGCAACTTTGGTTGAAATCTTCATTTTTTCATCACAGATCAGCCTAAGGTGCACAAAAGCGCTGGAAACGGTGAGATAAGCCTGTTTTAGCACCTTTGGTTGATGTTTGGAGGTTTCATGGACTAAAGCTGAAAATCAGTGCTGTTTGACTGCCATAATGAAATAGGGTCACTCATCAACATATTTTCTCAAAAGGTCTGCAGTCATATTGCTTGATACTCACCATGCATACAGTGGATGTTTATAATGAAAAAGGGTAATTTGAAATCTTGGTTTCAACTCTAAAGGAATTCTTTAAACAAATGATTTTAAGTTTTTGAATCCCCAATGAAAAAGTTGCAACTGAACAGTTTTTTCAGTCTAAATGGCACAATGTGCAGAAAAGCGCTGGAAACGGTGAGACAAGCCTATTTTAGCAACTTTGGTTGAAATCTTCATTTTTTCATCCCAGATCAGCCTAAGGTGCACAAAAGCGCTGGAAACGGTGAGATAAGCCTGTTTTAGCACCTTTGGTTGATGTTTGGAGGTTTCATGGACTAAAGCTGAAAATCAGTGCTGTTTGACTGCCATAATGAAATAGGGTCAATCATCAACGTATTTTCTCAAAAGGTCTGCAGTCATATTGCTTGATACTCACCATGCTTACAGTGGATGTTTATAATGAAAAAGGGTAATTTGAAATCTTGGTTTCAACTCTAAAGGAATTCTTTAAACAAATGATTTTAAGTTTTGGAATCCCCAATGAAAAAGTTGCAACTGAACAGTTTTTTCAGTCTAAATGGCACAAGGTGCAGAAAAGCGCTGGAAACAGTGAGAGAAGCCTATTTCAGCAACTTTGGTTGAAATCTTCATTTTTTCATCCCAGATCAGCCTAAGGTGCAGAACAGCGCTGGAAACTGTGAGAGAAGCCTATTTTAGCAACTTTGGTTGAAATCTTCATTTTTTCATCACAGATCAGCCTAAGGTGCAGAAAAGCACTGGAAAAGGTGAGAGAAGCCTATTTTAGCAACTTTGGTTGAAATCTTCATTTTTTCGTCACAGATCAGCCTTAGGTGCACAAAAGTGCTGGAAACGGTTAGAGAAGCCTATTTAAGCAACATTGGTTGAAATCTTCATGTTTTCATCACAGATCAGCCTAAGGTGCAGAAAAGCGCTGGAAACGGTGAGAGAAGCCTATTTTAGCAACTTTGGTTGAAATCTTCATTTTTTCATCACAGATCAGCCTAAGGTGCAGAAAAGCGCTGGAAACGGTGAGAGAAGCCTATTTTAGCAACTTTGGTTGAAATCTTCATTTTTTCATCCCAGATCAGCCTAAGGTGCAGAAAAGCGCTGGAAACGGTGAGAGAAGCCTATTTTAGCAACTTTGGTTGAAATCTTCATTTTTTCATCACAGATCAGCCTAAGGTGCAGAAAAGCGCTGGAAACGGTGAGAGAAGCCTATTTTAGCAACTTTGGTTGAAATCTTCATGTTTTCATCCCAGATCAGCCTAAGGTGCAGAAAAGCGCTGGAAACAGTGAGAGAAGCCTATTTTAGCAACTTTGGTTGAAATCTTCATTTTTTTCATCACAGATCAGCCTAAGGTGCGGAAAAGCGCTGGAAACGGTGAGAGAAGCCTTTTTTAGCAAATTTGGTTGAAATCTTCATTTTTTCATCACAGATCAGCCTAAGGTGCAGAAAAGTGCTGGAAACGGTGAGAGAAGCCTATTTTAGCAACTTTGGTTGAAATCTTCATTTTTTCATCACAGATCAGCCTAAGGTGCACAAAAGCGCTGGAAACGGTGAGATAAGCCTGTTTTAGCAACTTTGGTTGAAATCTTCATTTTTTCATCACATATCAGCCTAAGGTGCACAAAAGCGCTGGAAACGGTGAGATAAGCCTGTTTTAGCACCTTTGGTTGATGTTTGGAGGTTTCATGGACTAAAGCTGAAAATCAGTGCTGTTTGACTGCCATAATGAAATAGGGTCACTCATCAACATATTTTCTCAAAAGGTCTGCAGTCATATTGCTTGATACTCACCATGCATACAGTGGATGTTTATAATGAAAAAGGGTAATTTGAAATCTTGGTTTCAACTCTAAAGGAATTCTTTAAACAAATGATTTTAAGTTTTTGAATCCCCAATGAAAAAGTTGCAACTGAACAGTTTTTTCAGTCTAAATGGCACAATGTGCAGAAAAGCGCTGGAAACGGTGAGACAAGCCTATTTTAGCAACTTTGGTTGAAATCTTCATTTTTTCATCCCAGATCAGCCTAAGGTGCAGAAAAGCGCTGGAAACGGTGAGAGAAGCCTATTTTAGCAACTTTGGTTGAAATCTTCATTTTTTCATCCCAGATCAGCCTAAGGTGCAGAACAGCGCTGGAAACGGTGAGAGAAGCCGATTTTAGCAACTTTGGTTGAAATCTTCATTTTTTCATCCCAGAGCAGCCTAAGGTGCACAAAAGCGCTGGAAAGGGTGAGAAAAGCCTATTTTAGCAACTTTGGTTGAAATCTTCATTTTTTCATCACAGATCAGCCTTAGGTGCACAAAAGTGCTGGAAACGGTGAGAGAAGCCTATTTTAGCAACTTTGGTTGAAATCTTCATTTTTTTCATCACAGATCAGCCTAAGGTGCACAAAAGCGCTGGAAACGGTGAGATAAGCCTGTTTTAGCACCTTTGGTTGAAATCTTCATTTTTTCATCACAGATCAGCCTAAGGTGCACAAAAGCGCTGGAAACGGTGAGATAAGCCTGTTTTAGCACCTTTGGTTGATGTTTGGAGGTTTCATGGACTAAAGCTGAAAATCAGTTTTGTTTGACTGCCATAATGAAATAGGGTCACTCATCAACGTATTTTCTCAAAAGGTCTGCAGTCATATTGCTTGATACTCACCTTGCTTACAGTGGATGTTTATAATGAAAAAGGGTAATTTGAAATCTTGGTTTCAACTCTAAAGGAATTCTTTAAACAAATGATTTTAAATTTTGGAATCCCCAATGAAAAAAGTTGCAACTGAACAGTTTTTTCAGTCTAAATGGCACAAGGTGCAGAAAAGCGCTGGAAACGATGAGAGAAGCCTATTTTAGCAACTTTGGTTGAAATCTTCATTTTTTCGTCCCAGATCAGCCTAAGGTGCAGAACAGCGCTGGAAACGGTGAGAGAAGCCTATTTTAGCAACTTTGGTTGAAATCTTCTTTTTTTCATCACAGATCAGCCTAAGGTGCACAAAAGCGCTGGAAACGGTGAGATAAGCCTGTTTTAGCACCTTTGGTTGAAATCTTTATTTTTTCATCACAGATCAGCCTAAGGTGCACAAAAGCGCTGGAAACGGTGAGATAAGCCTGTTTTAGCACCTTTGGTTGATGTTTGGAGGTTTCATGGACTAAAGCTGAAAATCAGTTTTGTTTGACTGCCATAATGAAATAGGGTCACTCATCAAAGTATTTTCTCAAAAGGTCTGCAGTCATATTGCTTGATACTCACCTTGCTTACAGTGGATGTTTATAATGAAAAAGATTAATTTGAAATCTTGGTTTCAACTCTAAAGGAATTCTTTAAACAAATGATTTTAAGTTTTGGAATCCCCAATGAAAAAGTTGCAACTGAACAGTTTTTTCAGTCTAAATGGCACAAGGTGCAGAAAAGCGCTGGAAACGATGAGAGAAGCCGATTTTAGCAACTTTGGTTGAAATCTTCATTTTTTCATCCCAGATCAGCCTAAGGTGCAAGAACAGCGCTGGAAACGGTGAGAGAAGCCTATTTTAGCAAATTTGGTTGAAATCTTCATTTTTTCATCCCAGATCAGCCTAAGGTGCAAAAAAAGCGCTGGAAAAGGTGAGAGAAGCCTATTTTAGCACCTTTGGTTGATGTTTGGAGGTTTCATGGACTAAAGCTGAAAATCACTGCTGTTTGACTGCCATAATGAAATAGGGTCACTCATCAACGTATTTTCTCAAAAGGTCTGCAGTCATATTGCTTGATACTCACCATGCTTACAGTGGATGTTTATAATGAAAAAGGATAATTTGAAATCTTGATTTCAACTCTAAAGGAATTCTTTAAACAAATGATTTTAAGTTTTGGAATCCCCAATGAAAAAGTTGCAACTGAACAGTTTTTTCAGTCTAAATGGCACAAGGTGCAGAAAAGCGCTGGAAACGGTGAGAGAAGCCTATTTTAGCAACTTTGGTTGAAATCTTCATTTTTTCATCACAGATCAGCCTAAGGTCCACAAAAGCACTGGAAACGGTGAGAGAAGCCTATTTTAGCAACTTTGGTTGAAATCTTCATTTTTTCATCCCAGAGCAGCCTAAGGTGCACAAAAGCGCTGGAAAAGGTGAGAGAAGCCTATTTTAGCAACTTTGGTTGAAATCTTCATTTTTTCATCACAGATCAGCCTTAGGTGCACAAAAGTGCTGGAAACGGTGAGAGAAGCCTATTTTAGCAACTTTGGTTGAAATCTTCATTTTTTTCATCACAGATCAGCCTAAGGTGCACAAAAGCGCTGGAAACGGTGAGATAAGCCTGTTTTAGCACCTTTGGTTGATGTTTGGAGGTTTCATGGACTAAAGCTGAAAATCAGTTTTGTTTGACTGCCATAATGAAATAGGGTCACTCATCAACGTATTTTCTCAAAAGGTCTGCAGTCATATTGCTTGATACTCACCTTGCTTACAGTGGATGTTTATAATGAAAAAGGGTAATTTGAAATCTTGGTTTCAACTCTAAAGGAATTCTTTAAACAAATGATTTTAAATTTTGGAATCCCCAATGAAAAAGTTGCAACTGAACAGTTTTTTCAGTCTAAATGGCACAAGGTGCAGAAAAGCGCTGGAAACGATGAGAGAAGCCTATTTTAGCAACTTTGGTTGAAATCTTCATTTTTTCGTCCCAGATCAGCCTAAGGTGCAGAACAGCGCTGGAAACGGTGAGAGAAGCCTATTTTAGCAACTTTGGTTGAAATCTTCTTTTTTTCATCACAGATCAGCCTAAGGTGCACAAAAGCGCTGGAAACGGTGAGATAAGCCTGTTTTAGCACCTTTGGTTGAAATCTTTATTTTTTCATCACAGATCAGCCTAAGGTGCACAAAAGCGCTGGAAACGGTGAGATAAGCCTGTTTTAGCACCTTTGGTTGATGTTTGGAGGTTTCATGGACTAAAGCTGAAAATCAGTTTTGTTTGACTGCCATAATGAAATAGGGTCACTCATCAAAGTATTTTCTCAAAAGGTCTGCAGTCATATTGCTTGATACTCACCTTGCTTACAGTGGATGTTTATAATGAAAAAGATTAATTTGAAATCTTGGTTTCAACTCTAAAGGAATTCTTTAAACAAATGATTTTAAGTTTTGGAATCCCCAATGAAAAAGTTGCAACTGAACAGTTTTTTCAGTCTAAATGGCACAAGGTGCAGAAAAGCGCTGGAAACGATGAGAGAAGCCGATTTTAGCAACTTTGGTTGAAATCTTCATTTTTTCATCCCAGATCAGCCTAAGGTGCAAGAACAGCGCTGGAAACGGTGAGAGAAGCCTATTTTAGCAACTTTGGTTGAAATCTTCATTTTTTCATCCCAGATCAGCCTAAGGTGCAAAAAAAGCGCTGGAAAAGGTGAGAGAAGCCTATTTTAGCACCTTTGGTTGATGTTTGGAGGTTTCATGGACTAAAGCTGAAAATCACTGCTGTTTGACTGCCATAATGAAATAGGGTCACTCATCAACGTATTTTCTCAAAAGGTCTGCAGTCATATTGCTTGATACTCACCATGCTTACAGTGGATGTTTATAATGAAAAAGGATAATTTGAAATCTTGATTTCAACTCTAAAGGAATTCTTTAAACAAATGATTTTAAGTTTTGGAATCCCCAATGAAAAAGTTGCAACTGAACAGTTTTTTCAGTCTAAATGGCACAAGGTGCAGAAAAGCGCTGGAAACGGTGAGAGAAGCCTATTTTAGCAACTTTGGTTGAAATCTTCATTTTTTCATCACAGATCAGCCTAAGGTGCACAAAAGCACTGGAAACGGTGAGAGAAGCCTATTTTAGCAACTTTGGTTGAAATCTTCATTTTTTCATCCCAGAGCAGCCTAAGGTGCACAAAAGCGCTGGAAAAGGTGAGAGAAGCCTATTTTAGCAACTTTGGTTGAAATCTTCATTTTTTCGTCACAGATCAGCCTTAGGTGCACAAAAGTGCTGGAAACGGTGAGAGAAGCCTATTTTAGCAACTTTGGTTGAAATCTTCATTTTTTTCATCACAGATCAGCCTAAGGTGCACAAAAGCGCTGGAAACGGTGAGATAAGCCTGTTTTAGCACCTTTGGTTGAAATCTTCATTTTTTCATCACAGATCAGCCTAAGGTGCACAAAAGCGCTGGAAACGGTGAGATAAGCCTGTTTTAGCACCTTTGGTTGATGTTTGGAGGTTTCATGGACTAAAGCTGAAAATCAGTTTTGTTTGACTGCCATAATGAAATAGGGTCACTCATCAACGTATTTTCTCAAAAGGTCTGCAGTCATATTGCTTGATACTCACCTTGCTTACAGTGGATGTTTATAATGAAAAAGGGTAATTTGAAATCTTGGTTTCAACTCTAAAGGAATTCTTTAAACAAATGATTTTAAATTTTGGAATCCCCAATGAAAAAGTTGCAACTGAACAGTTTTTTCAGTCTAAATGGCACAAGGTGCAAAAAAGCGCTGGAAACGATGAGAGAAGCCTATTTTAGCAACTTTGGTTGAAATCTTCATTTTTTCGTCCCAGATCAGCCTAAGGTGCAGAACAGCGCTGGAAACGGTGAGAGAAGCCTATTTTAGCAACTTTGGTTGAAATCTTCTTTTTTTCATCACAGATCAGCCTAAGGTGCACAAAAGCGCTGGAAACGGTGAGATAAGCCTGTTTTAGCACCTTTGGTTGAAATCTTCATTTTTTCATCACAGATCAGCCTAAGGTGCACAAAAGCGCTGGAAACGGTGAGATAAGCCTGTTTTAGCACCTTTGGTTGATGTTTGGAGGTTTCATGGACTAAAGCTGAAAATCAGTTTTGTTTGACTGCCATAATGAAATAGGGTCACTCATCAAAGTATTTTCTCAAAAGGTCTGCAGACATATTGCTTGATACTCACCTTGCTTACAGTGGATGTTTATAATGAAAAAGGGTAATTTGAAATCTTGGTTTCAACTCTAAAGGAATTCTTTAAACAAATGATTTTAAGTTTTGGAATCCCCAATGAAAAAGTTGCAACTGAACAGTTTTTTCAGTCTAAATGGCACAAGGTGCAGAAAAGCTCTGGAAACGATGAGAGAAGCCGATTTTAGCAACTTTGGTTGAAATCTTCATTTTTTCATCCCAGATCAGCCTAAGGTGCAAGAACAGCGCTGGAAACGGTGAGAGAAGCCTATTTTAGCAACTTTGGTTGAAATCTTCATTTTTTCATCACAGATCAGCCTAAGGTGCACAAAAGCGCTGGAAACGGTGAGAGAAGCCTATTTTAGCAACTTTGGTTGAAATCTTCATTTTTTCATCACAGATCAGCCTAAGGTGCACAAAAGCGCTGGAAACGGTGAGATAAGCCTGTTTTAGCACCTTTCATTGAAATCTTCATTTTTTCATCACAGATCAGCCTAAGGTGCACAAAAGCGCTGGAAACGGTGAGATAAGCCTGTTTTAGCACCTTTGGTTGATGTTTGGAGGTTTCATGGACTAAAGCTGAAAATCAGTGCTGTTTGACTGCCATAATGAAATAGGGTCACTCATCAACGTATTTTCTCAAAAGGTCTGCAGTCATATTGCTTGATACTCACCATGCTTACAGTGGATGTTTATAATGAAAAAGGGTAATTTGAAATCTTGGTTTCAACTCTAAAGGAATTCTTTAAACAAATGATTTTAGGTTTTGGAATCCCCAATGAAAAAGTTGCAACTGAACAGTTTTTTCAGTCTAAATGGCACAAGGTGCAGAAAAGCGCTGGAAACGGTGAGAGAAGCCTATTTTAGCAACTTTGGTTGAAATCTTCATTTTTTCATCACAGATCAGCCTAAGGTGCACAAAAGCGCTGGAAACGGTGAGATAAGCCTGTTTTAGCAACTTTGGTTGAAATCTTCATTTTTTCATCACAGATCAGCCTAAGGTGCACAAAAGCGCTGGAAACGGTGAGATAAGCCTGTTTTAGCACCTTTGGTTGATGTTTGGAGGTTTCATGGACTAAAGCTGAAAATCAGTGCTGTTTGACTGCCATAATGAAATAGGGTCACTCATCAACATATTTTCTCAAAAGGTCTGCAGTCATATTGCTTGATACTCACCATGCATACAGTGGATGTTTATAATGAAAAAGGGTAATTTGAAATCTTGGTTTCAACTCTAAAGGAATTCTTTAAACAAATGATTTTAAGTTTTTGAATCCCCAATGAAAAAGTTGCAACTGAACAGTTTTTTCAGTCTAAATGGCACAATTTGCAGAAAAGCGCTGGAAACGGTGAGACAAGCCTATTTTAGCAACTTTGGTTGAAATCTTCATTTTTTCATCCCAGATCAGCCTAAGGTGCACAAAAGCGCTGGAAACGGTGAGATAAGCCTGTTTTAGCACCTTTGGTTGATGTTTGGAGGTTTCATGGACTAAAGCTGAAAATCAGTGCTGTTTGACTGCCATAATGAAATAGGGTCAATCATCAACGTATTTTCTCAAAAGGTCTGCAGTCATATTGCTTGATACTCACCATGCTTACAGTGGATGTTTATAATGAAAAAGGGTAATTTGAAATCTTGGTTTCAACTCTAAAGGAATTCTTTAAACAAATGATTTTAAGTTTTGGAATCCCCAATGAAAAAGTTGCAACTGAACAGTTTTTTCAGTCTAAATGGCACAAGGTGCAGAAAAGCGCTGGAAACAGTGAGAGAAGCCTATTTCAGCAACTTTGGTTGAAATCTTCATTTTTTCATCCCAGATCAGCCTAAGGTGCAGAACAGCGCTGGAAACGGTGAGAAAAGCCTATTTTAGCAACTTTGGTTGAAATCTTCATTTTTTCATCACAGATCAGCCTAAGGTGCAGAAAAGCACTGGAAACGGTGAGAGAAGCCTATTTTAGCAACTTTGGTTGAAATCTTCATGTTTTCATCACAGATCAGCCTAAGGTGCAGAAAAGCGCTGGAAACGGTTAGAGAAGCCTATTTAAGCAACATTGGTTGAAATCTTCATGTTTTCATCACAGATCAGCCTAAGGTGCAGAAAAGCGCTGGAAACGGTGAGAGAAGCCTATTTTAGCAACTTTGGTTGAAATCTTCATTTTTTCATCACAGATCAGCCTAAGGTGCAGAAAAGCGCTGGAAACGGTGAGAGAAGCCTATTTTAGCAACTTTGGTTGAAATCTTCATTTTTTCATCCCAGATCAGCCTAAGGTGCAGAAAAGCGCTGGAAACGGTGAGAGAAGCCTATTTTAGCAACTTTGGTTGAAATCTTCATTTTTTCATCACAGATCAGCCTAAGGTGCAGAAAAGCGCTGGAAACGGTGAGAGAAGCCTATTTTAGCAACTTTGGTTGAAATCTTCATGTTTTCATCCCAGATCAGCCTAAGGTGCAGAAAAGCACTGGAAACAGTGAGAGAAGCCTATTTTAGCAACTTTGGTTGAAATCTTCATTTTTTTCATCACAGATCAGCCTAAGGTGCGGAAAAGCGCTGGAAACGGTGAGAGAAGCCTTTTTTAGCAAATTTGGTTGAAATCTTCATTTTTTCATCACAGATCAGCCTAAGGTGCAGAAAAGTGCTGGAAACGGTGAGAGAAAACTATTTTAGCAACTTTGGTTGAAATCTTCATTTTTTCATCCCAGATCAGCCTAAGGTGCAGAAAAGCGCTGGAAACGGTGAGAGAAGCCTATTTTAGCAACTTTGGTTGAAATCTTCATTTTTTCATCCCAGATCAGCCTAAGGTGCACAAAAGCGCTGGAAACGGTGAGATAAGCCTGTTTTAGCACCTTTGGTTGATGTTTGGAGGTTTCATGGACTAAAGCTGAAAATCAGTGCTGTTTGACTGCCATGATGGAATAGGGTCACTCATCAACGTATTTTCTCAAAAGGTCTGCAGTCATATTGCTTGATACTCACCATGCTTACAGTGGATGTTTATAATGAAAAAGGGTAATTTGAAATCTTGGTTTCAACTCTAAAGGAATTCTTTAAACAAATGATTTTAAGTTTTGGAATCACCAATGAAAAAGTTGCAACTGAACAGTCTTTTCAGTCTAAATGGCACAAAGTGCAGAAAAGCGCTGGAAACGGTGAGAGAATCCTTTTTTAGCAACTTTGGTTGAAATCTTCATTTTTTCATCCCAGATCAGCCTAAGGTGCAGAAAAGCGCTGGAAACGGTGAGAGAAGCCTATTTTAGCAACTTTGGTTGAAATCTTCATTTTTTCATCCCAGATCAGCCTAAGGTGCAGAAAAGCGCTGGAAATGGTGAGAGAAGCCTATTTTAGCAACTTTGGTTGAAATCTTCATTTTTTCATCCCAGAACAGCGTAAGGTGCAGAAAAGCGCTGGAAACGGTGAGAGAAGCCTATTTTAGCAACTTTGGTTGAAATCTTCATTTTTTCATCCCAGATCAGCCTAAGGTGCAGAAAAGCGCTGGAAACGGTGAGAGAAGCCTATTTTAGCAACTTTGGTTGAAATCTTCATTTTTTCATCCCAGATCAGCCTAAGGTGCAGAAAAGCGCTGGAAACGGTGAGAGAAGCCTATTTTAGCAACTTTGGTTGAAATCTTCATTTTTTCATCACAGATCAGCCTAAGGTGCAGAAAAGCGCTGGAAACGGTGAGAGAAGCCTATTTTAGCAACTTTGGTTGAAATCTTCATTTTTTCATCCCAGATCAGCCTAAGGTGCACAAAAGCGCTGGAAACGGTGAGATAAGCCTGTTTTAGCACCTTTGGTTGATGTTTGGAGGTTTCATGGACTAAAGCTGAAAATCAGTGCTGTTTGACTGCCATAATGAAATAGGGTCACTCATCAACGTATTTTCTCAAAAGGTCTGCAGTCATATTGCTTGATACTCACCATGCTTACAGTGGATGTTTATAATGAAAAAGGGTAATTTGAAATCTTGGTTTAGACTCTAAAGGAATTCTTTAAACAAATGATTTTAAGTTTTGGAATCCCCAATGAAAAAGTTGCAACTGAACAGTTTTTTCAGTCTAAATGGCACAAGGTGCAGAAAAGCGCTGGAAACGGTGAGAGAAGCCTATTTTAGCAACTTTGGGTGAAATCTTCATTTTTTCATCCCAGATCAGCCTAAGGTGCAGAAAAGCGCTGGAAACGGTGAGAGAAGCCTATTTTAGCAACTTTGGTTGAAATCTTCATTTTTTCATCACAGATCATCCTAAGGTGCAGAAAAGCGCTGGAAACGGTGAGAGAAGCCTATTTTAGCAACTTTGGTTGAAATCTTCATTTTTTTTTATCACAGATCAGCCTAAGGTGCAGAAAAGCGCTGGAAACGGTAAGAGAAGCCTATTTTAGCAACTTTGGTTGAAATCTTCATTTTTTCATCCCAGATCAGCCTAACGTGCAGAAAAGCGCTGGAAACGGTGAGAGAAGCCTATTTTAGCAACTTTGGTTGAAATCTTCATGTTTTCATCACAGATCAGCCTAAGGTGCAGAAAAGCGCTGGAAACTGTGAGAGAAGCCTATTTTAGCAACTTTGGTTGAAATCTTCATTTTTTCATCCCAGATCAGCCTAAGGTGCACAAAAGCGCTGGAAACGGTGAGATAAGCCTGTTTTAGCACCTTTGGTTGATGTTTGGAGGTTTCATGGACTAAAGCTGAAAATCAGTGCTGTTTGACTGCCATAATGAAATAGGGTCGCTCATCAACGTATTTTCTCAAAAGGTCTGCAGTCATATTGCTTGATACTCACCATGCTTACAGTGGATGTTTATAATGAAAAAGGGTAATTTGAAATCTTGGTTTCAACTCTAAAGGAATTCTTTAAACAAATGATTTTAAGTTTTGGAATCCCCAATGAAAAAGTTGCAACTGAACAGTTTTTTCAGTCTAAATGGCACAAGGTGCACAAAAGCGCTGGAAACAGTGAGAGAAGCCTATTTTAGCAACTTTGGTTGAAATCTTCATTTTTTCATCCCAGATCAGCCTAAGGTGCAGAAAAGCGCTGGAAACGGTGAGAGAAGCCTATTTTAGCAACTTTGGTTGAAATCTTCATTTTTTCATCACAGATCATCCTAAGGTGCAGAAAAGCGCTGGAAACGGTGAGAGAAGCCTAATTTAGCAACTTTGGTTGAAATCTTCATTTTTTTCATCACAGATCAGCCTAAGGTGCAGAAAAGCGCTGGAAACGGTAAGAGAAGCCTATTTTAGCAACTTTGGTTGAAATCTTCATTTTTTCATCCCAGATCAGCCTAACGTGCAGAAAAGCGCTGGAAACGGTGAGAGAAGCCTATTTTAGCAACTTTGGTTGAAATCTTCATGTTTTCATCACAGATCAGCCTAAGGTGCAGAAAAGCGCTGGAAACGGTGAGAGAAGCCTATTTTAGCAACTTTGGTTGAAATCTTCATTTTTTACATCACAGATCAGCATAAGGTGCAGAAAAAAGCTGGAAACGGTGAGAGAAGCCTATTTTAGCAACTTTGGTTGAAATCTTCATTTTTTCATCCCAGATCAGCCTAAGGTGCACAAAAGCGCTGGAAACGGTGAGATAAGCCTGTTTTAGCACCTTTGGTTGATGTTTGGAAGTTTCATGGACTAAAGCTGAAAATCAGTGCTGTTTGACTGCCATAATGAAATAGGGTCACTCATCAACGTATTTTCTCAAAAGGTCTGCAGTCATATTTCTTGATACTCACCATGCTTACAGTGGATGTTTATAATGAAAAAGGGTAATTTGAAATCTTGGTTTCAACTCTAAAGGAATTCTTTAAACAAATGATTTTAAGTTTTGGAATCCCCAATGAAAAAGTTGCAACTGAACAGTTTTTTCAGTCTAAATGGCACAAGGTGCAGAAAAGCGCTGGAAACGATGAGAGAAGCCTATTTTAGCAACTTTGGTTGAAATCTTCATTTTTTCATCCCAGATCAGCCTAAGGTGCAGAAAACCGCTGGAAACGGTGAGAGATGCCTATTTTAGCAACTTTGGTTGAAATCTTCATTTTTTCATCACAGATCAGCCTAAGGTGCACAAAAGCGCTGGAAACGGTGAGATAAGCCTGTTTTAGCAACTTTGGTTGAAATCTTCATGTTTTCATCACAGATCAGCCTAAGGTGCACAAAAGCGCTGGAAACGGTGAGATAAGCCTGTTTTAGCACCTTTGGTTGAAATCTTCATTTTTTCATCACAGATCAGCCTAAGGTGCACAAAAGCGCTGGAAACGGTGAGAGAAGCCTATTTTAGCAACTTTGGTTGAAATCTTCATTTTTTTATCACAGATCAGCCTAAGGTGCAGAAAAGCGCTGGAAACGATGAGAGAAGCCTATTTTAGCAACTTTGGTTGAAATCTTCATTTTTTCGTCCCAGATCAGCCTAAGGTGCAGAACAGCGCTGGAAACGGTGAGAGAAGCCTATTTTAGCAACTTTGGTTGAAATCTTCTTTTTTTCATCACAGATCAGCCTAAGGTGCACAAAAGCGCTGGAAACGGTGAGATAAGCCTGTTTTAGCACCTTTGGTTGAAATCTTCATTTTTTCATCACAGATCAGCCTAAGGTGCACAAAAGCGCTGGAAACGGTGAGATAAGCCTGTTTTAGCACCTTTGGTTGATGTTTGGAGGTTTCATGGACTAAAGCTGAAAATCAGTTTTGTTTGACTGCCATAATGAAATAGGGTCACTCATCAACGTATTTTCTCAAAAGGTCTGCAGTCATATTGCTTGATACTCACCTTGCTTACAGTGGATGTTTATAATGAAAAAGGGTAATTTGAAATCTTGGTTTCAACTCTAAAGGAATTCTTTAAACAAATGATTTTAAATTTTGGAATCCCCAATGAAAAAGTTGCAACTGAACAGTTTTTTCAGTCTAAATGGCACAAGGTGCAGAAAAGCGCTGGAAACGATGAGAGAAGCCTATTTTAGCAACTTTGGTTGAAATCTTCATTTTTTCATCCCAGATCAGCCTAAGGTGCAGAAAAGCGCTGGAAACGGTGAGAGATGCCTATTTTAGCAACTTTGGTTGAAATCTTCATTTTTTCATCACAGATCAGCCTAAGGTGCACAAAAGCGCTGGAAACGGTGAGAGAAGCCTATTTTAGCAACTTTGGTTGAAATCTTAATTTTTTCATCACAGATCAGCCTAAGGTGCACAAAAGCGCTGGAAACGGTGAGATAAGCCTGGTTTAGCAACTTTGGTTGAAATCTTCATGTTTTCATCACAGATCAGCCTAAGGTGCACAAAAGCGCTGGAAACGGTGAGAGAAGCCTGTTTTAGCACCTTTGGTTGAAATCTTCATTTTTTCATCACAGATCAGCCTAAGGTGCAGAAAAGCGCTGGAAACGGTGAGAGAAGCCTGTTTTAGCAACTTTGGTTGATGTTTGGAGGTTTCATGGACTAAAGCTGAAAATCAGTGCTGTTTGACTGCCATAATGAAATAGGGTCACTCATCAACGTATTTTCTCAAAAGGTCTGCAGTCATATTGCTTGATACTCACCATGCATACAGTGGATGTTTATAATGAAAAAGGGTAATTTGAAATCTTGGTTTCAACTCTAAAGGAAGTCTTTAAACAAATGATTTTAAGTTTTGGAATCCCCAATGAAAAAGTTGCAACTGAACAGTTTTTTCAGTCTAAATGGCACAAGGTGCAGAAAAGCGCTGGAAACGGTGAGAGAAGCCTATTTTAGCAACTTTGGTTGAAATCTTCATTTTTTCATCCCAGATCAGCCTAAGGTGCAGAAAAGTGCTGGAAACGGTGAGATAAGCCTTTTTTAGCACCTTTGGTTGAAATCTTCATTTTTTCATCACAGATCAGCCTAAAGTGCACAAAAGCGCTGGAAACGGTGAGATAAGCCTGTTTTAGCACCTTTGGTTGATGTTTGGAGGTTTCATGGACTAAAGCTGAAAATCAGTGCTGTTTGACTGCCATAAAGAAATAGGGTCACTCATCAACGTATTTTCTCAAAAGGTCTGCAGTCATATTGCTTGATACTCACCATGCTTACAGTGGATGTTTATAATGAAAAAGGGTAATTTGAAATCTTGGTTTCAATCTATAAAGGAATTCTTTAAACAAATGATTTTAAGTTTTGGAATCCCCAATGAAAAAGTTGCAACTGAACAGTTTTTTCAGTCTAAATGGCACAAGGTGCAGAAAAGCGCTGGAAACGGTGAGAGAAGCCTATTTTAGCAACTTTGGTTGAAATCTTCATTTTTTCATCCCAGATCAGCCTAAGGTGCAGAAAAGCGCTGGAAAAGGTGAGAGAAGCCTATTTTAGCACCTTTGGTTGATGTTTGGAGGTTTCATGGACTAAAGCTGAAAATCACTGCTGTTTGACTGCCATAATGAAATAGGGTCACTCATCAACGTATTTTCTCAAAAGGTCTGCAGTCATATTGCTTGATACTCACCATGCTTACAGTGGATGTTTATAATGAAAAAGGGTAATTTGAAATCTTGATTTCAACTCTAAAGGAATTCTTTAAACAAATGATTTTAAGTTTTGGAATCCCCAATGAAAAAGTTGCAACTGAACAGTTTTTTCAGTCTAAATGGCACAAGGTGCAGAAAAGCGCTGGAAACGGTGAGAGAAGCCTATTTTAGCAACTTTGGTTGAAATCTTCATTTTTTCATCACAGATCAGCCTAAGGTGCACAAAAGCACTGGAAACGGTGAGAGAAGCCTATTTTAGCAACTTTGGTTGAAATCTTCATTTTTTCATCCCAGAGCAGCCTAAGGTGCACAAAAGCGCTGGAAAAGGTGAGAGAAGCCTATTTTAGCAACTTTGGTTGAAATCTTCATTTTTTCATCACAGATCAGCCTTAGGTGCACAAAAGTGCTGGAAACGGTGAGAGAAGCCTATTTTAGCAACTTTGGTTGAAATCTTCATTTTTTTCATCACAGATCAGCCTAAGATGCACAAAAGCGCTGGAAACGGTGAGATAAGCCTGTTTTAGCACCTTTGGTTGAAATCTTCATTTTTTCATCACAGATCAGCCTAAGGTGCACAAAAGCGCTGGAAACGGTGAGATAAGCCTGTTTTAGCACCTTTGGTTGATGTTTGGAGGTTTCATGGACTAAAGCTGAAAATCAGTTTTGTTTGACTGCCATAATGAAATAGGGTCACTCATCAACGTATTTTCTCAAAAGGTCTGCAGTCATATTGCTTGATACTCACCTTGCTTACAGTGGATGTTTATAATGAAAAAGGGTAATTTGAAATCTTGGTTTCAACTCTAAAGGAATTCTTTAAACAAATGATTTTAAATTTTGGAATCCCCAATGAAAAAGTTGCAACTGAACAGTTTTTTCAGTCTAAATGGCACAAGGTGCAGAAAAGCGCTGGAAACGATGAGAGAAGCCTATTTTAGCAACTTTGGTTGAAATCTTCATTTTTTCGTCCCAGATCAGCCTAAGGTGCAGAACAGCGCTGGAAACGGTGAGAGAAGCCTATTTTAGCAACTTTGGTTGAAATCTTCTTTTTTTCATCACAGATCAGCCTAAGGTGCACAAAAGCGCTGGAAACGGTGAGATAAGCCTGTTTTAGCAACTTTGGTTGAAATCTTCATTTTTTCATCACAGATCAGCCTAAGGTGCACAAAAGCGCTGGAAACGGTGAGATAAGCCTGTTTTAGCACCTTTGGTTGATGTTTGGAGGTTTCACAGACTAAAGCTGAAAATCAGTTTTGTTTGACTGCCATAATGAAATAGGGTCACTCATCAAAGTATTTTCTCAAAAGGTCTGCAGTCATATTGCTTGATACTCACCTTGCTTACAGTGGATGTTTATAATGAAAAAGGGTAATTTGAAATCTTGGTTTCAATTCTAAAGGAATTCTTTAAACAAACGATTTTAAGTTTTGGAATCCCCAATGAAAAAGTTGCAACTGAACAGTTTTTTCAGTCTAAATGGCACAAGGTGCAGAAAAGCGCTGGAAACGATGAGAGAAGCCGATTTTAGCAACTTTGGTTGAAATCTTCATTTTTTCATCCCAGATCAGCCTAAGGTGCAAGAACAGCGCTGGAAACGGTGAGAGAAGCCTATTTTAGCAACTTTGGTTGAAATCTTCATTTTTTCATCACAGATCAGCCTAAGGTGCACAAAAGCGCTGGAAACGGTGAGATAAGCCTGTTTTAGCAACTTTGGTTGAAATCTTCATGTTTTCATCACAGATCAGCCTAAGGTGCACAAAAGCGCTGGAAACGGTGAGAGAAGCCTATTTTAGCAACTTTGGTTGAAATCTTCATTTTTTCATCACAGATCAGCCTAAGGTGCACAAAAGCGCTGGAAACGGTGAGATAAGCCTGTTTTAGCACCTTTGGTTGATGTTTGGAGGTTTCATGGACTAAAGCTGAAAATCAGTGCTGTTTGACTGCCATAATGAAATAGGGTCACTCATCAACGTATTTTCTCAAAAGGTCTGCAGTCATATTGCTTGATACTCACCATGCTTACAGTGGATGTTTATAATGAAAAAGGGTAATTTGAAATCTTGGTTTCAACTCTAAAGGAATTCTTTAAACAAATGATTTTAGGTTTTGGAATCCCCAATGAAAAAGTTGCAACTGAACAGTTTTTTCAGTCTAAATGGCACAAGGTGCAGAAAAGCGCTGGAAACGGTGAGAGAAGCCTATTTTAGCAACTTTGGTTGAAATCTTCATTTTTTCATCACAGATCAGCCTAAGGTGCACAAAAGCGCTGGAAACGGTGAGATAAGCCTGTTTTAGCAACTTTGGTTGAAATCTTCATATTTTCATCACAGATCAGCCTAAGGTGCACAAAAGCGCTGGAAACGGTGAGATAAGCCTGTTTTAGCACCTTTGGTTGATGTTTGGAGGTTTCATGGACTAAAGCTGAAAATCAGTGCTGTTTGACTGCCATGATGGAATAGGGTCACTCATCAACGTATTTTCTCAAAAGGTCTGCAGTCATATTGCTTGATACTCACCATGCTTACAGTGGATGTTTATAATGAAAAAGGGTAATTTGAAATCTTGGTTTCAACTCTAAAGGAATTCTTTAAACAAATGATTTTAAGTTTTGGAATCCCCAATGAAAAAGTTGCAACTGAACAGTTTTTTTCAGTCTAAATGGCACAAAGTGCAGAAAAGCGCTGGAAACGGTGAGAGAATCCTATTTTAGCAACTTTGGTTGAAATCTTCATTTTTTCATCCCAGATCAGCCTAAGGTGCAGAAAAGCGCTGGAAACGGTGAGAGAAGCCTATTTTAGCAACTTTGGTTGAAATCTTCATTTTTTCATCCCAGATCAGCCTAAGGTGCAGAAAAGCGCTGGAAACGGTGAGAGAAGCCTATTTTAGCAACTTTGGTTGAAATCTTCATTTTTTCATCCCAGATCAGCGTAAGGTGCAGAAAAGCGCTGGAAACGGTGAGAGAAGCCTATTTTAGCAACTTTGGTTGAAATCTTCATTTTTTTATCCCAGATCAGCCTAAGGTGCAGAAAAGCGCTGGAAACGGTGAGAGAAGCCTATTTTAGCAACTTTGGTTGAAATCTTCATTTTTTCATCACAGATCAGCCTAAGGTGCACAAAGTGCTGGAAACGGTGAGAGAAGCCTATTTTAGCAACATTGGTTGAAATCTTCATTTTTTCATCCCAGATCAGCCTAAGGTGCAGAAAAGCGCTGGAAACGGTGAGAGAAGCCTATTTTAGCAACTTTCGTTGACATCTTCATTTTTTCATCCCAGATCAGCCCAAGGTGCACAAAAGCGCTGGAAACGGTGAGATAAGCCTGTTTTAGCACCTTTGGTTGATGTTTGGAGGTTTCATGGACTAAAGCTGAAAATCAGTGCTGTTTGACTGCCATAATGAAATAGGGTCACTCATCAACGTATTTTTTCAAAAGGTCTGCAGTCATATTGCTTGATACTCACCATGCTTAAAGTGGATGTTTATAATGAAAAAGGGTAATTTGAAATCTTGGTTTCAACTCTAAAGGAATTCTTTAAACAAATGATTTTAAGTTTTGGAATCCCCAATGAAAAAGTTGCAACTGAACAGTTTTTTCAGTCTAAATGGCACAAGGTGCAGAAAAGCGCTGGAAACGGTGAGAGAAGCCTATGTTAGCAACTTTGGTTGAAATCTTCATTTTTTCATCCCAGATCAGCCTAAGGTGCAGAAAAGCGCTGGAAACGGTGAGAGAAGCCTATTTTAGCAACTTTGGTTGAAATCTTCATTTTTTTCATCACAGATCAGCCTAAGGTGCAGAAAAGCGCTGGAAACGGTAAGAGAAGCCTATTTTAGCAACTTTGGTAGAAATCTTCATTTTTTCATCCCAGATCAGCCTAACGTGCAGAAAAGCGCTGGAAACGGTGAGAGAAGCCTATTTTAGCAACTTTGGTTGAAATCTTCATGTTTTCATCACAGATCAGCCTAAGGTGCAGAAAAGCGCTGGAAACGGTGAGAGAAGCCTATTTTAGCAACTTTGGTTGAAATCTTCATTTTTTACATCACAGATCAGCATAAGGTGCAGAAAAAAGCTGGAAACGGTGAGAGAAGCCTATTTTAGCAACTTTGGTTGAAATCTTCATTTTTTCATCCCAGATCAGCCTAAGGTGCACAAAAGCGCTGGAAACGGTGGGATAAGCCTGTTTTAGCACCTTTGGTTGATGTTTGGAGGTTTCATGGACTAAAGCTGAAAATCAGTGCTGTTTGACTGCCATAATGAAATAGGGTCACTCATCAACGTATTTTCTCAAAAGGTCTGCAGTCATATTGCTTGATACTCACCATGCTTACAGTGGATGTTTATAATGAAAAAGGGTAATTTGAAATCTTGGTTTCAACTCTAAAGGAATTCTTTAAAAAAATGATTTTAAGTTTTGGAATCCCCGATGAAAAAGTTGCAACTGAACAGTTTTTTCAGTCTAAATGGCACAAGGTGCAGAAAAGCGCTGGAAACGGTGAGATAAGCCTGTTTTAGCAACTTTGGTTGAAATCTTCATATTTTCATCACAGATCAGCCTAAGGTGCACAATAGCGCTGGAAACGGTGAGATAAGCCTGTTTTAGCACCTTTGGTTGATGTTTGGAGGTTTCATGGACTAAAGCTGAAAATCAGTGCTGTTTGACTGCCATGATGGAATAGGGTCACTCATCAACGTATTTTCTCAAAAGGTCTGCAGTCATATTGCTTGATACTCACCATGCTTACAGTGGATGTTTATAATGAAAAAGGGTAATTTGAAATCTTGGTTTCAACTCTAAAGGAATTCTTTAAACAAATGATTTTAAGTTTTGGAATCCCCAATGAAAAAGTTGCAACTGAACAGTTTTTTTCAGTCTAAATGGCACAAAGTGCAGAAAAGCGCTGGAAACGGTGAGAGAATCCTATTTTAGCAACTTTGGTTGAAATCTTCATTTTTTCATCCCAGATCAGCCTAAGGTGCAGAAAAGCGCTGGAAACGGTGAGAGAAGCCTATTTTAGCAACTTTGGTTGAAATCTTCATTTTTTCATCCCAGATCAGCCTAAGGTGCAGAAAAGCGCTGGAAACGGTGAGAGAAGCCTATTTTAGCAACTTTGGTTGAAATCTTCATTTTTTCATCCCAGATCAGCGTAAGGTGCAGAAAAGCGCTGGAAACGGTGAGAGAAGCCTATTTTAGCAACTTTGGTTGAAATCTTCATTTTTTTATCCCAGATCAGCCTAAGGTGCAGAAAAGCGCTGGAAACGGTGAGAGAAGCCTATTTTAGCAACTTTGGTTGAAATCTTCATTTTTTCATCACAGATCAGCCTAAGGTGCACAAAGTGCTGGAAACGGTGAGAGAAGCCTATTTTAGCAACATTGGTTGAAATCTTCATTTTTTCATCCCAGATCAGCCTAAGGTGCAGAAAAGCGCTGGAAACGGTGAGAGAAGCCTATTTTAGCAACTTTGGTTGAAATCTTCATTTTTTACATCACAGATCAGCATAAGGTGCAGAAAAAAGCTGGAAACGGTGAGAGAAGCCTATTTTAGCAACTTTGGTTGAAATCTTCATTTTTTCATCCCAGATCAGCCTAAGGTGCACAAAAGCGCTGGAAACGGTGGGATAAGCCTGTTTTAGCACCTTTGGTTGATGTTTGGAGGTTTCATGGACTAAAGCTGAAAATCAGTGCTGTTTGACTGCCATAATGAAATAGGGTCACTCATCAACGTATTTTCTCAAAAGGTCTGCAGTCATATTGCTTGATACTCACCATGCTTACAGTGGATGTTTATAATGAAAAAGGGTAATTTGAAATCTTGGTTTCAACTCTAAAGGAATTCTTTAAAAAAATGATTTTAAGTTTTGGAATCCCCAATGAAAAAGTTGCAACTGAACAGTTTTTTCAGTCTAAATGGCACAAGGTGCAGAAAAGCGCTGGAAACGGTGAGAGAAGCCTATTTTAGCAACTTTGGTTGAAATCTTCATTTTTTTCATCCCAGATCAGCCTAAGGTGCAGAGAAGCGCTGGAAACGGTGAGATAAGCCTGTTTTAGCACATTTGGTTTATGTTTGGAGGTTTCATGGACTAAAGCTGAAAATCAGTGCTGTTTGACTGCCATAATGAAATAAGGTCACTCATCAACGTATTTTCTCAAAAGGTCTGCAGTCATATTGCTTGATACTCACCATGCATAGAGTGGATGTTTATAATGAAAAAGGGTAATTTGAAATCTTGGTTTCAACTCTAAAGGAATTCTTTAAACAAATGATTTTAAGTTTTGGAATCCCCAATGAAAAAGTTGCAACTGAACAGTTTTTTCAGTCTAAATGGTACAAGGTGCAGAAAAGCGCTGGAAACGGTGAGAGAAGCCTATTTTAGCAACTTTGGTTGAAATCTTCATTTTTTCATCCCAGATCAGCCTAAGGTGCACAAAAGCGCTGGAAACGGTGAGATAAGCCTGTTTTAGCACCTTTGGTTGATGTTTGGAGGTTTTATGGACTAAAGCTGAAAATCAGTGCTGTTTGACTGCCATAATGAAATAGGGTCACTCATCAACATATTTTCTCAAAAGGTCTGCAGTAATATTGCTTGATACTCACCATGCTTACAGTGGATGTTTATAATGAAAAAGGGTAATTTGAAATCTTGGTTTCAACTCTAAAGGAATTCTTTAAACAAATGATTTTAAGTTTTGGAATCCCCAATGAAAAAGTTGCAACTGAACAGTTTTTTCAGTCTAAATGGCACAAGGTGCAGAAAAGCGCTGGAAACGGTGAGAGAAGCCTATTTTAGCAACTTTGGTTGAAATGTTCATTTTTTCATCCCAGATCAGCCTAAGGTGCAGAAAAGCGCTGGAAACGGTGAGAGAAGCCTATTTTAGCAACGTTGGTTGAAATATTCATTTTTTCATCCCAGATCAGCCTAAGGTGCAGAAAAGCGCTGGAAACGGTGAGATAAGCCTGTTTTAGCACCTTTGGTTGAAATCTTCATTTTTTCATCACAGATCAGCCTAAGGTGCACAAAAGCGCTGGAAACGGTGAGAAAAGCCTGTTTTAGCACCTTTGGTTGATGTTTGGAGGTTTCATGGACTAAAGCTGAAAATCAGTGCTGTTTGACTGCCATAATGAAATAGGGTCACTCATCAACGTATTTTTTCAAAAGGTCTGCAGGCATATTGCTTGATACTCACCATGCATACAGTGGATGTTTATAATGAAAAAGGGTAATTTGAAATCTTGGTTTCAACTCTAAAGGAATTCTTTAAACAAATGATTTTAAGTTTTGGAATCCCCAATGAAAAAGTTGCAACTGAACAGTTTTTTCAGTTTAATGGCACAAGGTGCAGAAAAGCGCTGGAAACGGTGAGAGAAGCCTATTTTAGCAACTTTGGTTGAAATCTTCATTTTTTCATCCCAGATCAGCCTAAGGTGCAGAAAAGCGCTGGAAACGGTGAGAGAAGCCTATTTTAGCAACTTTGGTTGAAATCTTCATTTTTTCATCACAGATCAGCCTAAGGTGCAGAAAAGCGCTGGAAACGGTGAGAGAAGCCTATTTTAGCAACTTTGGTTGAAATCTTCATTTTTTCATCACAGATCAGCCTAAGGTGCAGAAAAGCGCTGGAAACGGTGAGAGAAGCCTATTTTAGCAACTTTGGTTGAAATCTTCATTTTTTCATCACAGATCAGCCTAAGGTGCAGAAAAGCGCTGGAAACGGTGAGTGAAGCCTATTTTAGCAACTTTGGTTGAAATCTTCATTTTTTCATCCCAGATCAGCGTAAGGTGCAGAAAAGCGCTGGAAACGGTGAGAGAAGCCTATTTTAGCAACTTTGGTTGAAATCTTCATTTTTTCATCACAGATCAGCCTAAGGTGCAGAAAAGCGCTGGAAACGGTGAGAGAAGCCTATTTTAGCAACTTTGGTTGAAATCTTCATTTTTTCATCACAGATCAGCCTAAGGTGCAGAAAAGCGCTGGAAACGGTAAGAGAAGCCTATTTTAGCAACTTTGGTTGAAATCTTAATTTTTTCATCACAGATCAGCCTAAGGTGCACAAAAGCGCTGGAAACGGTGAGAGAAGCCTATTTTAGCAACTTTGGTTGAAATCTTCATTTTTTCATCCCAGATCAGCCTAAGGTGCAGAAAAGCGCTGGAAACGGTGAGAGAAGCCTATTTTAGCAACTTTGGTTGAAATCTTCATTTTTTCATCACGGATCAGCCTAAGGTGCACAAAAGCGCTGGAAACAGTGAGATAAGCCTGTTTTAGCACCTTTGGTTGATGTTTGGAGGTTTCATGGACTAAAGCTGAAAATCAGTGCTGTTTGACTGCCATAATGAAATAGGGTCACTCATCAACGTATTTTCTCAAAAGGTCTGCAGTCATATTTCTTGATACTCACCATGCTTACAGTAGATGTTTATAATGAAAAAGGGTAATTTGAAATCTTGTTTTCAACTCTAAAGGAATTCTTTAAACAAATGATTTTAAGTTTTGGAATCCCCAATGAAAAAGTTGCAACTGAACAGTTTTTTCAGTCTAAATGGTACAAGGTGCAGAAAAGCGCTGGAAACGGTGAGAGAAGCCTATTTTAGCAACTTTGGTTGAAATCTTCATTTTTTCATCCCAGATCAGCGTAAGGTGCAGAAAAGCGCTGGAAACGGTGAGAGAAGCCTATTTTAGCAACTTTGGTTGAAATCTTCACTTTTTCATCACAGATCAGCCTAAGGTGCAGAAAAGCGCTGGAAACGGTGAGAGAAGCCTATTTTAGCAACTTTGGTTGAAATCTTCATTTTTTCATCCCAGATCAGCCTAAGGTGCAGAAAAGCGCTGGAAACGGTGAGAGAAGCCTATTTTAGCAACTTTGGTTGAAATCTTCATTTTTTCATCACGGATCAGCCTAAGGTGCACAAAAGCGCTGGAAACAGTGAGATAAGCCTGTTTTAGCACCTTTGGTTGATGTTTGGAGGTTTCATGGACTAAAGCTGAAAATCAGTGCTGTTTGACTGCCATAATGAAATAGGGTCACTCATCAACGTATTTTCTCAAAAGGTCTGCAGTCATATTGCTTGATACTCACCATGCTTACAGTAGATGTTTATAATGAAAAAGGGTAATTTGAAATCTTGTTTTCAACTCTAAAGGAATTCTTTAAACAAATGATTTTAAGTTTTGGAATCCCCAATGAAAAAGTTGCAACTGAACAGTTATTTCAGTCTAAATGGTACAAGGTGCAGAAAAGCGCTGGAAATGGTGAGAGAAGCCTATTTTAGCAACTTTGGTTGAAATCTTCATTTTTTCATCCCAGATCAGCCTAAGATGCACAAAAGCGCTGGAAACGGTGAGAGAAGCCTATTTTAGCATTTTTGGTTGAAATCTTCATTTTTTCATCACAGATCAGCCTAAGGTGCAGAAAAGCGCTGGAAACGGTGAGAGAAGCCTATTTTAGCAACTTTGGTTGAAATCTTCATTTTTTTCATCACAGATCAGCCTAAGGTGCAGAAAAGCGCTGGAAACGGTGAGAGAAGCCTATTTTAGCAACTTTGGTTGAAATCTTCATTTTTTCATCCCAGATCAGCCTAAGATGCAGAAAAGCGCTGGAAACGGTGAGGGAAGCCTATTTTAGCAACTTTGGTTGAAATCTTCATTTTTTCATCACAGATCAGCCTAAGATACAGAAAAGCGCTGGAAACGGTGAGAAAAGCCTATTTTATCAACTTTGGTTGAAATCTTCATTTTTTCATCACAGATCAGCCTAAGGTGCAGAAAAGCGCTGGAAACGGTGAGAGAAGCCTATTTTAGCAACTTTGGTTGAAATCTTCATTTTTTCATCACAGATCAGCCTAAGGTGCAGAAAAGCGCTGGAAACAGTGAGAGAAGCCTATTTTAGCAACTTTGGTTGAAATCTTCATTTTTTCATCACAGATCAGCCTAAGGTGCAGAAAAGCGCTGGAAACGTTGAGAGAAGCCTATTTTAGCAACTTTGGTTGAAATCTTCATTTTTTCATCACAGATCAGCCTAAGGTGCAGAAAAGCGCTGGAAACGGTGAGAGAAGCCTATTTTAGCAACTTTGGTTGAAATCTTCATGTTTTCATCACAGATCAGCCTAAGGTGCAGAAAAGCGCTGGAAACGGTGAGAGAAGCCTATTTTAGCAACTTTGGTTGAAATCTTCATTTTTTCATCCCAGATCAGCCTAAGGTGCAGAAAAGCGCTGGAAACGGTGAGAGAAGCCTATTTTAGCAACTTTGGTTGAAATCTTCATTTTTTCATCCCAGATCAGCCTAAGGTGCACAAAAGCGCTGGAAACGGTGAGATAAGCCTGTTTTAGCACCTTTGGTTAATGTTTGTAGGTTTCATGGACTAAAGCTGAAAATCAGTGCTGTTTGACTGCCATAATGAAATAGGGTCACTCATCAACGTATTTTCTCAAAAGGTCTGCAGTCATATTGCTTGATACTCACCATGCTTACAGTGGATGTTTATAATGAAAAAGGGTAATTTGAAATCTTGGTTTCAACTCTAAAGGAATTCTTTAAACAAATGATTTTAAGTTTTGGAATCCCCAATGAAAAAGTTGCAACTGAACAGTTTTTTCAGTCTAAATGGCACAAGGTGCAGAAAAGCGCTGGAAACGGTGAGAGAAGCCTATTTTAGCAATTTTGGTTGAAATCTTCGTTTTTTCATCCCAGATCAGCCTAAGGTGCAGAAAAGCGCTGGAAACGGTGAGAGAAGCCTATTTTAGCAACTTTGGTTGAAATCTTCATTTTTTTCATCACAGATCAGCCTAAGGTGCAGAAAAGCGCTGGAAACGGTGAGAGAAGCCTATTTTAGCAACTTTGGTTGAAATCTTCATTTTTTCATCCAGAGTCTTACAACTTTCAGGGGAATATAGACCCCAATGTGTGTGGTGCATGTGTTTGTTTTTCTCGGCCATGATCCAGGCACTCTGCCTGACTACTTTTACCCGAAAGTAAGGCTTCATCCTCGGGTAGAATCAGTCTCAGCCTGGAGGCTCCACTGACATGTTCCCATGGAAGTATTATGGGCTTCAGGGCATATATTATGAATAATGTGACCCGCATTTTATTCATTTTCATGCTTTTTCACAGTTTTCATGCATTTTACCTCTTTTTTCCCCCTTCTTCTTTTTGCTCCCCTGGTACTCCATTTCACACTCTGTCATATTTTCGCAAGGACAGCCTTGCACCCCTGTACTCCATTCGCAAGGACAACACAACACAACACAGTTTGACCCACTCAGGTGACCCATGACATCATATTATACACAGTGGCACAGGCATTTATCCATTTTCATGATTTTTAGTCGTTTTCATGCATTTTTACTCTTTTTATCAAATGAGTGTATTTGAATGAAATTCAAGGCGGTTTGACCCGCTCACATGACCCAGGGCACGTATGAGACCAGTGGCACAAGCATTTTTTTTTCATTTTCATGCTTTTTCACCGTTTTCATGCATTTTCACCTCTTTTTCATCAAAGGCGTGTCTTTGGATGGAATTAGAGGCACGCACGCACACATATGTTCACCTCTTTTTTCATCAAAGGATTGTATTTGGATGGCATTTTACTCCTTTTCATGCTTTTTCATCTTTTTGATTCAGGCACTCTGCCTGACTACTTTTACCGAAAATAGGCTTCGTCCTCGGGTAGAATCAGCCAGTGTCTGGTTTGAGGCTGAGGTGGCATTTTTTCATCCAGAGTCTTACAACTTTCAGGGGAATATAGACCCCAATGTGTGTGGTGCATGTGTTTGTTTTTCTCGGCCATGATCCAGGCACTCTGCCTGACTACTTTTACCCGAAAGTAAGGCTTCATCCTCGGGTAGAATCAGTCTCAGCCTGGAGGCTCCACTGACATGTTCCCATGGAAGTATTATGGGCTTCAGGGGCATATATTATGAATAATGTGACCCGCATTTTATTCATTTTCATGCTTTTTCACAGTTTTCATGCATTTTACCTCTTTTTTCACCCTTCTTCTTTTTGCTCCCCTGGTACTCCATTTCACACTCTGTCATATTTTCGCAAGGACCCCTGGTACTCCATTCGCAAGGACAACACAACACAACACAGTTTGACCCACTCAGGTGACCCATGACATCATATTATACACAGTGGCACAGGCATTTTATCCATTTTCATGATTTTTAGTCGTTTTCATGCATTTTTACTCTTTTTATCAAATGAGTGTACTTGAATGAAATTCAAGGCGGTTTGACCCGCTCACATGACCCAGGGCACCGTATGAGACCCAGTGGCACAAGCATTTTTTTTTTCATTTTCATGCTTTTTCACCGTTTTCATGCATTTTCACCTCTTTTTTCATCAAAGGCGTGTCTTTGGATGGAATTAGAGGCACGCACGCACACACATGTTCACCTCTTTTTTCATCAAAGGAGTGTCTCTGGATGGAATTAGAGGCACGCACGCACACACATGTTCACCTCTTTTTTCATCAAAGGAGTGTATTTGGATGGCATTTTACTCCTTTTCATGCTTTTTCATCTTTTTGATTCAGGCACTCTGCCTGACTACTTTTACCCGAAAATAAGGCTTCGTCCTCGGGTAGAATCAGCCAGTGTCTGGTTTGAGGCTGAGGTGGCATTTTTTCATCCAGAGTCTTACAACTTTCAGGGGAATATAGACCCCAATGTGTGTGGTGCATGTGTTTGTTTTTCTCGGCCATGATCCAGGCACTCTGCCTGACTACTTTTACCCGAAAGTAAGGCTTCATCCTCGGGTAGAATCAGTCTCAGCCTGGAGGCTCCACTGACATGTTCCCATGGAAGTATTATGGGCTTCAGGGGCATATATTATGAATAATGTGACCCGCATTTTATTCATTTTCATGCTTTTTCACAGTTTTCATGCATTTTACCTCTTTTTTCACCCTTCTTCTTTTTGCTCCCCTGGTACTCCATTTCACACTCTGTCATATTTTCGCAAGGACCCCTGGTACTCCATTCGCAAGGACAACACAACACAACACAGTTTGACCCACTCAGGTGACCCATGACATCATATTATACACAGTGGCACAGGCATTTTATCCATTTTCATGATTTTTAGTCGTTTTCATGCATTTTTACTCTTTTTATCAAATGAGTGTATTTGAATGAAATTCAAGGCGGTTTGACCCGCTCACATGACCAGGGCACCGTATGAGACCCAGTGGCACAAGCATTTTTTTTTCATTTTCATGCTTTTTCACCGTTTTCATGCATTTTCACCTCTTTTTTCATCAAAGGCGTGTCTTTGGATGGAATTAGAGGCACGCACGCACACACATGTTCACCTCTTTTTTCATCAAAGGAGTGTCTCTGGATGGAATTAGAGGCACGCACGCACACACATGTTCACCTCTTTTTTCATCAAAGGAGTGTATTTGGATGGCATTTTACTCCTTTTCATGCTTTTTCATCTTTTTGATTCAGGCACTCTGCCTGACTACTTTTACCCGAAAATAAGGCTTCGTCCTCGGGTAGAATCAGCCAGTGTCTGGTTTGAGGCTGAGGTGGCATTTTTTCATCCAGAGTCTTACAACTTTCAGGGGAATATAGACCCCAATGTGTGTGGTGCATGTGTTTGTTTTTCTCGGCCATGATCCAGGCACTCTGCCTGACTACTTTTACCCGAAAGTAAGGCTTCATCCTCGGTAGAATCAGTCTCAGCCTGGAGGCTCCACTGACATGTTCTCATGGAAGTATTATGGGCTTCAGGGGCATATATTATGAATAATGTGACCCGCATTTTATTCATTTTCATGCTTTTTCACAGTTTTCATGCATTTTACCTCTTTTTTCACCCTTCTTCTTTTTGCTCCCCTGGTACTCCATTTCACACTCTGTCATATTTTCGCAAGGACCCCTGGTACTCCATTCGCAAGGACAACACAACACAACACAGTTTGACCCACTCAGGTGACCCATGACATCATATTATACACAGTGGCACAGGCATTTTATCCATTTTCATGATTTTTAGTCGTTTTCATGCATTTTTACTCTTTTTATCAAATGAGTGTATTTGAATGAAATTCAAGGCGGTTTGACCCGCTCACATGACCCAGGGCACCGTATGAGACCCAGTGGCACAAGCGTTTTTTTTTCATTTTCATGCTTTTTCACCGTTTTCATGCATTTTCACCTCTTTTTTCATCAAAGGCGTGTCTTTGGATGGAATTAGAGGCACGCACGCACACACATGTTCACCTCTTTTTCATCAAAGGAGTGTCTCTGGATGGAATTAGAGGCACGCACGCACACACATGTTCACCTCTTTTTTCATCAAAGGAGTGTATTTGGATGGCATTTTACTCCTTTTCATGCTTTTTCATCTTTTTGATTCAGGCACTCTGCCTGACTACTTTTACCCGAAAATAAGGCTTCGTCCTCGGGTAGAATCAGCCAGTGTCTGGTTTGAGGCTGAGGTGGCATTTTTTCATCCAGAGTCTTACAACTTTCAGGGGAATATAGACCCCAATGTGTGTGGTGCATGTGTTTGTTTTTCTCGGCCATGATCCAGGCACTCTGCCTGACTACTTTTACCCGAAAGTAAGGCTTCATCCTCGAGTAGAATCAGTCTCAGCCTGGAGGCTCCACTGACATGTTCTCATGGAAGTATTATGGGCTTCCGGGGAATATATTATGAATAATGTGACCCGCATTTTATTCATTTTCATGCTTTTTCACAGTTTTCATGCATTTTACCTCTTTTTTCACCCTTCTTCTTTTTGCTCCCCTGGTACTCCATTTCACACTCTGTCATATTTTCGCAAGGACCCCTGGTACTCCATTCGCAAGGACAACACAACACAACACAGTTTGACCCACTCAGGTGACCCATGACATCATATTATACACAGTGGCACAGGCATTTTATCCATTTTCATGATTTTTAGTCGTTTTCATGCATTTTTACTCTTTTTATCAAATGAGTGTATTTGAATGAAATTCAAGGCGGTTTGACCCGCTCACATGACCCAGGGCACCGTATGAGACCCAGTGGCACAAGCGTTTTTTTTTCATTTTCATGCTTTTTCACCGTTTTCATGCATTTTCACCTCTTTTTTCATTAAAGGCGTGTCTTTGGATGGAATTAGAGGCACGCACGCACACACATGTTCACCTCTTTTTTCATCAAAGGAGTGTCTCTGGATGGAATTAGAGGCACGCACGCACACACATGTTCACCTCTTTTTTCATCAAAGGAGTGTATTTGGATGGCATTTTACTCCTTTTCATGCTTTTTCATCTTTTTGATTCAGGCACTCTGCCTGACTACTTTTACCCGAAAATAAGGCTTCGTCCTCGGGTAGAATCAGCCAGTGTCTGGTTTGAGGCTGAGGTGGCATTTTTTCATCCAGAGTCTTACAACTTTCAGGGGAATATAGACCCCAATGTGTGTGGTGCATGTGTTTGTTTTTCTCGGCCATGATCCAGGCACTCTGCCTGACTACTTTTACCCGAAAGTAAGGCTTCATCCTCGGGTAGAATCAGTCTCAGCCTGGAGGCTCCACTGACATGTTCCCATGGAAGTATTATGGGCTTCAGGGGCATATATTATGAATAATGTGACCCGCATTTTATTCATTTTCATGCTTTTTCACAGTTTTCATGCATTTTACCTCTTTTTTCCCCCTTCTTCTTTTTGCTCCCCTGGTACTCCATTTCACACTCTGTCATATTTTCGCAAGGACAGCCTCGCACCCCTGGTACTCCATTCGCAAGGACAACACAACACAACACAGTTTGACCCACTCAGGTGACCCATGACATCATATTATACACAGTGGCACAGGCATTTTATCCATTTTCATGATTTTTAGTCGTTTTCATGCATTTTTACTCTTTTTATCAAATGAGTGTATTTGAATGAAATTCAAGGCGGTTTGACCCGCTCACATGACCCAGGGCACCGTATGAGACCCAGTGGCACAAGCATTTTTTTTTCATTTTCATGCTTTTTCACCGTTTTCATGCATTTTCACCTCTTTTTTCATCAAAGGCGTGTCTTTGGATGGAATTAGAGGCACGCACGCACACACATGTTCACCTCTTTTTTCATCAAAGGAGTGTCTCTGGATGGAATTAGAGGCACGCATGCACACACATGTTCACCTCTTTTTTCATCAAAGGAGTGTATTTGGATGGCATTTTACTCCTTTTCATGCTTTTTCATCTTTTTGATTCAGGCACTCTGCCTGACTACTTTTACCCGAAAATAAGGCTTCGTCCTCGGGTAGAATCAGCCAGTGTCTGGTTTGAGGCTGAGGTGGCATTTTTTCATCCAGAGTCTTACAACTTTCAGGGGAATATAGACCCCAATGTGTGTGGTGCATGTGTTTGTTTTTCTCGGCCATGATCCAGGCACTCTGCCTG